>NW_027491156.1:0-322500 GCF_021521415.1 Bidens hawaiensis
GTTCCGTATATTATCATTTTCAAATACCAGGTAAAGATTTGGATACTGGTTTAGTAGCTTTAGGTAGTGATGCTGATGTGCTTAACTTGTCCAAATATGTGGCTGAAAATAAGATTATTAACTTGTTCATTGAAGAATATAAATCTGATGTGGATACTTATTTGAAATCACCACAATCAACATCTAAGGTTGTTATTGAGGAAATAGATGATGGAGATGCTCATGCTAATGCCATTGCTGTTCCTAGGAAAAAAATGGTTCCTAGAAGAAAATTATTGATGATTGAGTATGGTGATAATGCAAAAGGGGGTGAGAATGCAAAGGATGGTGATAATGCAAAAGGGGGTGAGAATGCAAAGGATGGTGATAATGCAAAAGGGGGTGAGAATGCAAAAGGGGGTGAGCCGGTTGTAGATGGTTATAACTTTGATGATTTTGATATTTCTACGGTCTACCCAGGGGGTGATAACGAATGTACGGGTGATAATGGGAATGAGGTTGACAATGGTGAGACTGATTGTGGCATCGAGGATTCTAGTGAAGATGATGATTCACAAGATAGTGATTTCAAGGTGGACATTGAAAATGAATATGCGGATGACATGGAAGTTGATATGAGGGACTTCCATGACTATGTAGATGATGACGAGTCATTTGATAGCATGAGTGATGATTCAACTACCGACCTGTCATCTAAGAGAAACAAGATGTTGAGGGAAATCAGACGTAAAGAAAAGGTTAGTGTTATATTCATTGTACTCTTTTGTTTTTTTACTAGTTATTAATTGTGGGATTAACTTGTTGCAGGGCAAGAATCATATGCAAGCTGCAAGATTTTTTGTTGGTCAAACATTTGGAACTAAAAAAGAGGCTAAGAAGCTTGTTGAAATGCAAGCAATTCAAACTAAAAGAAAGTTATCCTATAAGAAAGATGAGGTAAATAGGATTAGAGTCATTTGTGAAGGAAGTGTTCCTCAATTCAATAAAGGTGATGGGCCTTTACAAATATCTGCTAAAAGGGCTAGCCCAAGAAAAAAAAACCCTATTATCAGGCCCAACCAAATACCAGCAGATCCTCCTACTGCCAATTCAATAGCCTGTAGAAAAAGAAAAGAAAGACTTTTACAGGCAGCTTGTCCTTATGTGTTATACATATCTAAGGAGAAAGATTCGGTTGAAACTTGGATGGTGAAGACCTACAAGCCTGAGCACACTTGTGTACAATCAAGAGATAGTCTTTATTTGACTGCCAAGTTCATGGCTAAAGATAAATCGGTGCTTAACCTTGTGGGATCCAACCCACATATTTCTGCCAAAACCATCCAGGAGGAGGTATACTGGAAAGAAGTCTTTATTTGACTGCCAATCCATGTTATTTTATGGATACTTGGAAAGAAGTTTACAAGTACAAGATTGGGCCACTGAATGGTCCTAAGTTATGGCCAAAATGTCAGGATCCAACAACATTGATTGCACCATTTCATAGAGCACAAATAGGCAGGCCTAGGAAGAATAGAAGAAAGGACCAGGTGGAGCTTGAAGATAATATGGAAGTTGCTGGAAAATTGACAAGGAAGGGTGGCACTGTAACTTGTAAGATGTGTGGTGATAAAGGGCACAATTCAAGAGGTTGCGGAAAACATAAGAATGTAGCTGGGGATGGAGGTCAAAGTGTTGGTCAAGCTGCTGGTCAAGCTGCTGCTGGAGATGGTGGTGAAAGTGTTGGTCAAACTGCTACTGATATGGATTGTGATGACTCTGTTTTAGGTGCTTTGCTAGGTGATGATGGAGCTGCTCCTGCTAGTTGAAACTGCTTTGATTATATTACTTAAACTTGTTTTGTTATGCTACTTGGTTGTATTAAACATTAGTAGATGTCTTGTTGTCTAAAACTACCTAAAACTATTGCGGCTTATGTTTGCCACCATTTTGGTATGAATTAAGGGTGGATATTAAACATGTTGCTTATGCATTTTGTTGTTAACACTATGTCATGTTTTGATATTAAACTGACTGTGACGTTCCATCTTTATGCAGTTAAAAGACGAAAATACCCTAGAAGATATGACACCAAACGGTGAAAACTCACGGACGTTCATGTTTGGGGGCACCCGGGTACTAAAAAAACAACCTCAGGGGGCAATGGTGCTATTTCGGAACCACTGGGTTAAAAGACGAAAATACCCTAGAAGATATGACACCAAACGGTGAAAACTAACGGACGTTCATGTTTGGGGGCACCCGGGGTACTAAAAAAACAACCTCAGGGGGCAATGGTGCTATTTCGGAACCACTGGGGGCAAACGTGCTAGTTTGACAAACCACAGGGGGCAAACGGGCAATTAACTCTTTCTGGTCTGTAGAACTTTAAAAACAAGGAATGAGGAATGAATGGACGGGTAGGACGGTTTGTAGGTAAGGGAATGGGTCAGAGTCCAATTGGCTCTCAATAAAAAATGATATATAAATCACTTGATATATTTTTAGTTCATATAAACAATTGCATTGATTATTAAATTGAGAGGGATAGTATACATCGTCAAAATGACTACTGTATTGTCCTTTTAGACAGCAAACTGGTCGTAGTTAAATTTTGAGCTTTACACTTAAAAAATAACCTCATAAATTAAACATTTTTATAATTATGTCAATTACATTAATCTGATACCAAAATATATATATGCAGTATCATTAGAGGTGCCATTTTTATATTTCTTTAATCTTTATGCCCCCACATACAAATCAAGCATGAATATAAAATTGCATGACACTACAAGTTTGCACGGCCCAATAGAACCAACGAAAGAACATCACACGACAATTTTCAAACCAATACACGAAATTTCAGTTTAAACCAAAAAAAAAACAATAAAAATTCATAACCAAGGTACTTGTTAATTGTTATTACAAACCTCATGTTCAAAATGGAAAGCAAAAGTAACTTCAGTGTCGTTGACACAGGATTTTAAAACCGTTGTCACAATTTATGAGCAAGGATTTTAGAATCTAGGGTTATCAACCCCAGAGATACTTATGATTTCCGCTCTAAGCCTTGGATTTGTAATACCAGCCAGATACCTTGGTTACGAAAAAAACAAGAAAGCTACAATATAGTTTTTAACACACTTCTGAAAATACCATTCTACCATCCAAATTCTGAAATTAAACTAAAACTTCATATACACTTGCAAACGTAACTAGCAGACACAATACGGTGGATATGAGTTCTACCTCAATATGGTGGTGGAGGATATTGTCCTGGGTATGGATGACCTGATCAAAAAAGAAAATCGCATATTAAGTATGGCAAAAAAAAGTATAACAAGCAAAAGTGGGCATGTTAGGTAAAAGGTCAAAGCTAGTAACTTTTAAGGGTTAAGGTAAGTTCCAGTCAAGTGATCCAATATAAAAAAATAAAATGATCTAACTGGTCAAATGCATTTTGAATGCACTTAGGCTAACTTTTAAAAATAAATTAACACCCTTTCAAAAAGCTCGCGGCTTAATCGAAAGAAGCTTGGCACGAATAAAGCTCCCTTGTAAACAAGCCGAGCCAAGCCCAAGCCAGAGTTTGCTCAGATCGTGGCTTGCATAATAAATGACTCGTTGGCCCGTTTAAATCAAACCCCATATTTTAATATCATCATCATCATCATCATCGTACTCAGTATATCCCACCAATAGCAAAGCTATGGTAGGGTCTGAGGAGGTAAGATGTAGACAGCCTTACCTCTACCCCATGGGGATAGAGAGGCTGCTTCCATTGAGACCCCCGGCTCGATAGTAGTTTTGCATCAAGCCTTGGACATATTACATAAGGCACATAGCACTCAATCATCGAAACGCCGGCTGATTGGTGCATGTACCCTTGTCTTTCGGCTATCAACGCCACCACATGATGCCTGATTAACCTTCCATCACTTTTAACGTTATTTTCACAAAATTAGTAAAATAACGTCAAAATTAGTGCAATTTTAATATACAATAATAATTAATAATGATATTAACAGCATACAAATATATAGAAAAAAACAAAAGATATACATGTATAATACAAATATGTTAAAACATTTTTCCTCTTATGTATCAATATATATATAAAAAATTAACGAGCCACGAGCTGGCTCGAGTTTTCACCCATAACGGGTCAAATATGCAGCCTATGAAGAAAGTATAGCGACGAATGTATATAGAAACTTACCAGAAGGAGGATATGGGGAACCATACGGTTGAGGAGGATAAGCTGAGTTAGGTGGATAAGGTTGACCATAAGGAGCCGCCTGAGGTGGGTATGGAGCCTGTGGATAACCAGCTGTATTAGGTGGGTATGAGGGGTAGGGAGATGGTGCAGGGTAGCCTCCAGCTGGTGGGTAGGGTGCGGCAGAAACTGGTGGTGGATATGACACTGATGGTTGTGGAGGTGGCGGCGCATAAAGAGATGCCTGTGGTGTACCATGTGGTTGAGCTGATACACCATGACTGTTTGCTGGTTTCTGCACATATAATATAATATAAACTTTTATGTAAGAATATTTGACACATCTGTCTTTTCTTTAATTTAAACACTAAAAAAAAGTGTTCTGGGTCAATTCAACCCGATGTGCCACATCTACTTATGCAATACTATTGTGAATGAAGCTAACATTGGCATTGGTATAATGTATTATCAAGCGGACCTCTCCAGCATGTCTGCATCAAAAAATTGGCTCATTAGAAAGGACAACTTCATATAAAATCGAGTTTAGACACCTCACATGTTGAAACTCCAGCATTAGAAAGAGGTGATCAACAGGTGGATGTTAAAATTACGCATCATCAATTCTGTTAGCCCTCAGGTATAGACATTACATTTAAAAGTATTCATCCCCATTGTTATTTTATATAACCTATGACAAAATGACCACTCTCATTTAGGCATTGGATCATACAATAAAACACAAACCTGCCAGTTTTGCTCTGCAATGGCCATAAACTATCATCAAATCCTTGTGAAAGAGCCTTTGCTAATTGGACCCTGGTAACACAATAATCATCCCATTAAATATCAGTCAGCATTTGTCTATAAGCAATTAGAAAATAATTTATTTGTTAGAATTTACTATGTTGATAAACTAATTTTATCTTTATTATAGCTAAAAGTAAATGGTCCAGCAAGCTCGTGAAGAGCTCACTCGAAAAAAACTCGCTTGAACACCACTCAAAAAAAGCAAGCTCCAAATTGGCTCAGTTTGAAACCAAGCCGAGTGAGCTAACTCAATTTGTAAACAAGCCAAACCCAAGCCAATGGTGGCTAATTCGTTCGCTTGGCTTGGTTTGGTGGCTCACCTGGCACGCTCGTTAGCTAAGTCAGTTTAAAACCAAGCCGAGCGAGCTAACGCAGTTTGCAGATGAGCCAAGCCCGAGCCAAGGGTGGCTCGCTAGTTAGAATGGCTCGGTTTGGAAGCTTGTTTGGCCAATTGTTAGCTTGGCTCTCCTTTTCTATATTTTGTCATAGAATCATTTGATGGAACAGAAACTGCAATTAACCACCCTGTTGACTAACTTTGATTAATTTTGACAAAGATGTACACGAGACGTGTTTTCGGTCACTTGGTGTGCATAATCAGTTAAATTAGGGTTACAATAAGAAAAGAAAAATTACTTTCCACAGCCAATGAAGCTATCATGCTTAAGCGTATTGCTATTCCAAACATTAACATTCAACTCTCGTAATCCTTCAATCAGTGTATACACAAACTTCTCCTGAAACGTAGGGTTCTTGCCTCCATCTACACAGTTCCAAGCACTAACTCAAATCACAACACAGATACTCAAAATCCATTACTATCAAACAACGGATCGAAGAAACAAACAACCTGTACAAGTACGCGTTCGCGATTTATTACTACCGTATTCAACGCACACGTAGGGATCTTGCCTGGATATCCACTCGGTATCTTTTAATTTGTTACAGCTAACGACTGAAAGTGCGATGAAGTTAAATAATTAGGTCTAGAAAGTAAGCATAATAATATATAGATCTGGAATTGAAATTGAAATTGAAATTAGGAATGAAGAAGATGTTAGTTACCAGTGACTTCGAGAAGATTGCCGTGGATGCCGTGAGGAGTCGCCATTTAAAAAGATGATGATCGGATTGAAAGCTTATTATGTAGGCAAATTGATTACTGCAGGAATGGGTGTTGACCTGATATAAGTTCAACTTCTTTTTGATTTGGTATTGTTTTCGTGGGGTGGTGAAACACTTTAGCCGTCAAAACAGATATAAAGTGGAATGCTTTTATTATTTTTTATGATATTCTTTAATGTATTCAGATAGACTTCTATGGTTTCGATTTTGTGAAAGGGGAGAAAAGGCAAACAAAGAATTATTCAGGGCGACTTTGTAAACAAAACATTAGAGAAGATTCGTAAGAGAAAGAAAAGGAATGTGAAACGTTTTACTGCTTTAAATTTTGTAATGACACCTTTACGAGATTATTCATATTCAAAGTAATCTGTTTGACTTGCACAAAATATGATCAGCATATAAGAAAATACGGGTTCAGATAGATGAAAGTGATCTACTCATATGACAGGTTCTAGGGTTTGAGAGATGTGAGCGGTGAGAGAGGATGTGTAATGAATTACGTTCTCGCTTAGAACTCTTGATATTTGAAGATAAAATGCTCCACATGACAACTCTAACATTAAGCCGATTAGCTATAACTCTATAAGTTTATCAGATCAGCTACAAGACGACAAGAACAGCTCCAGCCCATCAACCAACCTTATTGAAATAAACAAAAAATATTAGACTATAACATGCAATATTTAACACAATAAACTTAAGTCATATTTCAATAAGGTTGAAATATAAATTTTTTTTATAATTTTTTGTGATGGAAAAGACCGAGGTTGATACAATGAAATTTAAATAGCACACAGCTTAGTGACGTCATAAGGCTTTTGTTAAGGTTTAGATAATTCTATATCAGCCATGAAAACATACCAGGTGCAAGAGAATCTTTTTAGGTTTTAATAAGACAAAATACATGAAGTGATAAATAGAGATGCAAAAAGAAAAAAAAAGGAGAGCGAACCAAGTTGGTCTCTTTTAATAAACTTTCTTCTTCTCTTTTAAGTCGACATCTTTCAATTCATGTCCTCTTTATATTTTCATAAACAACTAAGGATTGAGATACATGCTATATATGCAAGTCTAGCTAACCCTAATACTCATAGGATTCACATGATTTGAGGAATAACACAATATAAGGAACAACAACTTATATGCCCAAGTAAATAGTTACTAAGAAGCATTATTTTCGACTTATATGCCCAAGATATCAATGTTCAAGTAAATAAGCAAGATTATGTTCAACTTATATGCTCAAGATACAATGTTATATAATGTTACTAGCAAAATATGATATTGTATGGTTATATGCTTAACAATACTATTAAAAATAGTATTTAACTCAATCCCTAACATGCTCTTAGTTGGTAACGAAAAGAAACGCGTTTTTGGCTTCGAACAGCCTTTGTTGTTTGTATTGCCACCGAAACTATATGATAATTTCAGTTGGGCAGAAATGGTTGTTGGATCTCATTTAGTTTCCTTTTGTTTTGTTTAGTTTAATGCAAGAACCAAGAAATTTCCTACTTTCTTTTTTTCTGAAGTGCAAGAAATTTCCTACAAATAAAAGAATTTATGTGAACCCAAAAATGTAGGTTTATAAACAAAGAGGTTGTTTCGCAATCTAGTGCTAAACCATAAAGAGATCTAACTGATCAAGAAAGTAATATCTTAATGGTTTAGCATGTTTCTAAAACTTACTCATTAAGAGACTTCATAAACCTTTAAGAGGTATAAACAAACACACTTTATCTCATACCGACTCAGAGGTAGTTTCTTAATGGAATCATTAAGAGACTACTAAACAGCCCATAACATTTGCCAATGAGCTTTAGCTTAACTGGCATTGGAGAAGAAGTGAAGATTTGGGCTGGAGGCCGCAAGGTATCAAGTTCGAATCAAATTCCAACCGGGTTTTACCTCAGTGGTCCTTCAGGCAATGGTTTTTCCCAAAATAGGAGATGGTGAGCTTTGGCTAACACGGTGATGTGTGTGATCACGGACGTATATGATTGTCTTTTGCCATTGGGTTCCCAAGTAACCGGGCTCTGTTCGTTAGTCGTTCAAAATGAAAAAGAAAAGAAAAATGGCGAACTAACATTTAACTTTAATCGAGAATGGATCGTTTGGCTTTAAACCCATTAATAGTGAAACAACATAATTTATTGTAAAATATAACTTTATTAGTATAATCTATGAAGATAGATAAGGTTTGAATCTTATTGTAAAACTTAAATCTTTAATTTGGATTTTAACTTTTAATCGGATAAGAGTTTTAGAAACTTAAAATAATAAACAATGACTCTGATACCAAGGTTGGGATTTACCATAAGATTTTAATCAAAAAGCACAATAGAATGCTTTATAAACACAAAAGGCAATTTGATTTAATTAAAGTCACCACCAGTGATCAAATTGCGAAAGTCAAAGAACCCGAAGATACAAGATATTTTTGTAAAAGAAGAGTAGAAATGTAGAATCCAACTCAAAAAGTGTTTTGAGAGAAATGCTTATGGTTTTGGGAAAATGAAGAACGAGAGTGATACGAAAGTTTTCATAACCTATGTGATAGGAAAATATGTATAATCATTTCATGTAATCAAAGTGATTATCTTATGAGTTATGATTGTTATGCAGTTTTCAATTATGGGTCACCTTTAGTAGCCTTAGTTACCTCTTTTCTTATCAATTCAACTCCATGTACTTGATATTCTTTGATCTCGATGTTTTTAAGTCAAGTTTACACACAATACATGTATTGATATAATTGAGTACGTCACTTTACCCAAATCCAGATTTTAATCAATGTTTCACTTTGCCTATATTTAATCCCTCACGTTACATTTGTTGAGTTTTATCACCAAAGGTCATATGTATAGTATTCCAATTTCACAATAACCAAAAGAACTTACGACTATTTTCATATTATGGTTTGGAATATAGTATTCCAAATATGTTACACCAAAATATCATGATGTACAACTCGCTAGCCAACTCTATTAGTTTGCTAACAAATTCGACTTATTGTTGGTGATTTTAGTGTCATCAACATATATTTTAGTGTATATATTGGAGTAACTTGTTGATTGAGATAATAATATCGATTGATTAATCGAGTTAGGTACTTAGGTGACGCGGAGTGCGCACTTATCTAACACTAATGTTATTTGGGTTTTGTTAGCAGATTTTAATTTTAAATTTGGGTTAAGGTATAATTTGACTTAAGCTTAAGTATAATATTAAGTGGACTTGTAATTGGTTATTTTGGGATGTGGGAATCGATCATGTATTTTGATCGATGTTCATCCTCGTGCGTATAGATACGCTTACAACATAGACCATGGACGATCGATACACAATGACTTTAAAATCCAATTCTATCAGCAGAAGTCTCTGTCTATCCAATGAATTATTGTTTGTAACCCATAAAATAGGTTTATCTGATAATGATTCATAGATGAATCCAGGGTTTGATTCAGATTGTCTACAGTTACATACAAGATTACCAGGTTTTTTTGATTAGTTTGTTGGTTTTAGACTACAATTATACGACACTTATAACTCATAAGTTCTTTCGAGACTACACTTGCAACTCAATAATTCAAAGTCATATCTTTACATAGGGATGGCAATGAGTCGAGTCTGTGGCGGGTTTAGGTAATCTCAAACCCATACCTGATTATTGAAATCTGTCCCAAGCCCGCCCCAAACCCGTCAGGTATTTATCGGGTAATTACCCGTCGGGTTTCGGGTTTACTATTGGGTTTTCTCTCAAGTTTTGACTAAATACCCGCCGGGGTATACACGACCCAAAACCCGTCAATTATATAAATTAAATAACATAAACTCCACTTAAACTTGTTATTCACTAGACGAGGCATGATTAGAAACTAAGTATAAGACATCTATGGTGAGATCAAACTTAATAGAAGTACAAAATTCATTAATTTGTTATTGCGAAATGAAGTTGTTGCCCTACTGCATAAATTAGAAACAGAACTGCATGTTCAAAATTTATATTTCATATCATGATATAGGTGTTGTTTGTTTTTTAAGAGGTAAAATGTCTGCAGTCTGCTAACCACATCTGCAGGCATCTGTAGAAGAAGAGGTGGACCAAACCTCTGCAGTCTGTAAGAAGAAGACTGTTTGTTTTTTAACGTCTGCAAACTGCTAAACAACATTCATTATACCTAAACTTTCTACAAATTTTTATTATACCTAAACTTTTTATAAACTTTCTACAACAAAAAAAACTAATACCTAAACAAACAAACAACAACAACACTCATTATATATAAAAATTACAATTAATATGAATAATCCAAGGCATAATATTATTCACAATCACAACCACACCATTTAGAATCAAATATTATTAAATTTAAAACACTTAGACTTCATAATTCAAATCAATATCCATATGAATCTTCTCAAAAAAAAAAACAAAACAATATGAATATCCCTAACCCGACGATAATACATGGAATCCTCCACGTAGCTGTCCATCCTCCACCAATCACCCCCATATATTCATCCTTCATTAAAAACCGATTAGCCAAAGCTCCGATCTGCATACTCCCCTTAATCCCATGGATCCACACCTGCCAAATCCTAGTGGTGGCGGGGTGAGGGGGCGTCGGTGGTGGTGGGGAGGCCGGCGGAAGCGGGAGTGGACGGCGGAAAGGGTGGAGAGTTGTGGAGGATATGGATGGAGAGGAGAGTTGAAAAATGAAAGCATCTTATGTTAAGGAAGTAGGAAATTCCATCCCACATGGAAAATAAAAGAAAAGGGAAGCATTTCTCATGGGTATAAATCAGGAATGGAATTTTCATCCCACATGGAAACAAACAAAGAAATGGAAGCTCTTTATAAGGAAGTAAGTTTCCATAGAAATGTTTTAATGTGGCTAACCACTTTTCATAGTCCTAGCGGAGGGTGCGAAGCACCCGACGCGTACGCGCACGGACTCGGGCGATGGGCGTAATGTGGCATTTTGATGGCGCACTTCGCACGCTCGCATTGCCGCGAGCCGCATAAGGGCCGCTTTAGTATTTTTGGAAAATGGAAGTATGATCAAGAAATGGCGAGTTGTCAAAGACGAAGGACCAAGAATGAAAAATCTAATTCCATTTCCATTCTCACACCAAACACCACCACTTTCACATAGATAGCCTCGTTTTGCGTGCCATACCTCGTAGTGCGTTCCAAGCTTCGAAGTTCAGACGGTTTGTGTAACACCCCGACCAAAGGCGGATTATACATCGGGGCGCCACATATTGTTACATTACTCGTGACACTATTGGGTGTCAATATTTAATAAATATATTCATTCGCGCACGCACAGAGTAAACACAAGATAACATAAATCATCATAAATCAATATATTATAAATCATAATATTCGAACAGCAATAACTTGTCTTGATACATTTTAATCTAGGTCCAAAATAAAGAAAACTTCCTACGTGTCCACAAGCTCCAAAAACAGCTACAGCAAACCTGAACATGTGTTAAAATAAACGTCAAACACTTGCGTGTTGGTGAGAAATCAAGTTTAATAGATAATAATAGATAACAATAAATCTGCGCGCAACACGTGTATGTCTGGTGTTTAACAAGGGTGCAATCAGATTGTGATCAAGCCTAAATAGATCATAGCTCATAGTTCATAGTTCAATCCGTGCTCCCAATTGAGCACAAAAACAAGAAAACATCTGTGCAAGTGTAAACAAAGAAAACCGTAAACGATAGGTCTCCCGTGTTCATCTAATGGATCCATGAAAACTTCGGAATAGGCCGAACAAAGCGGTTAATGATACACACATACAAATAAACAGCCAAGTAAACGTCCTCAACACATGGGATACTGCGCGACTAAAGTTCATAAACAAGTTTAAGACTCTAAGTTTGTATGAACACATGAACATCCCAAAACATTAAAAATAAAAAGGGATTAGGTACGAGATTACTCACTTGATAAACGATGCGGTGTAAGATAAAGCAAGAACCAACTTTAAACAAGCACAAGTTAACCTATAAATAAGATTATTGTTTTAATGATCTGTTTTAAGTCTTGATTATAAGTTAGCATAATTAATAAGTAAATTATTATATATAATATATTACCGGAAAAGCAGGGCGGAACAGGGAGGAAGACGGAGGCAGAGAGGAAGACGGCAGAGAGAGCAAGGAGGAAGTTAAATTAAGTGTTTGTGTGTGATGTGTTAGGAAAATATTATTATTATTTATAGAGAAACCCTAGGGAACACAATCCCTAGAAAAAGGGGAAAAGATCTCAAAAAGCAAAAGATTCCAAAAGCAAAAGATATCAAAAGATATGGCAGCTGCAGGGGGCAAGATAAAGCTGACAGGGAACAGTAACAGGCATGGGCGGGTCAGATAAAGGTACTGGTCAAGCATGGAAAAAGCAGATCTCAAAAGATAATGCCAGTCACTTTTTCTGCCAACCAATGGGGTTGGTGCGCATGCTGCGCCGAAAGTAACTTTTCAGACATAAGATAGGTTAGGTCAACAGCACAGAAGATAAGACATCACAAAAGCAAACGGCTAGATTAAACAGAAGAAAACTCAAAGGGTTTAGCGCGAGAAGGCTTGAGCGCACGCGCGAGGGCGAAGGCAGACAGAACAATCCTTAGCGCGCCGCGGGAAGGACTATTATCCTTAGCGCGCTGCGAGAAGAACTACAATTCTTAGCGCGCTGCGAGAACAGTTCGCCTCGCGTATCGCAGGAACAACTGGTCTTCACGCAGGCTTCCTTGTAAGGAGTCTGGCGCGTGGAGCTGCGCAGACAACCTTAGGCGGGAAGAACCAAAGGACAAGCAAAGAGAGGAGAGAGGGAAACAAGGCTTAAGGGCGGGACGGCGACAAGAGGGAAAAGAAGGCGGAAAGAGAGAAGAAGAGGGACGGAACGGCGGAAAAAAAGAGAGAGAAAGAGGCGGGAAGGAAAATATATTATTATTATTAAAAGTAAAATATAAGTATAAATAAATATTAAATCATAAAAGAAAGAGATCGGGTCAGAGAAACGGGTACCTGGGTCGGGTCGGATCGGGGCAGATGTCACAGTCTCCCCTACTTTAAGAAATTTCGTCCCGAAATTTATCTCGAAGTAGGTTGCGCAGAGAACAGGTGCGGGTACTTGATCTTCATTTGATCTTCCCTTTCCCATGTAAACTCGGCTCCGCGCTTGGACTCCCAGCGAACTTTCACGATGGGGATGCGACTGCGCTTGGTTTGCTTAACCTCGCGATCCATAATCTCAACAGGCTTCTCAACGAAATGCATAGATTCATCAACTTGAACTTCATCAAGTGGAATGTGAAGGTTCTCGTCGGCTAAACACTTCTTGAGATTGGATACATGGAACGTTGGATGCACATTACTGAGCGCGGGCGGCAGGTCAAGTCTGTAGGCAACTTTTCCTACACGCGCGAGAATCTTAAATGGTCCAACATATCGAGGAGCAAGCTTACCTTTCTTCCCAAAGCGGACAACACCCTTCCAGGGCGACACTTTGAGGAGAACAAGATCACCAACTTGAAATTCGAGAGGCTTCCGCCTACGATCTGCGTAACTCTTCTGTCGGCTTCTGGCAGTCAGCAGATGATCACGGATCTTGGCGATTTTATCGGTTGTCTCTTGAACAAGTTCGGGTCCTGTGATTTGAGCTTCTCCCACTTCGCTCCAACAAATCGGGGAGCGGCACTTACGACCGTAAAGTGCTTCAAATGGGGCCATACCGATACTGGAATGATAGCTGTTATTATAAGAGAACTCGATCAAAGGCAGGTGCGAATCCCAATTACCTCCAAAATCAAGAACACAAGATCGGAGCATATCCTCAAGAGTTTGAATAGTTCGCTCAGACTGACCGTCAGTCTGAGGATGATATGCCGTACTCATGTCCAAGCGAGTTCCTAGCGCAGATTGGAGAGATTTCCAAAAGCGAGATATAAAACGGCCATCGCGATCGGATATGATGCTCAAAGGAGTACCATGGCGGCAGACAATTTCCTTGACATAAAGCTGCGCGAGTTGCTCAACACGGTAGTTTTCACGAATGGGCAGAAAGTGAGCAGACTTAGTCAAACGATCCACTATTACCCAAATGCTATCATGTTTGCTTGTTGTCAAAGGTAACTTGGTAATAAAGTCCATCGCTACACATTCCCATTTCCATGTAGGAATTTCTGGTTGTTCGAGCAAACCAGATGGGCGTTGGTGTTCAGCTTTTACCTTAGAACAAGTCAGGCATTTAGCTACGAACACAGCAATATCCTTTTTCATACCGGGCCACCAATAAGTAATGCGCAAATCCTTGTACATCTTATCAGCGCCAGGATGAATAGAATACCGGGATTTGTGCGCTTCACACAGGATATCAGCGCGAAGATTCTCATCAAAGGGAATCCAGATGCGATTAAGATAGCAGAGAATTCCACTCAGATTGGGCACAAAATGCGCTTCCGCGCCACACGCTAACTCGGCGCGAAGGTTACCATTACTGATGGATGCGCGCTGCGCGTCACGAATACGCGATTCAAGGTCGCTTTGAATCGGCGCGAAGTGAAGCTGCGTGCGCGGCAAGATACAGTTAAGCTGGCAGGGTTTTCGGCTGAGCGCATCGGCTACCACATTAGCCTTACCAGGATGATACCGGATCTCACAATCGTAGTCGCTGATGAGTTTGTTCCATCGGCGTTGCCTCATGTTAAGTTCCTTTTGATCAAAGATATGCTGAAGGCTTTTATGGTCAGTGTAAAGGATACACTTAGTACCATAAAGGTAGTGTCTCCAGATCTTCAAGGCAAAAACAACTGCACCAAGTTCGATATCGTGAGTTGTATAATTCTTTTCATGAACCCTGAGTTGCCTTGATGCGTAAGCGATAACCTTGCCTCGTTGCATAAGAACACAACCGAGACCTTGGTTGGATGCATCGCAATACACGACAAAATCATCATTACCCTCAGGTAGCGCAAGAATAGGAGCTTCACACAACAATCGCTTGAGCGTCAGAAAGGCTTCTTCTTGCTTCGAGCCCCAAATATACGGTTTACCTTTGTGCGTTAAAGCTGTTAAAGGCAAAGCGATCTTCGAGAAGTTCGAAATGAAGCGCCGGTAATAACCAGCTAAGCCCAGAAAGGAACGGATCTCGGAAGGAGTGGATGGCGTAATCCAGTTCTTGATTGCTTCAATTTTGGATGGGTCGACATGAATACCCATCTTGTTAACAACATGGCCAAGAAACTGTACTTCATCCGACCAAAATTCGCACTTGGAGAGCTTGGCAAAGAGCTGCTCGGTTTTAAGCTTTTACAACACCAACCGAAGATGTTGCTCATGCTCGGCCTTGGTCTTAGAATAAATCAGAACGTCATCGATAAACACAATCACGAATTTATCCAAGAAAGGCCTACACACCCGATTCATTAGATCCATGAAAACGGCGGGTGCGTTGGTTAAACCGAAGGACATGACCAAGAATTCAAAATGGCCATAACGAGTACGAAAAGCAGTCTTCGGAACATCTTCATCGCGGATGCGCAACTGGTGATAGCCAGAGCGGAGATCGATCTTGGAGAAACAAGAGGCACCTTGGAGTTGATCAAAGAGGTCGTCAATACGCGGTAAGGGATACCGGTTCTTAATGGTGAGTTTGTTCAACTCGCGGTAATCAATACACATGCGAAACGATCCATCTTTCTTTTTAACGAACAACACCGGAGCACCCCAGGGCGAAGAGCTAGGGCGAATGAATCCTTTAGCAGTCAACTCTTGAAGTTGGCTTGCCAATTCTTGCATCTCAGCGGGCGCAAGACGGTAAGGAGATTTGGCTACGGGGGAAGCACCAGGGACAAGATCAATACGGAACTCGACTTCACGAGCGGGAGGGATACCAGGAAGATCATCAGGAAAAACTTCAGGGAAATCACGCACAACAGGGATATCGCGAAGCTTCTTCTTTTCATCAGCAGGTTTAACCACATGGGCTAAAAATGCAATACACTTCTTCCGCATGAGTCTTTGGGCTTTGGCGCAAGACATAAGTTTAAGACCGCGGGAGGGTTTCTCGCCGTAGATATGAAGATCACCATTTTCTCGAGGTATGCGAATCATCTTCTTGGCGCAAATAACTTCGGCGCGATTATGCGTAAGCCAGTCCATACCAATGATAACATCAAAGCTTCCAAGAGGCATGGGGATGAGGTCGATCAGAAAATCGTTTTTGTTAAGGTTAAGCGTGCAATCTTTAATCACTGAGTTAATTAAAACAGTTTCGCCATTAGCCAATTCAACTGAAAAATTTTCTTTTAAATCGTTGCGCGGTCGCGCAAGCTTCTGCTCAAACGCGCGAGAAATAAAGCTTCGATCGGCGCCAGTATCAAAAAGTACAGAAGCATAAAATCCGTTAAGCAAAAATGTACCATTAACTACGTCATTATTCGCTTGCGCTTGGTGCGCGGTTATGTTAAAAGCTCGTCCGCGTGTCACTTGGTTCGAAATCTGGTTCACCGGATTCGCTTGCGTAATCTGAACTTGTAGTCTCGGGCATGCGTTCCGGAAATGACTGGGATCACCGCAGTTATAGCACGACCTGGGTCGTGGATTAGGGTATGTTGGTTGTGGGTTCTGCGGGTAGACTGGTGGTGTTGGCGCAATTGGATTGGCGGGAAGGACTCTACAGTTTTCTGTAAGGTGACCAGCGCGGCCACATCGGTTACAAAGTCGACATGGGACTTGAGGTGGGTGGTGGAGTCTACAGGTTGGGCAAAAGGGGTGGTTTCCTGTGTAAGGTTTCTTAGGTGGCGGGGCAGGAAGTGCGGGATTGGTTAAGGCATAGTTATGGACTACAGGAGGTGTTGGGTAGGTTGACAGTGGGTTAGGCGCGTATACTGGAGGTTGGTAGATGAGTTGCTGGACAATGGACGGGTTGGTAAGCGCATAGGCTTTGCGCCTGCGCTTGAGGTTGTTACGGTTTGAGGGTTCTGGTTTGGTTTCTGTTGGTTCAGGAACAGTGTTGGTGAGTTTGGTCTTCTCAGATCCCCGCAGGAACAGGGTTCCTGCTCTGACATGGTTGTCGCTGAGCACAGCGGCCAACTCAATGGCGTCAGAGAGGGTTACTGGGTTTCTGGCCCATACAGAATCTTGAATTTCCATGGGGAGACCCCCAAGGAATTTCTCGATGGCTCGGCGGGAAGGGGTAACAAGGTGAGGGACAAGCAGGCTTAGTTCATGGAAACGCGTCGCGTACTCGCACGCTTCGCCACTGTATTGCTTCAAGTTCCAGAACTCTTCCTCCAAGCGCTTAACTTCGTTGGGAGGGCAGAATTCTCGCGTCAAAATTTCCTTAAATTCCTCCCAGAGCATGCTGGAAGCAGCTTCTGCGCCACGCGCATGAGCTACTCCATTCCACCATGTAAGCGCTCTAGATTCCAGGACACTGGAGGCATATAGGGTTCGTCTGTCTGAGGGGCATTGGGTGTGGAGGAAAGTGTTTTCCATTTTCTCAAGCCACTGGAGCATCACGGTGGCTCCTTCAAGACCTGTGAACTTTGGAGGGTTACCCGCGTTAAAGGACTTAATGTTGTAACCAGAGGCATTAGCATTGTTTTGGTTTAAGGCTTGGGCTATTGCGGCGGCCATTTCCTGGGAACGTTGCAGCGAACGTCTGCGCGCGGCTTCTTTCTTCTTGAGATGGCGAGCTGATAGTGGAGGCATTCTATAAAAGTTTTAATTTTAGTTAATATCTTGGTTTTATCGCAAAGTATAACCTTATAAAGCTTGGTTTCGCGGAGTTAGATACTATCAAAAGTTAAAGTAAAATAAATGACCCTAAATGCAGACTTAATAAAGGTAACAAATTCGAATCAAGAATCGACAATTCATGTACCACCATGACTTTCCGAATTCCCAATTTAAAATATACGGGCAAACGAGTATTGGAGATTGACGATTCATGTATCACCATGACTTTTCAATCTTCAATATAAAATATACAAGAAAATGAGTATTGGAGATTGACAATTCATGTATCACCATGACTTTTCAAGTCTCCAACCTCAGAACATAATCGTAAATGGAAATTGAAAATCAACTATTCATGTATCACCATGACTTTTCGGATTTTCAAATCTAACAAACGAATATGTAAGTAAAATCAATAAAAATCGAAATTCAACAAAAAAAAAATCGAAATATCGCGGAATAAAACATAAAATCATATACTGCGCAAGCGCGAGCATATTCATAAATAACGAGTAATTAACAATAAGCGCGCAAACATGAGATTTCTCTCATGCGCGAGAGGGGACTCTTAGGTATTCTAGGCCGTTACGTCTAACCATCTATCCTAAAGTCAACGAGCTCTGATACCAATCTGTAACACCCCGACCAAAGGCGGATTATACATCGGGGCGCCACATATTGTTACATTACTCGTGACACTATTGGGTGTCAATATTTAATAAATATATTCATTCGCGCACGCGCAGAGTAAACACAAGATAACATAAATCATCATAAATCAATATATTATAAATCATAATATTCGAACAGCAATAACTTGTCTTGATACATTTTAATCTAGGTCCAAAATAAAGAAAACTTCCTACGTGTCCACAAGCTCCAAAAACAGCTACAGCAAACCTGAACATGTGTTAAAATAAACGTCAAACACTTGCGTGTTGGTGAGAAATCAAGTTTAATAGATAATAATAGATAACAATAAATCTGCGCGCAACACGTGTATGTCTGGTGTTTAACAAGGGTGCAATCAGATTGTGATCAAGCCTAAATAGATCATAGCTCATAGTTCATAGTTCAATCCGTGCTCCCAATTGAGCACAAAAACAAGAAAACATCTGTGCAAGTGTAAACAAAGAAAACCGTAAACGATAGGTCTCCCGTGTTCATCTAATGGATCCATGAAAACTTCGGAATAGGCCGAACAAAGCGGTTAATGATACACACATACAAATAAACAGCCAAGTAAACGTCCTCAACACATGGGATACTGCGCGACTAAAGTTCATAAACAAGTTTAAGACTCTAAGTTTGTATGAACACATGAACATCCCAAAACATTAAAAATAAAAAGGGATTAGGTACGAGATTACTCACTTGATAAACGATGCGGTGTAAGATAAAGCAAGAACCAACTTTAAACAAGCACAAGTTAACCTATAAATAAGATTATTGTTTTAATGATCTGTTTTAAGTCTTGATTATAAGTTAGCATAATTAATAAATAAATTATTATATATAATATATTACCGGAAAAGCAGGGCGGAACAGGGAGGAAGACGGAGGCAGAGAGGAAGACGGCAGAGAGAGCAAGGAGGAAGTTAAATTAAGTGTTTGTGTGTGATGTGTTAGGAAAATATTATTATTATTTATAGAGAAACCCTAGGGAACACAATCCCTAGAAAAAGGGGAAAAGATCTCAAAAAGCAAAAGATTCCAAAAGCAAAAGATATCAAAAGATATGGCAGCTGCAGGGGGCAAGATAAAGCTGACAGGGAACAGTAACAGGCATGGGCGGGTCAGATAAAGGTACTGGTCAAGCATGGAAAAAGCAGATCTCAAAAGATAATGCCAGTCACTTTTTCTGCCAACCAATGGGGTTGGTGCGCATGCTGCGCCGAAAGTAACTTTTCAGACATAAGATAGGTTAGGTCAACAGCACAGAAGATAAGACATCACAAAAGCAAACGGCTAGATTAAACAGAAGAAAACTCAAAGGGTTTAGCGCGAGAAGGCTTGAGCGCACGCGCGAGGGCGAAGGCAGACAGAACAATCCTTAGCGCGCCGCGGGAAGGACTATTATCCTTAGCGCGCTGCGAGAAGAACTACAATTCTTAGCGCGCTGCGAGAACAGTTCGCCTCGCGTATCGCAGGAACAACTGGTCTTCACGCAGGCTTCCTTGTAAGGAGTCTGGCGCGTGGAGCTGCGCAGACAACCTTAGGCGGGAAGAACCAAAGGACAAGCAAAGAGAGGAGAGAGGGAAACAAGGCTTAAGGGCGGGACGGCGACAAGAGGGAAAAGAAGGCGGAAAGAGAGAAGAAGAGGGACGGAACGGCGGAAAAAAAGAGAGAGAAAGAGGCGGGAAGGAAAATATATTATTATTATTAAAAGTAAAATATAAGTATAAATAAATATTAAATCATAAAAGAAAGAGATCGGGTCAGAGAAACGGGTACCTGGGTCGGGTCGGATCGGGGCAGATGTCACAGTTTGAGCCTCAATACGCGGTAGAGAGTAAAAGTACTGCCCGTACAAACTTAGGCATATAAACTCCAAATACCCGCGTAAGGTAGGGGTTCTGCCCAAATATTATTTTATTATTATATTACATGGCTTAGACCATAGTCAGGGGTATAGCCCAAAACCTTGATCAAATTAATGTTTCTTCATGCTTAAGAAACGTAAGCATTTACATACAAAAGATATAGTTAAATGGAATATTTCTTTATGATTAAGAGATATAACATTCACAGGTTATAGTTAAGATAATGTTTCTTCATGATTAAGAAACACAAGCTTTTACATACAAGAAGATATAAGTCAGAAATAGTTCTTTCACAATTAAGAAACATTATATGCAAAAGATATAGTTAAAATTTATGTTTCTTCGTGATTAAGAAACGTAAGATTTTACATATCAGGGTTATAGTTATTCAATGTTTCTTCATGAAGAAGAAACTCAACACATGATTTGTAAACAAATGAAAAGACTACGGGTCTAAATATTTTATTCAAACAAATGATCAGTCAAGGTTTAAAGCCATCAAAACCAGACTAAAGGTCTGTAGCTGGATCAAGAGACAGTCCAGGTATTTATATAAACCTATTTTATAATAGGTCAATCATCATTCATTCATAAAGGTTTTCAAACGAGATCACCACATCATTCAGACAGGCAATCACAATCACAGGTGAATACGTTCAACCTTTTTATAACGTGAATACGTTAAACCTTTACAATCAGTCAAAACATATTTATACTCTATAAGATAGACAGGTTGTTTGTCTTACAGAGTCAGTCAAACGTTTACATGAGATTACGTGATCTCTAAAACGTTATAATACAAATTAGAGAACAAAACAACTCAGACCGAATACGCATGTGTCTGGATCCAAACATAACTGTTCAGCCTAAACAATCAAAGGCTACGTGGCTGCGGGCTAACAGTCATATCTTGTCCTCCGGAATAGGCCACGTGGCTCGGAGACTTGTATGTGTGTAGGGCAGTGTTACAAATACCGGGTATATCAATGTATCTGCTGGGATATGTTGAGCAATCTATATTTCTATTATAATTGTTATTTAATTGTTTTTAGAGTCAACGATTCACCAGCATATCGCTGACGTATTTTTCCCCACATTACAGGAAAAGCAAGCATAGTACAGTTAACAAGCTGGCATAAGAGTCATTTATGGAGTTAGATGCTCGCAAATGGAGATGGCTTAGTTTTAAATAATTAAAACAGGAATAAACAAGGTTTGTAAACTAAATACTTGGATATTTATTTTCCAAGAGATTTTCAAATTAAATTATTATTTTATAAACAAAGACTTCCGCTAATAACCCGCAACTCTGATATATTTTAAAAAACATGTACCAACTATTGGCCACACTTCTAGACCCATATTTGGGTTGTGACATATTAAGAAGTGGCTAGAAGATGTGAAAAGTGGTTGGTCCAAGTCTTCTCCAAAAAGAGGATGTGCAGACATTTTTTAATGAAATGTCTTCCGGAAAACAAACAGTCTTCAGACCACAACGTCTGCGCGTGATCTGCGTGACGCAGACATAAGAGGCCAGGAAGATCTTCAGAGAAAAAACAAACACCGCCATAGAATAAAGGATTAATATACTTAGAAACTATAATATATATTAGTATATTTAAAATAAATATATAAAAAAAGTTTTGCCGGGTAAATAGGGTATATAATCGGGTAAATGGTCAATGTTATCGGATAATAGAGTCGGGTAATCGGGTATACTACAAATCCCAAACCCTAATGGGTCGGGTATTACCCGTCCCAATTGTGTCGGCTTTCGGCAGTGGCGGATCTTGACCATAATTTTAGGAGTAACGTTAAATTTTTTTTTACCGTACTTCATACAACGTAAACGAATTTTTTTCACCGTATTTCATACAATAATCAATTTTTTAACGATATTTCCTACAATAGTTTTTTGTTTTTTTAACTTGCCTTTGGACCGATATTATCATTTTCTTGTAATTTTCGTTTAAAAAGATTGCTAATAAGACTTTGTTGTTTCAGCTTACAAGTTCCCTAATTTTAGAAGAGACCAAAATTTAAACCACAAGTCTATAATCAATTTCAATTTACACATAAACCCTAAATCCCTAATCAATTACAATTTCCAATTTATATTATCCGAATATCCAACAACCACAATCAATCATTCAATTGCTACCAATGGGGTGGCGTTTCATTGTCAAAGGCAAAGCCTTTAAAACACCTGGGTTTAGATAGGAGGTCTTGGATTCAAACTCCTAAAGACAATAAAAATTAAAAGAAGTTCACTGTTAAAAAAATCATTTAATTGCCCATAAACAATTCCAAAATAACAATTTATATAAACAAATAAACAATTACAATTTTAAGTAGAAGTAGAATAATACCTAATTGAACAAGTAGAATTAAAACCGTGGACGAGGGAGTGTGGGACTGAAAGAGCACCGATCGTTGGCTACTTGGCTGCAACATGCAGGGGGTTGGGGCAGCGTAGGTGGAAGCCATGACTGAATGGAACTTTGTTTTGTTGAATGTTGATTTCCGACCTAAACCAAACGTTTAAGCATAAAGGAAAAACATAAAAATGGTTTGATTTAGTTTGTACTTAAATTTAGTTGGGCTTTAATTGGCTTCGGCTTTTAATTTGGTTGGGCTTTAAACAAGCATGGGTAACGTTATATTTTTCAAGGGTAACGAAATACGAAAACCAACAAAAACATATAATATTTGTACTACCGGCGAATTGTTGAGGGGTAGCGGAGGCTACCCCTAGCTATATGCTAGGTCCGCCACTAGCTTTCGGGTTTTCCCATCGGAATCGAGTTTCACTGCGATCCCTATATTTACAAGTGTGTGTATACGTTGCATGGGTGTTCTCTTCTAATAGCAAAGCTTTCTACATTTTCAACATGTTCTTTCCAATTTTTATACAAAAAAACTGTCACATTCTTAGCATATGACTTAGTCCATTGTTTGAGTGTCTTAGGTAGTGTTTGTTTTTTGTCAGAAGATCTTCCTGGCCTCTTATGTATGCGCCGCGCAGACCACGCGCAGACCTTTAAGCTTGAAGACTGTTTGTTTTTTTGAAGACATTTCATTAAAAAACATATTCGCGCCCTCCTATCCCTGAAGACATAGACCTGCCTTTTTTCACATCTTCTACATCTTATTCCAAACCCTAGCCTCCTTTCATTCTACCTTCTCCTTCCCTACCATCTCCCCTTCTTCTCCTCCCTGACCTCCACCACCGCGACCTCCACCACCGTTGCTGCTTCACTGCCGCACCGCCGCTCTTCCACCACCGGAATCTTTGTCAAGGTAAGCTTGTATTAGATTTGTATGTTGAAACAATTATTGTGTTTTGGTTTGATTTCTTGTATTAGATTTGTTATATGTATTTTGAATATTTATTATGTTTTGGTTTGATTTCTTGTATTAGATTTGTATATTGAAACAAGTATTGTTTTCTATCTTAGGGTCAACCCGATGTGTCATTCAGAAATACTCATGTGCACGTTGCTGATGAAGACGAGGTTTAAGCGCATGGCATTGCATCAGATCATGAATATATGACGCAGTTACGAGATGAAATTGCGGAGCAGTTAATGCAAAGTACCGAATAGATTATTTGAAAAAAAAATGTTCTTGCTGTTTTATGAATATTATTGCACTGTTGTTTGACTATTATTTAAATTTCGATGTTGAATGAATTTTTTATTTAAATTTCAGCTTATTTAAAGATTTATGTTTTATTTTAGCAGTTGGCAGACGTTAAAAAACAAACAGTCTTCTTCTTGCAGACTGCAGAGATTTGGCCCACCTCTTCTACTACAGATGACTGCAGATGTGGTCCGCAAACATTTTACCTCTGAAAAAACAAACAACACCTTAGTCGTTAATTGCCAGCTCAACGTACTGTTATAACTTTGTTATTCAAAACATGATTACTATTACTATATATATAAAGAACAACTTTGGTGCCGCAAGTGGCCTCACCGTATTGGCTGACGAATTTTGTTTTTTCTTTTTTAGTTTAGTTACCATAATAAATGTAATAAAAAGCGACCAAACGCCAATTTTTTTGTTTTCGTTTCTGTATCATAACAAACCTCAAAGAAACTGACCGAGTTAGCGTAGACTCTCGGCCTTATTTAAAGCCATGACCGACAACGCTTGGGTTTTACCAATGCACAAGTTCACTGACCCCCCCCCCCCCCAAATGGTCGTTGTTCCACCTCAATTTTTATATTTTTTCGTTTTTTTGTTTTGGTGCCGTAACGTACATAATCAAAACCGACTCAATTTATGTCAAGTTACTGCCTCAATGCTCAGGAGTCGGGACCGACAACGCTTGGGATTTTACCACCGCCCGGGTTTGCCAACCAAATAAACATCATCTTTAATATTTTGTTTTCTTATATGTTAATGTTTTTATATGTTAATTTGACGAATTAATTTTTTGGGTTTTCACACTCAAATTTTACCATTGGTGTCTATATCGTGACGAGTGCAGCCGATATTGATCGATTTTGTGTCGATTCATCATCGTAACGCTCGGGTTTTACCAACGCCCGTTTTTCAACGACTGAGTTTTGCCAATTGCCCCGGCGCAACACACCGGGTAGAAAAACTAGTTCTTTTATAGAAAACAACTACTTATTTGCGAACAATAACTCAACAACCAATCTCAAAACTAGGGATGAGCAAAAATCGGTGGTACCGGTTGGTACAACCGGTACCGGTATCGAAATCGGTACCGATTTGGTACCGAATCGTTACCAAGGTTTTGAGTTTTCGGGACCGGTACGGTACGGTACCTGTATTTCCCGAATTTTACCTTAAATACCGGTACCGTCCCGATATCGATACAAAAAATTTGCGATTTTCGGGATCGGTATTTTCGGTACCGGTACCGGTCGGTACCGAGCTCATCCCTACTCAAAACTTTTCAAATTAAAATATTAGGATATGTGGTGACCCTGAGGGTGCGTCGTGACCGTGATGGTGTGCATATCGTGCCATATGCCCATATATAATTGTTACATTCGGGATTTTAAAACAAGATTAGAATTTCTAGCGTCAAGACTCAAGAGAAGGATCTGTTTAAATCTGATGCACTAAATAATACATTATGCATATGTCCTGTTTTATGAAAATGTTCAAAACTATATTGTTAGATAATCTTGGTTAAAATTTATTTCATGATTTGACTATAAAATAAGGCTTCAATAGTCACCATTTCAATAGAACCGCTTGACTTTTGAGCGCTCAAGTTTCCTGTTGGCAAACATTTTAAAACTAATTCATTAATATACATGTATTTGACCCCACTTCATACCTCTGTTTGTTTAGGCTGAGGGGTGTGGAGCGTGAGAAAAGGCGCAAGAGGACAGCCGCTCGCGCCCTGGGGCGCGAGCACCACACCACCGAGGCACGAGAGGGGCGCGAGAGGGGCGCGAGCGCGGAAAAAGAGGCAGGCGCCAGGGGTGTAGCGCTCCTGAACGGCATGGGAATGCGTAAATAGAGCCGTTGGGCTCTTTGTTTATTAAAAAAAAAAAATTCCGGCAGCCTGAAAAAAATTCCGGCAGCCTGTAAAAAATTCCGGCAGCCGAATTTTTTTGTTTATTAAAAAAAAAAAAGAAATTGGATTCATTGGGTAATGGGTTTTGACCGGATTCGTTTTTGAAGACCCAGTTGTCGCGTTGGTAGCGTTCGATTGAGTGTTTCTCGGTGAAGGGAGAGTGTGAAGATGATGTGAAATTGATGGAATTTGGGGTTTTTGAAATGGGTAACTGGATATGGAGATGGGTGGAGTTTAGATGTGAGAGCCATTGGGTTGAATTGATTTGAGAAGAAAGAAGACACATTGATGATTTACGAGTTTTTATAATAATTCGTTTTTTTAATACATTTATAAAAAAATAAAAAAAAAAACCGTTCGCGCCCCCTCTCGCGCCCCTCCACACCCTGTCCCGGGGCGCGAGCACCACTACCAACACCCATCTTATCAAGTTTCTCTCTCTGCCACACGTCACAATATTATTGGCTGGCGCCCCCACTCGCGCCCCCTCTCGCGCCCCCCACACCCCTCAGCCTTAGAAGTTCAGAAATCAGAACTCTTTAACAACCTCTTTTATTTTTACTTTTATTTTAGTAACCCAAACGCCTGAATATTCTCTTTTCTATTCCAGAAATTTCCGCATTGTTATTATTATTTTATTAAAAACTGTAACTTGAATACAAAATAATAAGATAACTTATAAATTGTTTATTGGATTACATCGAAACAGAAGGCAAGCGGGCAACAAGCTGCGCCGCTACCCCTTTTTGAATCGCAAAATTCAGTCTTTTAAAAACTACATTTGCTGATCTTGGAGTCATAACATTACTATGCATGACCCGCTGAACACGGGTAAGTAGCTCCACAACTTCAGGCGCGAGGAAACCAAAAGTGTCAAAAGCAAAAGGAATAAATACATGTTGGTTGTCAAGACACGCCTTTTCATGTTTTGCCACCTTACCTGAAGCAGCTTTTAATGTGGCTTGACCGACCGCGAAACCACTACTCCCTAAGCCCACCAAAGGAGAAACCCCTGTTAAATCCACACACACGTGTTTCCCTCATATCCATCCAGACACCAAAATGTCAGCCGGTCGAAGAGATGATCTTCCCTCCGATGGGTCAGTCAGGAAATTTAAGTAAATATGAAAAGTTTTGTCATAATTATGTTTAAGTAAAAAAGTAAATATGGAGTTTTGGTATGAGTATAACCTTTACTATAAAGAAAAACCTACATGGAAAAGAGTCAACCAAGCCACTAGAGAGGAGAAACAAATTTTTTCCATTCCATCATGTCGCCAACCTCACTCTTTTCTTTTCCTAGTCTTGAACAATATTTCACCCCAATGAACCGTCAGCTAGGAGAGCTATCTCCGATAGGACACATTGTTTTGAATGTTGCGCCCTAGGAGAGTTATCTCCAACAGCCCACACTGTTTAGGATGTTGTGCTATGAGAGACAGAAGAGTTATCTTAGGGAAGACTAGAAACATGTTTTAAGAGACTCGTGTTGAACATGAATCATCGCCCGCAACCGTTCAGCATTTAGATTGTTCTAAGTTATAGTCAAGGACAAAATTGAACACGTGGCATAACAGAGACTCGTGTCAATTGCTATAAGAAGGCATTGTTGAAGTACTTGGTAGTGTATTCGTATGCTTTCCACAAATGATGGGAGTATTGTCATTATCTAATTTATTATTAGTTTTGATTTAAAAAACAGTGATCCACTTTCATACATGATCCTTATCAAAGATCACATTTTGAGATTTGATGATCTAATGATAATGTGATCAAGACACCGTTTCCTTCATTATCAGTTGAAGGGCTAAGAAATACACAATTGAGTTGATTATGTGGATATGTACAAAATCACACAAACTAATAAAAATATCTAGTTTTATACACAAGGAAAACCTACAAAGATACAAAATTCAATGTTGAAAAGAACATAATATATTAATAATGCATGTGACTGGAGGCAGGGGTGGGGATGGGTGGAGGCAGGGTGACGGATATGATGAAGGTGATTGGTCGGATATTCCATTTACTACAAGAATAAGATATCTTTTATATTTTGTAAGAGTTGTTGAATTCTTTCAAATAAAGAAATTTTAAGAAATTAATTTCTATTCAACTATCTTTTCTAATAATAAAATTAAGATAATTTTATTTCAACAACTCATGCAAATCAAACGCAATAAAATGAACTTCAAATTCTATTTTCCTAACTTTTTTTTTCTTTGAATATTACGAACCATAGATTTATGTACCCAGATAAAGATAGCATCTGTAATTTATTACGCTAAACATTATTGAAACATATCACATTACGGGTCCCAACTTGATGGCAAATAAAAGCCATTACTTTTGGAATGTACGGGTTTTTGTTTCTTTAGACGACCTATAAACTCAAAAAGTCAATATACCAAGGTTATAATAGTCAAGACTCAAAAGTAAAAGTTCTATTTTTTTTGACTATTTTATATTTATCTAAGAGTCTTGAACTCAACACCTTCCAATCTCTAGGTGTTTTAACCTTTTGTCAGTGAATTGTAGCAATGCCATTGGATCACAAAGGTTTTTAAATTACTTAAGATATATCTTAAGACACTAAATAAATATAAGCCTGTATCCTTCAAAGTTTAGAAATCAATTTGTGTCATCACTCAACCTCAAGATACTTTATCCTTGAGTCACGTATCACGTTTTTGTTGCCAATAACATCCCTTTCGACCTTTTTCTTGAAAAAAAAAAGACGCATATAAGCCAACCAGATTTAAATACTCTAATTGTATTTATATACTTTTAGTAAGTAATAAAGTACAAAATTTAATGTATTTTACAATGTTTTAAAAACCGGTTTTTTACTCGTACCGGATTGGGTTAAAAAGTGGTACAACCGGTTGAACCGAGTTATACCGGAAGGTTCAACCGGTTGAATAGTTTACCTTTTAATTTCCTATAAATACAACTTTAACTCAAAAAATAACCCAAAATTAAATGATTTCATAACAAAAAATGATCAAAAGTTAATCCGTATTAAAATAATAATACAAAAGCATTCAATTAAAAAAAACAATCCTAAAGTTTACACATTTGAATATTAATTGTTTGGTTAAAAGTAATTTTGATAAAATATGGGCCGCAAATATCAAAAAAGTTTTGGACATAAAAACTGGTTTGCCGGTAAAAACCGGTATTTTAGAAAAAACCGCCGATACGATACCGGACTCAAAATACCGGCCTACTGTGCGAAATCCGGTTTAACCGGTTCAATCGGCCGGTTTAAACTGGTTTTTAAAACACTGGTATTTCAAGACATTTCATCTTTGTAACCATCACAAATATTCAGTGGCTACTCAGCATGTTTATCATACACATCAGGTTAAGTAGGATTTGGCATATTTATTTTTTATATATTTGTAAGACGCCAAAAAAGTGAAAAGTGTGAGCTTATACGGTTTGTTCGATGAAATCTAACAAGTTAAAAACCTTATAAAAATTGCAATGTGGATTTTTTTTCCTTTAAAAAAGGAAAAAAAAAAAAAAACCCTGTTTTGTGACTCATACAAAGCATTTCTTCTTAACCGTGCTAAAAACACATGAGAAGGATTCTCTTCATCTAAAATATTGAGTGTATTTATGCATACCAGCAGGTAAAACTAACGAATTCACAAGAGTCGTGCTTACCTGTGAGAGTTAACGTATACCCTTGCTCGCGGGCGCACTATCTACTTAACGTACATTCTTCTCCTTTATTACCATGTCACACCTAAAGATGTAAATAAGCTCAACTTCAAATGACAATGACAAAAGTCAACAGTGAAAGTTTTGCACATGCACATGCAAAGGCAAAGTGGTCAAGTCACACTTCGGCCCGTGTCTGGCCCATCATCTATCCTTTCGGGCCTTGTTTTTTAATTTTGGATGTATTGATCAATTGATTGTGTAAAAATAGAAAATATCCGGAGTTCCAAATCCAAATCCTAGAAAGAAACCTAAGGCTCAGCTGCCACAACTTTTTCATTTTTCTTTTCTTTTTTTTTTCAGCTTATTGTTCTTTAAAGTTACATAAAAACGAAAAATAATGGCCTTCAAACAAAGACACCCACGTCTAATCAAAGCACATGCGAAATAATGCAAATTGCAAACTTTTTTGAGTCGAACCAAAATTTCTTATCTATATTAGGCAACTTGTGGCCACACCCATTAGAAAAAAATAAAGTACTTTTAGTGCATGTCGACGTATGTAACTAGGTTTCTTTTATTTCTTAATAACCTAATATTCTTCTGAATTGTATATTGTATAATCATTTTAAGATTAAAAGTATTTCGGTAAACAAAATCTTTAATCAGAGATAACGCATAAAGTGTTTCTTGAAATGAGGCATGGTTTACAAAAACTAAGTTGTAAATTCGTTGCTTAAAACAAACCAATTGGATTTCATTATATGGGAGTTGATTCATCACCATTCACCACGAACAATTGCAACGTTTCATGAAAAGGCATAGCCGCATAGCAATCAACATTTCCAACCGTCTATAACTACTACAACATCAAAGTTTCATATTAGATATTGTTGATCATCAGCTTTAGTGTTGAACACAAAGTTGGTTCGAATATTATTTTTGGTTTTGAAGACCAAAACAATTATTATCATCAACTTTGGTTCGAAAGACCAAAGTTAATATGATAACCCATTTTGGTCCTGAAGATCAAAGTTAATATTAATGATTAAGGTTGGTGTCAGTGATCAAATAACAAATTATCAAGTTCGTAAATTTCATCAATCATGCAGATCTAAGCATTTCATCAATCAGCGAGATTCCTGTCAAAGGGTTTCTCGTTGGACCCTACCCTTGGAAGGCCCTTTTGGTTTAGAAGCTTTTCTCTAAATAACATTTATGTAGCATTTGGTATATTGGAATGAGAGGATGAAAGGAATGAATCAATGTGATGGAATAAAAAAAGATGTGTTTGGTTGGTCAATGGAATGAAATCAACCATTATACAAGAAATCTAATTCCATCAAAATCATTCATTCCCACCCCTTGTTTTTTTCATTCCACCACTCCTTCACCCTACTTTATAGACAACACCACCTGACAACTACCACCACCACAACCTGACCGCCACCTAAATACCACCGTCGCCATCACCATCATTGTCATCGTTTGACCATCTGCTACCACAACCACCACCGTTGCCACCACCCCCACCTAACCGCCGCCACCAACACACCCACCTGTCAGCAACGCCACCAACGCGGTGCCACCACCACTACATGGTCAGCGCCACGTACTACCACCATTGTCACCAACATCGCCACCCACGCGCCATTGTCATTTTTTGTTTTGTTAATTTTCTTTATTTTGAGGTATGTATCTTTGTCATTTGTATTTAATTCTCGTGGTTTTTTTTCTTCTTATTTTCTATCAAACAACATAATGTAATAATTTATTTCATTTCTGTAGGTTAACCAAACAAGACAATTGAATGGTGATAATCAATTTCATTTCCTTGTCTATTACATTCCTTCGTTCATTCCATTCTCCCTTCATTTCATTACACTCAACCAAACAGACCCTTGATTAGAGGTTTCATTTTACCCGAAAGTTAGAATAGATAATGATTAAGGATGCCCTCCTTACATCCTAACTCAGCCAATGTATATCATAACTTATCAATTAATCTTAACTAAATCCTATTACTTAAAATGACATTGGTCTATCTTGTCATTTTAAGTAACTTTTCAATTGGTTTTATGTAACTACTCACCGTTCCATTTTAAAAATAAATGTATTTTTTATTTAAAGTGTATGTCTGACCAAGCTATTTTTTTTATACATCTAACTCGTCGGACCAAGCTAGCATGGTGGCCGTCTGATCTATCTCATCGGCCGACCCTTCTATTGTACACAAACGGCATCTTAAGATCCCAATTCTCAATTAATCATTTAATAGGAAATCAAGACAAAAATTAATTTTATAAAAAATGGACAGGCATAGCTTTAAATGGTCGGATCAGGCGGAAACGGAGAGTAAAACCGTCAAACTGAATGTTTAGTTACTCATCGAAATTTGCTGAAACTCATTGGATTTTTGAAAGTTCTGACTCATCTTAAAGATTTTATATACACGTGTCAGAATATTAATGGTTGCGTAATCTGTCGATTGCGTGAATTTTAAACGGAGGCCATTTTCCCCAATTAAAAAACTTGAGGAACCTTTTGTCAAATATATATATACCGAACATACAAACGAAGTTTACATCCATCCGTTTCCCTTGACTCTTAACTATTATCAACACTCCTTATCTTTGTCGAGTCCACTGTCTTCGACGGAGAAATGGGCGGCATCCGTACATTCTTACTGTTTATTCATCTTCATCACCGGAAGTAATGCAGAACAAGTTGTTCATAGAGAAGCATTTGAGATAATCATCGGTGGTGGTGGTGCCCCACCGCCGGAAAGTGAGGAATGCCCCCCTCCCCCTCCTCCTCCTCCATGCCCACCTCCAACCATGCCACCATCACCTCCACCACCAACACCACCAAAAAAGTCACCACCACGACCCAGCCCGTCGCCGCCATCACTAGGTGGCTTCGAGAGCGCAAGATTGAAGTTAGTTTACCCAGTAATTCAAGCCTTTAAAAAGAAAGTGACAAGTGATCCTTACAATATTAAAAAAACATGGGTTGGAAAAAAAATATGCCGAGATTATAAAGGCTTCGTGTGCGACATCGTTCCGGGTTACAATGTAAAAGCCCTCGCCGGCGTCAAGTTTAACAACTTCAATTTCGGCGGCCCCGACCTAACCCTCACCGACTTCCTCAACAAACTACCCGACATCGTTTTCTTCCATGCCAACTCCAACAACTTCACTGGCACCATACCCGCCGACATCAGCACTCTTAAATACTTCTACGAGCTCGACCTCAGCAACAACAAATTCATCGGCAACTTCCCAACCCAAGTCCTCAACGCCAAGAAGCTTCTCTTTCTCGACCTCCGCTTCAACACATTCGCCGGCCTAGTTCCTCCGCAAGTCTTCTTTCTCCAACTCGATTTGCTCTTCATCAATAATAATCAGTTCATCCAGACACTCCCCGACAACCTCGGCTCAACCACCGCGCTTTACTTAACCTTAGCTAACAATATGTTTGTCGGTGGGATTCCTCGGAGTATCGGCCAAGCGTCCGACACCCTACTCGAGGTTTTATTCTTGAACAACAAGTTATCCGGTTGTTTACCGTACGAGATCAGCCACCGTGTTCGATGTCGGGTTTAACGAATTAGCCGGCCCGATCCCACACTCGTTCCAGTGCTTAAAGAAAATGGAGCTTTTGAACTTGGCACACAATACATTCTCCGGCGCAGTGCCGGAGGAAGTATGCTGGCTGCCCGCGCTATCAAATTTTACGCTTTCGTATAATTACTTTACTCAGGTTGGTCCGAAGTGTCGGAAACTGATTGATAATAAGGTTCTTGACGTGAAGATGAACTGCATTTTGGATCTTCCGAACCAAAGATCCGCAGCCGATTGTATGAAGTTTTTCTCCAAAACTCATCCTTCTTGTGTAAATGATAGATCTCTTACTTATGTGCCTTGCAATAATAATAAAGAACGGATATCGGATGCTCAGTTAGATTCCTCGGATGTTCAATGGACTGCACCGTCGCCGGCTCTGGAACCGGCACAGGCTCCACGAGGACATGGAAGTTATGGTGCTCTTTCGCCGCATTAACTCATGTTGATGGCTGTGTATGATTAGATGTAAAGCGGTCAAAGTGAAAACATGTTTTTTTTCCACATAGTACGTGAAAATAATTGGCCTTTTGTAGATTTGGAATTATTGTGGCTACTTTCAAATTGTTTATAGTATTTATATTTCAGAAGTTCGCTATCGAATTACCTAAACTTTATATTTTCAGAAGTTCAATATTTTGTCTCGAAAGGTTCTATGAATATGATGAGTGTGAATATATGGTCATGTGCTTTTGATTTCTGGTTATGAACTATAAAGCCAGACAAACATCGCAATTGTAATATACACAAAATACAGCTGTGTTGCACCACCGATCCTCACAATTGTAATATAGTGAAATATCATGATCGGGTCGACCATGTCAGATCATGAGTGACTAGAAAATAGAAAATGTATATAATTTTGTCTCGAAAGGTTCTTATTCATTTTTCGTTTATTTATTTTTTCTTTTTTATTTTTGAAGTTGATTATTTGAAGGCGTGTTGACAAAAACAAGGACACACAGCAATTGAAAAAAAACTTTTTCCATTTTTCTCTTTGTTGTGTGGCTCTAAAGTCAAGTTTAACAAAAATATATATTATATTTGTGCCGATTTTGCTTGTTCAATGATTGTCGAGTACATTTGTTTTAAACTTTAAAAACAGAAACTTCTTAATTTTTTAACGTTTAAAGAATCCTTCGGACTACTATTGGCTAAAGTTATCTAATTAGGAGACATTTGTTTTTCGATTATGGGGAATATCCTCACCAACCTTCCAAAAACACAACAGTGCGATGAGATAAAACTCGTTCAGTTCAAGGATCCAGCTAGTGACACCACCTACTCAGCTAGTCTTCCTTCATTACCCGGTGCCATCAAAACTAAATGATAGGGGCATGAATCAAACCTATGTAACATGAAACATCAAGTCTCTCCCTTATCACTCCACCATCAGCTGCACATAAATTTCTCCTTAGATTTATACAAGTTATTCGAACATTTAAAACTTATTTACAAACTCTAAATCAAACAACTAATACAAATCTAATCACAATCGAAACATTAAACTACACACAAAACACCTAAACTAAACTATCTGAAACAATCTAGAATTAAAGAAGTGAGGACACTACAAGAGTTTGAAAGCAAACGGAATATCAAATTATCAAGAACTTCTTGCTATCTTCTGAGATCAAAACTTTTTAGGGGTTGGAGAATGGATGTGAATGATTAGATTGATTCTCAAGATGAGAAGACTTTCTTATGTAGCAGCCACATATTGTTAGACAAGTTGTAACTTGTTTATTCCAATCCTTCAGCTTCCAACTAAGTTCATCAGCAACTTCAGACCTCAAGCTTTACAACTTCAACCTTCCACTTTCTTCAACGTACACTTTCATACCCTACAATTAAAGGAGACAATAATTTCACATGACATATTTAGAGGGAATCCACATATGATGATGTCACACCCCAACCTAACGGTGGAACATGACGGGCGCGACAATATTTGTATTATCTCAAAGACATTAAAATATATATAAAGTGTCAATATCTAATTTATTTATTATAATCATCATACACAAGAGTTTCACAAATAAAAATTCATCCCAAAGCTATTACATTAACTAATATATATAAATTGTTCTTTATTTTATTAAATCTAAGGTATAACTAATCTCTTGCATCTTCAATCATCTCATGTAGCTACCTGCAATATGAGTAAAAATAGATATATTTAGTCAACAATAATGTTGAGCAAGTAATTACAAGTTTTGAGATATATATATATATAATGATAAAAATGATAATTCCTTGCGATAATGTGTATTACATCAACTAGCAAAACGTAAAATAAAAGTGTATTTTCAACATACCACTAGATTCGGACATGTTTACTCGGACGACGTCTGATCATACTATGAGGATGAGATACCAGCCAACCATTAAAACTATAAACACATAGTCATATAACATTTAGCAAATAATCGAGCAATATCACAATATGCAAATAGTGGAATTGCGTTTGAGTATATATTTGTATAATAAATAAATAATAAAGTTGTGTACGCATAAAGTCCCCAAAACAAAAATAGAAAAATGAGAGTGTGATTACTCACCTTGATTGGTGAATGAAAATATCAGGTCTTTGGTTAAGCTTGGGCGAGTTATAAGATGTGACATTCGTCAATTTTCTATTCGTATTTGTATTTGTAAACCCGACCCGTTGGGTCGTTTGGTTATTTTGTCATGATTATTAATAAAATATTCCCGACATTTATGTTCAAACGTTCGTTCATTTATTACTCGAGGCTTATCGATAACCCGCTCTAACGCGTAAACAATCCAAAACAAAATGTTATATAATTCGGTTATAAAGTTTAAAGCCAAAAGTGTAAACTTTGAAAACTTATATTAACTTAAAAGAGAGTTATTTTCTATTAAAAAGGTTTATTAAACTTCAGGGTGAAAAATGGAACTTTTAAATTAAATTATATTAATTAAATATAAAACTTAAACCCTACCCAGCCCCACCCCCCCCCCCCTTCCTTGCTCGTTTTTCCGGCCACCCGCCGGTGGCGGCACCGGCGATATCGAAACCCCATCTATAACCCGTTTTTAAGCGAAAATAATTATAAAAAAATGATTATCCGTCAATATTAATCGTTAACTAACTATTTAATTGCGTTTAACATCCGTAAATCACCCCCTAATTGTTTCCGGAAATCACAGAATCACCATTAACGAATTAAACGCGTAGACGCTCCTCCACCTAGTATAAATAGATGCCTAAACTCCTAAACAACTCGCTCACACTTCTCAATCCCCTCTAATACACGGATTTTTCTGTAATTGGGAGACTTCTTAACTTTTCCGGCGAGTTCATCTTCTCCGACGAAACAAAACATTAACGGGTAATTAATATATGCATTTGAGTAGTTTTGATCCAATAAAAGAAAACCCTAATCTAATTTCTTCAACCATTGAACAGAAACTGAGATTGAAACTCTAGGGTTCTTCTTGAAGAAGATGAACCTGAAGTATATTATATATATATATATATATATATATATATTCTTATACTTAAAACGAATATATCAAGCAGAGCAACTGGTTAAGCTGTGGTGTTTGTAACCAAAGGACCTGGGTTCGAAACCTGGGTCACGCATCCTATTATCATTTTTTAAACTGTTTATATTATTATTATTAATTAAAACTATAAAGATCTGTTAATTTGTGTGTATGTGTGTGTGTGTGTGTATATATATATATTTAAAACCATATCCTTAACGATTATGAAGTCTAGAGCAGTTGGATAACACACTGATCATCACCAAGACCTGGGTTCGAAACCCGGGTCAGACATATTATTATTTTTTATTATTTAATTCAGTTTTATTAATACCCATTAAATCATTTTAATCAAATAAAAATCAAAATAAATTTATAAAAACCTTTTTAAATTAAATAAAAATTATCTAAATTAACTACAAAATATATCTCACGATTTTACATTTAAAAGTCAAGTTCCTCGTTTACGTAAGCCGCTATTAAAAAAAATCATTTAATAAATGTAAAGTAAACTTTAAATTCCTAAAAATCGTTTTGTCAACGCAATAATTATAATTATAACTCATAATCAATAGTTCAAGCTTTTTTGAGCGTATAGACTTCATTTTATAGCCATTAAAGTGCTTAATTATTATTAACAACCAACCTTTCGTTAAAGCATAAATAATAACATAATAATAAAAAAAAATATAAATGTAATATAAAATAACACCTTTCAGATTATCAATAATAAACCCTGTATGATTATCGATTAAGTCTTGTTTTTCACTCAATTTAGTTAACGCGGATCGCTTGCTTCGGCCTACGTGACGTGTTCGGTTGTGGTTATTCTCAAACGCTTTCAAGTACTTATTCCCTTTTTGCCTCAACTATTAAGGTGAGTTTTTCACCACCCTTTTTAATGTTTTAATGTTTTGTGGTAGCATATGTATCCTTATAAAAATTCAAACATTGTTTCTTCTATTACAAAACTACAATTCGTATATGGACTTGTGTGCTACTTGTATTACTTGCACGATTGGGAAACCTCATTAAGTATGATCATACGCCCCCCTTTGCACTCCGATCCATTTGTATCGAGTGGAAAAGGGCCTCATTTTCCAAGTACGTTGGTTGTTACCAATTGGAAAGGACCTTACTTGCACGATTATCCAAGTACGTTGGTTGTACCAATTGGAAAGGACTTACTTGCTCGTTTATCACATGTCTATGAATTGTATGGTTTTTAAGTACGTATTTAAACTGTGAAAACTCACCAGCTATATTTATAGCTGACCATATTTTATACATATGTTACAGGTACCCTGATTAGAGGTTGAAGTATTGAAGACACTTAGATAACTAGGTTATTTAATAAACGAGACATTGGTTTTTATTATGATTTGATTTCAATTTGTATTCTTATTTGAACTTGTGTACTTGGCAATTTAATGAATTAATGTTATTATGGTCACTTAATAGTGTCACGTGTGTTTGGGCAATCTGTACATCACACTCGGGCGTTTCCGCTTAAGCCGGGGTGTTACATAACTGTAATCCCTAAATTAGTTTTTCCAAAACTATATATGATATGTCTACACTACATTAGTTATGACTAAACAAAATTTGAAAGTGTGCATATATATACACTAGATTACGTAACTTTATCTACATTAAATAAGATAAGCCTACACTACATTAGTTGATTAAAAAAAACACTTCACATTAGAGATCAAATAAAAAAAATATAGCCATGTGTTAGAATAAAATGATTTTAGTTCAAATGAATTTTAATTATTCAAATTTTAAATGAAACAAATAATAATAATAATAATAATAACTTATCATTAATTAAACCATTAAATAGTATGAGTTACAAAACAAAACATTTTATATTTTGCTAACATACCCTTGTATTTAAATAATCATAAATTAAAAAAGAAATAATGTGATTGGTTATAATCTTTTCTCATATTTTTCTTGTACTAAAAACACTTTTGAAACAAACCAAATATTATATATATAAATATAAATATATGTATGTATGTATATGATATGATGGAGCTACAACACCACAACACCCTAAAATGAAAATCGCCCATCTGCTGGTATGGTGTCTCGTGTTGAAAATCGTCTCTATTTTATAATCCTCCGATACACGTAACCTTAATGACTCAAATGCCAATTGGAGGGTTTGTGTTGGTGGTACCAAGTTCCTTCATTGAGATGGCGGAATACTTATTCTCATTTTCATTATCACACACCTACCCATTATTTTTTTTAGCTAAACGTATTTAAAAAAGTCTGAAGTTTACACATTCGATCATACGCTGCCCCTAACTCTTCACCGTTGTTAAAAGCTCTTATCTTTATCGAGTCCACTGTGTTCGACGGAGAAATGGGAAACGCCGGTACATTTTTACTCTTCATCTACTTCACTCAATTTCTCACTAGGAATAATGGCCAGCAAGTTACTCATAGAGAACCACAACCAAAAAGGTCACCACTACCACCAAAACGCTAACTCCCGCCCCCGTCACTAGGTGGCTTTGAGAGCCCAAGATTGAAGTTAGTCTACCCAGTAATTCAAGCCTTTAAACTGAAAGTGACACACGATCCCTATATAATATCACACAAACATGGAACGACAAAACATATTTTCCGAGATTATAAAGGCTTCGTGTGCGACAAGCTGACGGACATCAACCAAAAGGCCCTCGCCGGCGTCAAGTTTAACAACTACAATTTCGGCAGCCCCAAACTAACCCTCCACGACTTCCTCAATAAACTGCCCGGTATAGTTTTCTTCAGTGTAAACTCCAACTTCTTCACCGGCACCATACCTCAAGAATGATAAACGATAATTAACGAACAACTTAGAAATAACCGACTTATATTATAACCAGAAAATATAGCTCAAAAAACTGATTACAATATCTTTGGTAGTGATGGTGGTGATTGTTGTGTTTGTTGTTGTGTTGTGATGTTGTGTCTAACACTAACTTTGTACATGTATTTATATTAGTAACCCAACTTGGTCACCAAGCATAATATGTGTCCACCACTCAACTTAGCCACCACGATGAACTTGGGCAACAAGGTCAACTTGGCCAACATCCTTATTTTGAACCACCTCATTTCTAGCCTTCCAATCTTCTTTTTATACATAATATATAATGAGATGTTTATTTTAGTTACATCAATATTATTGAAAACCTAAAAATGAGAGAATGCATTGTATGTGACGAGTCGAATTCGATCCTTTCGTTTTTATTAACACAATTTATTTAGTTATATTAAATTAGTTTTAGTTTTATAAATAATGTTATTTTATTTAAAAAAGGGAGGAAGTGGTGTATTGGTGAATTAGTAACCATTTCTATGGTATTGTAAAAGATAATAAAAAGAAGTGGGATATGATATGGCATTGTAAAGTGGAAAGCAAAATAATATCTATACCATTTAGTCTTAATCCTCAAAAGCTATATTTTAACCATAACGTGGCATTCCCGAGTTCATTTAATGAAAGAATGGAAATGAAAGGAAAGAAAAGTTTATCCTTTCCATTCTACTCTTTTCTTTGTCCTTTCCTTTTCACTTTGCTTTCAATTTGGAAGGAAACACTTTCCTTCTATTTTCTATTTTCTATTTTACTCTTTAAACCTCTTTTTTGGAACATCATTCTTATTGTTTTCTTTCCTTTTATTTCCTTCCAACAAAAAACCTTAGAACCACACTTTCTACTTTTCAGTTTTCATTCATTTCCTTTCCTTTCTTTCCTTCCTAGAAACACAGCCTAAGTAGGAACACAGCCTGAGGTAACGGATAATAAATGATGTACCTATTACGTGGAGGGTACGTGAGTTAACTGAGCTTCATAGTTGGCCATCGGGACAAGTGCCTACATAGGTTGGTGCTATTATGTTTTATTTTTTAACTAGTTTAAGAACCCGTGTAATACACGGAATGATTCAAATGATATAAATTCAAATAAATTAAAAATACAAACAATCAATTCAAAAATCAGACATAAGTCAATAATAGTTTATAAACATGAAATATTCAAATTCAATGGAAAACTATGGATATATGCAATCTTAAATAAATAGTACAGCTACAATCTTGATATGATTTTGTTATAAAAACACTAAAAAGTATATTTATGGTTTGGTTTTTCTTTTAAGGATACATTAGATAATGGTCAATTTAATTCATCAACGTACACAAACTAAAAAAGTTTGCCTAGATTTATGATTTTTTTTAATAGTACATAGACCATGGCGGTTTGTACTAAGCCAACCGCTTAGATCCATGAAGTGTAAGAACTTAAGGTTCAAGATACAAGTCTATTCCTCTTTCTTTCTTTATTTTGAATGATTCTTTTTGGAATCATATCTGAATTTTTCACAAACTGAACTAAACTGAGTTCAAATGACATGCAAAAATAACTAAACCCTTTTGATAAAGATAAGATGAGATATAGAAAGATTACTTATCAGGTCAAAAGAAGACATTTTTTATCACCTGAACTTCCATCAACTTAGCAACTTACAATCTTCCATTGCATATATATAACATATCTTTGCTGTATGTATCACAATGGTCTTGAGAGAGATAATTCCCAATGATACCTTTAACACGCCTAAACACGTCCAAGAACAGCAGAACTTAATACATGAAAGAACAAATTTATGTTTCAACATATTTAAGTATCCAAAACAATTTCAATAAATAGTCAGTAATACTCTAAATATTATTAAAGAAATAAAAACTCTAAGAATCAATGTCTCTGCAAACTTTAAATCAGTTCACCCTAATAATCAACCTCTTTTATTGTCAGCTTTACCCAGTTAAGTCCGTTTAAATTTTCATAATACCCAAAACAAACCAAGTCCTAAAAATAAAAGTCCAAAGCAACCCATAATTTACAATTTGTAAAATCAAAATAAAGTAGAAGGGAGGCCTCTAATCTGTATAAGTTCAGATATCTTGATAGTACGTAACCGATCAAATGCCGAAGTCTGATCACATGCAACACATGCTTTTTATACTTCGGCCATTTCAAATAAAGGTATCTTAACCTCATAAAGAGAAGTATTACTTTTCAAAATTCAAACTATAGCGTAAGTCAATATCTATTTAAGGGGTGATTGGTTTCAAATTCAAATTTATTTATTATGCTAGCAGGACAATATTGACAGATAGATACCAACGAAATTCATAATTAGGTTTTCCTATTCTTTTCTTTCTTATGCAATATAAAAAAGGATACAATAAAAGACATTACCTATCAACCTTCATATATTTAGCATCTTTCACTTGATACAGAAACATCTTCACATATTTAAGGTCGGTACCAAGATTTTCCTTTCCGTATAAGTCAACACAAATAATAAATAAATAAGTTACCCGTTCATACCAATTTAGCTCTAAGTTGTAAAATAATACAAACATTATAACCATCAAATGAAAACAAATGCGAATGATTGACTATTTACAGCTCCTAGTGCCATTGTTTCTACATGAGGCGGCTGAGTTAAATAGAGATCATGCCAAGAATCCACCCGGCAGTTCCATCATCGCATGCAACCTATGCACACATATCTTATAAACGACACCAACGATACAAAAATATAACAATAAACAAAATAGCATTAAACAAACTTACTATGATTCTTTGGTAGCAGACAAATTTGTTTATCGATTATCATTAACAACCTGCCATGGTTTTTACAAGTCTGAACATAATTGCATACAAATAACAAACCAAAAGGTTTCTTCTTGGATACCATAACCTTTAATATGAGCTACTTACAAAATCAAATATGGTTGCAAAAACTAATGATGAGCTACCAAAAAAAAAAGAAAAAAACTAAATCTTTTATGCAACCTTAAATTTTAATGAGAAATCTTTGAGTTTAATATTGAATTGGAAAAAAAAATTATAAGTGCTACTCAAATCAATCACATTTAGCAGAATGAGGGGTGGTTGGGCTGCAGCAAGTGCATTTCAAAAGTAATAGAAAATAGATTGTTGTTTTTTAAAAACAGTAAGAACATTCCTTAGAACTAAATGGGTGAGAAATTGAGCATAACAACCATGTTTTGGTTTAACTCAGTTTATAAGTAAAATGAGTCAAATGGAGTAAACCTAAATCAAATACAAACTCAACAAATTCATCGACTTCCACAACCAAATAGATTAAACCCCTAAATATTAAACCCAAATGCAACTACAATTATTGAAATTAAATAAAGTTTGATTGAAATATATATGGTACGTACTTTCTGAATTGTTTATTTCAGTCTCATCTGTTATGAAATCGAAATCAAAACCAAGAGTATCAGATCGATTAAAAAGCAGTATTCAGAGACCAGAAGGGAGAAACATTAGGGTTTCGAAAGAAGAAAGAACCGTGGAACGATAAACGGCTTAGGGTTTCACAGATAAGGAAGTGTTAATAAAAATTGAGATCTGCGTGATTTTTTCTAGCTATAGAATGAGCGGGAAATCATAAGTGAGAAGGATTGTGAGAATGCCACATGTCACAATTATTTTATTTTATTAGAATATGTAGATAGATATAACTACTTTATACGTCCGTCAAATATACTTCTAAATCTGTACCAATAACCATATAAGACTGGGACAATATCCTTGTCATTATAGCAGGAGCAACATGAACAATATATATCCTAGTCATTATAGCAGGTTAATATTACAAGCATAACAGATTGATCTTTAAGGTTGTCCAATTTGGTGACGCCACTTAATGAGGATCATTTAAGTCTCAATGATGTAATGAACAACATGGAAGTGTCATAGAGAAAAGGTATGCGCGTTAAGCATTGTAAATGTGTTAAGTGAAACAGTAAAACCACTACAAAGAATGTTTTCCTCCTTGAAAATTCTTGACAGGGAAACAAAACTTGAAAACCAGAATGGCAAATATGACAATATTGCGGTTGTGATGTTTACAAATGATCAAATCTAGTTAACGGGTTTAACCAATATCTCGCGACCAAGACTTCTTGAGTCAACTTGGTATATTTCAAAGATGAAGTGCATTTAAATGATGAAAAGCATTTAAATGATGAAAAGCACTATCTTAAGTTAAGGCCATGATTGAAAGTAACTTTTAGTGGCTAAAATCTAATAATTTAATTATTCTTTATAGCATACACCTTAGAATCTAAAAAGTAGCAATTGGCATTCTGGCTTAATGGCATGTCAGTGATGGTCAAGACTTGTGAAACTTGAGGTTTCAAGTTCAAAACCTAACTTAAGGAGTTTTCCCACATTAGTAGATTTTCTCTTTGATGATGTTTTTGAATAAGTCATGCCAAAAACGTCAAAAATTAGTATGAACGGTTGGTATACAAAAATTAGCATGAACGGTTGGCCAATTCAAAGAGACTCACATGTATTTATGGTGGGTCCAACCACTATTATTTTCCGAGGACAGTATATATATTAAACATCCATATGTTCCCCTGCCTCTCCATTATCTTTGTCTCGCCGGAAAAATGGCCGGCGTCCGTACATTCTTCCTCTTCATCTTCTTCACTCATTTCCTCACCAGAATTAATGGGCAACAAATTACACAGAGAGAAACACTTCAAAAAATCACCGGTGGTGAGGAAAGTGAGGATTGTACACCTCCCCCTCCTCCGTCATGCCCATCACCAGACATACCGCCTTCACCACCACCGCCACCACCTTCGCCGCCACCACCACCACCACCGTCACCACCTCCTTCTCCCCCGCCATGCTCATGTCAATCATCCCCACCACCACCATCACCACCTCCCCCCTCATGCCCACCATCGCCACCACCACCACCACCAAAGATGGATTTTTTGGTGCTCAGTCAAAGTCCTCGGGTGTTCAGTTGACTGTACAGGTGCCACGAGCACCGGCGCAGGTTCCACGACGGGGAAGTTATGGAGCTCTTTCACCGCATTAATATTTATCAAGCGCGTTATAATTAGATTTAAAGCGGTCAAAGTAAAACCATGTTTTTTTTTCTTTTGTCTTCCTGTTTTAAGCAAGTGAATAATTGACCTAACTATTTTGTATATATTTATAAAAAATTCACTAAAGAAACTAGAGCATCCACAACAAATGATTTTACGGGTCATCCGGATAAGACGGCTATCAAGTGGAGTGAAAAAGTTAATGAGAGAGTACTTAAGAGTGCTTTGAGGGGTTGGAGATCGAGAAGTGAGAACATGAGGGAAAGAAAGGAGTACGCAAGTGGGAGTGAGATGGTGGCCCGGATGGAAGGTGAACCCATACACATTGCAGATGCCTAACAAAATAAAATCAAAAGTGTTGCTTTTAGAAGTTGAAATGTCTAGTGTTTTTTTGCCCGGTGAACTAAGTGGATTGCTGCGAGCAGAAAGAATGGGGTGTGCTTTGGAAGAAGTGATCTGTTACCAAGCCGTCTTATTGAGAATAACAAGAGCATCTATGAATACTTAAGTTTCATATCCGAAACGAGTTTTCAAGAAACTGTTAGCGTATTTTTTTGTTCATGAGAAAGCCCAACAAATTTATCATTCATGGGATCTATATTATTATTATTATTAGTATTATTATGTTTGAGTAATAATAATTAAAATAAAAAAAAGGAAATATTCATGTTGGTTTCTTGTCGGTTTACTAAACCCCAAAATGGGTTAATTGGTTTGGGCCCATGTCATCAAGCCTTTACGTAGGCCTCAAGACTCAAGAACATATAAAGGGTTTTTTGGTGGTGCACAAGTTTATGCCAAGAGAAAAATAGAGAACAACTTTTTTGTGCTGCTGCCGTCAACCATTCGAAAAAGAAATTAAGGTTTTGTTCCTCTTCTTCTGTCAACAACTGATTAAGAAGAGAAGAAAATTAGTGCTCTAGTTTTTGGTGGTTTGTGAAAATAAGAGACGTGCCAGAGATCGATTTATTCTCTCGTTGGTGATACCTCTTTCTCATTTACTCTTTTATATTTGGTTCCATATACTTGAAGATTGTTTGTACCAAGTATATGATGATTTTGTATGCCTCTAGTTTACCTAGAGAAGACTTTGTATTGCTCATTATTGGTGATAGTGGATTTGAAGCGGCTCTAGTAGTCCCGTGGTTTTTACTCTTGTCTTGAGAGGTTTTCCATGCTAAATTTTTGTCACTTTTACTTTTAAGTTGTACCCTATTTGTTTGCATCCTCATTGGTTCATTCGGGTGGGGAAAAAGTTTAGTCAAACGAAGATTAATTCCGCAATTTTTGTTTACCGTTCGTGACTCGATGGTCGTTTTTCCCAACAGCGGGTTTCTTGAATAATTTGTGAAAAATGTAAACGAACAAAATAATTTGTGAAAAATCAAATTAAATGACAAAAGAAATACTATTAAAAAAATGATACACTTAACCACTTGTCAACATATCCAACCATCCTAGATAACTAGAGTATTAGATGTGTTAGGCTTGATTATTTAAACCGAATATAACAAAACTTAACTAACCTTGATCTTTAACTTGGTTTAATTAAAAGTTAATAAACTTGAAAGCAAATGAGTGATTTCCAATAAATAAAAAGGATAAAAATTGCTATCAAAATTCAATAACTAATAATTCAATAAACAAAAGTTAACTAACCTTGATCTTTAACTTGGTTTTATGAAACACTTTATGTAATTTAATAACTAATAATTCAAAATTCACATGATCGAACATGAATGACTATCTGTCTGTCTTGAATAATAAAAATTGCAAAAATACTTAACCAAGCTATGTTGGCCTACTCGACGTAAACCACAAAACACAATCAAAATTAAACCATACCAATCACAATTCACTAAAACAATTCAATCATACACCAAGTGTCAATGATGCAAGAAATCCATAAACTAATTGACTGGTAACTGAATGTGATAGAAAACTGTTTAATCAACCAAACTAAACCCACGAGTCCTAGAAATCAAATTATTACAAGTGTCAAGAACAAGCAGAACAATAGATTGGACACAATGGCTTCCACGAATGATAGACCTGATAATAATCACAAGAAAATTTAGCTAATCATAATTATAAAGGGATGTAACGCTATCACTATCAAATTCTTCATAAAGCCTAATTCACTAAAGTTCAACAAGTAAATGAATAAACTCTTTTGCATTATTCAGTAACCATTGTACATCCTCCACCCAGCCCCCATGCGTCGAGCCCATGCAGCCAAATGGCTGCCATCCCAAGTAGAGGTGTACAAATTTTTTCAAACCGAACAGGTTTTGTCAAACCATGTTCCAAACCGGTTTGCTCAAACTGGTTGGTTTAGAAACCGGTTTAGGAGCAAGAAAGGTCGACGTGGTCCAAATCGGTTCGGTTCAGTTTGGCTCAGTTCGGTTCGGCTTAACCGGTTTTAACTGGTTTTCCCTTATATCGGTCCGGTTTTAAAACCGATTTGGTAGTTCAGAAGGGGAACTTGTACCAAAACTGGCGGTTTGGGTCCGTTCATGACCCGGTTTGAGTGAAACCACAGTTCAGGGCGGTTTGCAGTGAACCGGTCCCAAACCTTTTTTTTTTTTTACATCTCTAGTCCCGAGCGTAGGACCTGCTGCTTTTCTTTTATTCTTCTTGTGGCCCAATCCCAATTCAGCCCAATCTTCATTTGGTGCTCTTTTTATTTCCTTATCCCTTGGGCTACATTTTGTGTTTGAACCAAAAGCAGCCCACCACGGCCACCTACTCCTTTTTGAATTGTTGAGTTTTAGGCTTCTAGCAATCTAGCCCATTCATTTGATGATTACAAATTAAGATGACTAGTATATAAAATCACTCACAACTATATCTATATGTGTAGAATAACGAAACCTATTTACATAACTATGCAAACTTATTTACATAATCACTCAACCTTTATGCATACGATAACAAATTTTGACCCTAATAAATCAATTTTTAAGTATAGAAAGAATATACTTAAATTAAAAAAAAGAATGAAAAAAAATAGTGAATTTGCTTTTGTTTTCGCTTTTCTTAGTTAAATTTTTAATTCGCTAATTTTTTGAACTCAATTAAGTTTTATGAACTTTATTACTTGAAAAAATAATACAATAAAATCAAATTTTGTTCTCTTTCATTGCTTTATGATGTTTTAAATCAAATATAATCCACTATGAGAAAACTTTGTTGGTTGTTTTACATTTTAACTATGTTGGCTAACCATTATAACTGTGTTGTTTTACGTTTTAACAATGTTAGTTACGTATATTTGTGTTGTTCTACCGTTATAACTGTGTAGCTGACAACACACTTATACCTTCTTATACCATATAACTTTGATGTATTTTGTGTGCACGCATATACGTAAATTTCCCTCTTTCACTTCTTAAACTAGTAAGGTATAATTCATTGTTTCTATGTTTCTTAGGCAAAACCCACTTTTAACATGAACCAACCTCTCTCTCTCTCTACAAATATGTATCGCTATATATAATTGATCGAGTTAAGAAATACCCATATATATAAAGCGCCGTTACAAAGTGAATTTTAGCTAAGAAACATAGAAAGCAATAACGATGATCCATGTGTATGTTGTTTTTTTGGCCAATATGTCTCAATGTCTATGTATGTACGCAATGTAACACAACAAGTATTAAGACTCCCATGTTGCGGCAGAGGCATAAAACCATTAAAAAAAACTATCCATTTAATCCCGTTACGATTTTTATCATTAGACACTAAATATAGGAACCGAAAAGGCTTAGACAAATGAAAAGTAGAAGTAAAAACGTTGAACCACACACATCCATTTTTTATTATTAATTTCAAAAAAATGTAAACGTGAAAAACTAAGGTTGAGGGTCTTGATAGTAAAACTCGTGAATCATATAATTCGTGTTGCAAATGCCATACCTTGATCTGGATATAGATATTTGAATTCTGGAAAAATAAATGAGTTATAGGAAAAATTACCTTATTCTTATGTGCCTCACAAATGCCAAGAATTAACTGAAAAAAACGGATAATCGTTAGCGTAAAGAACTAAAAGCAAAACACTTAGTTATTTAAAAGATAATGAATGAAAAAACTTTTTAAAAAACATGATCTATAAATTAGCTATGATAAAAGAACAAAAATTGTAATTTGTGGATAAAGAATAATGATTAAAAATGAAAAGGATGGGGTCCAGAATGCTGCTTGCTACAAACCTCATCACAATGTACAACAAAGAGAAGACAAAGTACAATACTTATGGACAATGAAGCTTTATATCATATTAATGTGTTGTTATAATTGTATAACTACACAAAGTAAATTACTTATGCACAATGAAACTTGTAATTGTGAATATATAAATTGTATCATTTAGTTGTGTTGTTGTAGCATTTATATTGGTGTTTTATGTCATATTAATGTGTTGTTAATTTGTTATAATTGTACAATGAAATTGTATCATTTAGTTGTGTTGCTGTAGCATTTATAATGGTGATTTATATCATATTAATGTGTTGTTATAATTGTATGACTACACAACTGTCATGATAAAACAACACACTTAATCACTCATATGATAAACATTTTAGTTTTCCTCTTGTGTCTCAAGCATTTATAAAAGAAATGCAATTAGAAGAACATATATGAATATTATACCGGTATTAAGAAAATAATTCTTGATTTTAAGGTGTAATTTTAAAAATAATAAATTATATCAAATTTATTCAAGTTAAAACATTTAAAAGCCATTTTATTGAAAAAGAAAAGAAAAGAAAAGAATTAACATAATGGCATGATTGTTTTGCTGATGAGGTTCAAAATCAATTACTTTGTCAAAAAAAAAAGAATTAACATATTAGATTATAGTCATGATACACGTTTAATTTAGGCGTGAAACTTATCAAAACAACGTAGTTTTTATTAAAGTATCATTAAATTCCTTCTTTTATTCCCCAATATGTACTTTTCTAATTCCTCTTCATCCTTTCTTTAGTCGGAAAAACTAATCGACCAGCTAGTGATTTCCAAAATAAATGGTGACCTATAATTTCTCTAACTCAATCAGCATCGAACCTTCAGATTATAGAAAAGGTAAAGTCAATATGTATCTTTAACCACTAGAAGCGCATATTCATGTGTCTACAAACGAACCATTTGCATCTCGTTTTGCCTTTTCTTTACAAAAATTATGGAACAAAAATTGGTGGGTTTATTTCCATACGCACTTTAGGTCATAGGCAAGTAAATAGGTTTTATGAGTTGTCAGTTTCCTCCTGAAATGGGTTAGCGGCTTAGCGTCATTCTCGAGCATCAAACTCAAGATGGACGGTTGAAATCTCGTTTAAGATATAGACACACCTTGGTGATGAAAAAAGGCATGTCGCTAAGCCCGAATTGCCATAGCCGTTTGGAAGAGCAGATAGATATTGATGGAGAATTGGAGAGTAGCATGTCAAACTTTCCCTATATTTTTTTAACGACAAATTTCTTTTTTAATTCTTGTCGTTTGTGGGACTTGAACCTAAGACTTCTCCCTCTCAAATCTATGGTGAAGCTTTGCCTTTACTAATAAATCACCACCACATTGATCAAATTTTCCCCGTGTGTATAAAAACTTATAAACGATAGCGGGTCAATTTTCTCTTGGAAAATTCCAGCTTTCCGGACTTTGGTTAGGAGTTAAGACAATTATTATGGCGTTATACCTAACTTGTGTCGGCATTGACTATCTATTATTTATTTGATATAACGTTGATCTGATATTTGAAAAGCAACTTTTTTTAACGATTTAAAAGGGGGTTAACTTGTAACTGAAAAGAGTACAAGCTGAATTATATATTTTAATACTATAAAATGTTACTACTAAACAAACGTTTAATACTTATGATTTAGGGGGTGTTTGGATGAGCTTTTAAATGTTACTTATTTGTTTATCTGAGTTTTGAAAAGTAAAAGATGTTTAGCAAAACTGCTTCAAAAGCTTTAAAACAAAACTTTTTAAAAGTGCTTTTGTTTTTCAAAAATCAAATAAGCAGAGTTAAAAAGTTCACCCAAACACCCCTTAATACTTTCACAGGTAAATACGTTTGCTTTTTAAAAATCAAATAAGCAAATTTAAAAAACTTACACAAAACACCTTTAATACTTTTCTCTCTGTGTCATCATAGGTAGCACCCACTAAAATCATATAATATATTTTAATATTATTGAATACTTTTCGGTTTTCACTAGATTTCATGATAGATAATATAATGGGTAATTTAATAAATTTTCGAAACTTTTTCATTATAGGTAGCATCCACTAAAATATTAGTATAGTCATAATAAGTTTATTGTTTATAATTACTATGTGTAATAACAACAACAACAGACGTGACATATAATAAATCTTTAACAAACTCGTCAAATCTCACCATCAACTCTCCTCTCCGTCCTCACCTCGCACTCTTCTCTTCGCCAGTAGACCATCATGTCGCCAATGGTGACTCCTCCATTCCCTTATTCTCTTCCCTCTTAACATTTCCTCTTTTTTTCCCGTCATTTATAGCCATCATTGTGTTTGTGTTCATGAGTTGATGAGTAAAATCTATTTCAAAATAGGTATGAAACCATATTCACAAACAAATTAACGTTAGGGTTTTGTGTCTGTAGATTTCGTTTAAGTTATTGGTTATGAAATCGATAATAGAATTGAATTAATCTAGGTTTGACGTTTTTTTCGATTACGACTGATGAATGCGTTTGTATAAAGAGAAAATACGAGAACCCATCACTGACGGAAACATACTTTATGGAACCCATCGGGTCAACGGTGTAGTTATGTTTAGGGGTGTTCAAAAGAATTCGTATCCAAACTATCCGAAATTTCGGATATCCAAATTCCGGATATCCGAAAATTCGGATACCGGATTCGAATAGCAAATTTGGGATTTTTCAGATAGTTCGGATATCCGACTATCCATAAGATTAAATTTAATATTTTTTTAGTTTTATTTTATATCCCAATATATAGATCTAAAAATTTATCATACGTCGATCTCTCTCCATAGCTGCTCTCTTTTTTGTCAATTAGACCATTGCTTACCCCTCTGGCCCTCATCTCAGGCTGACCGAAGGTGACCTCCACCCTTGTGCTCTTTCTCTCCATCGTGTCTCACATCTTTCAAATAAGGTTGTTAGCCTGCTAGTATGTTAGATTATTAATTATTTGTTTCAAAATAGTGATTCTCTCATTAAGATTATATGTTATTTGTTTGCTTGTTTGTATTTTAACAATTTCCGTCTAGTTTGTTGGATTGAAAAACTTGGATTCTTAAAATGTTGTAACTTTATTTTTAAAACAGGTTTTTTATTTTATTTTTCCATATTTTCAAATATCCGTTTCACTATCTGAAATGTTCGGATATCCGACTTTGAACACCCTTAGTTATGTTGACATGATGATTAAAAAAAACAAAAAAAACTAAATGCTCCATTCTATAGGAATCGAACTATTGACCTCATTTTTACATCCTAACAATCTTACCATTCCATCAAAATAAAACAAAGACATGATGAGATGATGGAGTGTTTTCTTGTTTTAGCCATAATTAGATCTGGATGATTGATAGAAGAAACACCAAACATATCCCAAACTTCTCTACAATGATAATGGCAATACTAACGAATAATGATGGTGGCCAAGACGATTACGACATCCTGAGAGGATGATACAATTTTATTTACTTAAAAGTTAAACTTTACTATTTTATTATCACATCAAAAAATGTTATTCTTGATGTTATCACATTAGAGAATGATTGATATGATGAGATGACGGAGTGTCTTACGCTATAAATAATGCATGTTTTAACTCATTTATTTTCATATAATTCTATTTTTATCTAATAATTTTTCTTTTAAAATTTAAATACACAAGTATGTTTATACATAGATTTTCTTGAAAACGAAGTTGTATTTAAGATGAAATATTTTAATTTTTGATATCGTAAACTCCTTTTACACATGTCAAATATATAGAAGTACAAATTCTCCGTTGCATCATACATGCATGCCAACTTCTATGATGATTAAATTCTATTTACTTATCATTTAATATGTTTCTCAAATAATTTTTTCTTCGTCAATATTTTTAAAAATTCCAAATATAAAACTATGTATAAATATTTTTAAACATTTCAATATAAATATTATTGAAAAACGAAGTTGTATTGAAAGTAAAATATATTTTGATATTGAAACCACTTTTGCATGTACTTTGATATGTCAAATTGTAGATTCGTATGTACAAAATTCCTGACGCATTATGCGGGTCAGCTCTAATGATGTTTAATTTCTTTTTTTCAACATTTAAATTAAAATTTTATTAAAAACAGGGTTGTAGTCAAATAAAGTCTTTTCTTTTCTTTTATTTGTATCGTAAATGACATTTATACGTGCTTTGATAATTGAGATTATAGATATTCATATACAAAATTTCCGCCATGCGTTTTACTTTTGCATTGCACTGAAAGAATTTACTAATTAAAATACATATAAAATTGAGTTTGACACGTGGTGTCCCCACCAACAATGACTTGCTTTACACAAACTAACGTAGTGGTAAAAAGCCTCAAAACCCTCTTGTGTCCATTACCATTCCTTCCTTCTCTCTCACAACATCTCGTTGTATATAAAACAAACACCTCCAACATGAGACTCACAACGAGAGGGGGTGGTGTGCCCTTTGTTTTGCCTCAAAACGTGCCTCAACTGGAGGCCACTACAACTGGTCTTATGAAGTTAACCCCCTAATTTTTATACAAATAATTCTTCTCTCGTACGTTTTAATTTGGTCCCGGGTAGGCTAAACTCACGATTTTTCACTAGTTGCCATTTCCCAAATTGCTTTCCCTACACCTTAAACTTTTTATTTACCAAGTCAATGTATAATGTTTTTGGACGTTATATTTTTCATAACTTAATGATGAAATATAAATAAGTTTAAGACTGATACACATTTTTATACTTATAAATTTCAACCAACTACTTAATTAATACAATAAGGAAATACCGTTGTAACGTTGTTTCATAACCAGTGACTTATAGAAAGGCGTTTTCTTTTCTCATACCTTGGATTTGAATGCTTTCATATTTTCTATAAACGTAGTCAAATCTGAATAAGATGATCCACCTTCTTCAACAGCCCTTTTTGCTTTCTCCTTCAAACCTTGAGCTCGCAATCTCATAGCATCACCTTCTTGCGCACCCATAACTGTCGCGACTGCCCTCTCGATCGACACCCGCTTCACACCATCACACATGGAAACCGGACTCCATTCCACATCACCAATCGAAACTCCAATTCGTAAAACATCAGTCACCAGTTTCGCATTATAAAACTGCTCCGCCATGACCGGCCAAGCCACCATCGCCACCCCACCTAAAACACCTTCCAACACCGAGTTCCACCCACAATGCGTCACAAACCCTCCAACCGATTCATGATCAAGAATCAACATTTGTGGCGCCCATCCCTTTATGATCAACCCCTTTTCTTTTGCGGCTATCCTCGCCTCGAATCCTTCTGGAATCAACGTCTCTTCATCGTTCCTAATATCGTATAAAAAATTCCTTAAGCTATAATATATTATTAATCAGCTATATATAGAGATACAATCATAACACCTGATAACCCAGATAAAGTTTTCATTGCATGCTTCTAGTGCCATAGCGATCTCATAAAGTTGAGAACTTGAAACTTTCACTATGGAACCAAAACTTATGTAAATAACGGAACCGGATGGCTTTGAATCCAACCATTTCAAACATTCGTGTTCATCGATTGCGGATTTCTTCCCTCTTTCGAGCTTATCTTCTTTGTTCTTGCTACATATCGAAACCGGTCCTATGTGCCATGCCTTTCTCTTAAGAACTTCACGATAATGGCGAGCATACTCTGGCTCAAGCTCGTAAAAGCTGTTAACAATAACTCCATAACTCTTGGCTTCAGCTTCTACAGATTGTATAACCACCTTCAAGAAGACTTTAAATTCTTCTGATTCAAGTTGCGGTAATTGCTTTCGAGTTAACTTGATCTCGTGAGGAATATTAGGGACTACAAACGGTTCCGAATCAGAAGAAGCATTCGGCTTGTGAAGCTTCATCACCTCCTGAGACACACACAGGGCGAAGAACCCGGTTCCATTGAATGCAATTCTTGGGATGTTAAATTTGGCTGCGGTTTCAGTAGTCCATGGAAAGAACATGTCGGCAATAATGCAATTTGGTTGGGATTTTTCAATGAATTGCTCAAATGGCTCTTGAAGTGTTGGGAGGGCTTCCAGTAATCTGGAAAAGGGTTCATTAGAATCAATTTGATCAGGGTTATCGGATACCGGAGGTAAACCGGCTTCTCCTGCTTCGAATTCGATGATATGAAGTTCGATTTGGTGGGTGCAGTTAATGGTTTTCTGGATTGATTTGGTGAGCCGGTGAGCCGATGATGAGGTGGTGATGATGGTGGTTTTTAGGCCACGAGAGGCGAAGAGTACGGCCACGTCGGTCATCGGAATCATGTGGCCGTAAGCTATGAAAGGGAAGAACACAACATGACATGAGGCCATAGTTTCGGCAGGACGAAGAGAAAATAAAGATGAAGACGTAATATATAACCTTTTCAAACTAATCGCCTTAGTGCTGACCGAACAAACTTTTGAAATAACCTATTTAACTATCGGACCGTGACATACTATTTTGGGCAGATCGACAGTACGTATTTACTACTATGTATACTTCTCTTACTATTTTTTTCTAATATAGGAAGTCACTTGGTTATGTCGGACTAAAGTCACTAATTATCATTAGCCGTCTTTTTACTATTTGCTTTCTATTTTTAATTAATAAGTACTGTAGATCGTTTCGGATGCTATTCATAATCAATAATGCGGAAGTAAGCTAGCTCAAAATGAATTCACCTTTTAAGACTTAACACTAGGAACTACACAAGTACACAATGATACTTGTAAGTAGTATATAAACTATAATCACAAATTATCAGCGACGGCCACCTTTTTCTCATTTACCTCGGATTTGAATCCTTTTATGTTCTCTACAAACGTAGTCAAATCTGAATACGACGATCCGCCTTCTTCAACAGCCGTTTTTGCTTTCTCTTTTAGTTTTCGAGCTCGCATTCTCATGTCTTCACCTTCACCAGCACCGTTACCACTGCTCTCTCAATCGCTGTTTGCTTCACACCATCACACATGGAAATTGGACTCCACTCCCCATCACCAATCGAAACTCCGATTTGTAAAACGTCTGTCACTAGTTTCGCATTGTAAAATTGATCCGCCATGATCGGCCAAGCAACCATCACCACCCCACTACACACACCTTCCAACACTGAGTTCCACCCATAATGTGTCATAAACCCGCGGACGGATTCATGGTCAAGAATCAACACTTGCGGCGCCCACCCCTTTATTATTAACCCATTCCCTTTCGCCGCCATCCTTGTTTCGAATCCTTCTGGAATCATATCAAGTCCCAGATCGATAATCAAACACGAACTAACGAATAACTCTCGTTTATATTAATTAGAAAATCTCACTCAAAAAACTGATTACAAACCCTCAAACCCTAACTCGGTTTGACTCTATCTTAGGGTCAACCCGATGTGTCATTCAGAAATACTCATGTGCACGTTGCTGATGAAGACGAGGTTGAAGCGCATGGCATTGCATCAGATCATGAATATATGACGCAGTTACGAGATGAAATTGCGGAGCAGTTAATGCAAAGTACCGAATAGATTATTTGAAAAAAAATGTTCTTGTTGTTTTATGAATATTATTGCACTGTTGTTTGACTATTATTTAAATTTCGATGTTGAATGAATTTTTTATTTAAATTTCAGCTTATTTAAATATTTATGTTTTATTTTAGCAGTTGGCAGACGTTAAAAAACAAACAGTCTTCTTCTTGCAGACTGCAGAGATTTGGTCCACCTCTTCTACTACAGATGACTGCAGATGTGGTCCGCAAACATTTTACCTCTGAAAAAACAAACAACACCTTAGTCGTTAATTGCCAGCTCAACGTACTGTTATAACTTTGTTATTCAAAACATGATTACTATTATTATATATATAAAGAACAACTTTGGTGCGGCAAGTGGCCTCACCGTATTGGCTGACGAATTTTGTTTTTTCTTTTTTAGTTTAGTTACCATAATAAATGTAATAAAAAGCGACCAAACGCCAATTTTTTTTGTTTTCGTTTCTGTATCATAACAAACCTGAAAGAAACTGACCGAGTTAGCGTAGACTCTCGGCCTTATTTAAAGCCATGACCGACAACGCTTGGGTTTTACCAATGCACAAGTTCACTGACCCCCCCCCCCCCAAATGGTCGTTGTTCCACCTCAATTTTTATATTTTTTCGTTTTTTTGTTTTGGTGCCGTAACGTACATAATCAAAACCGACTCAATTTATGTCAAGTTACTGCCTCAATGCTCGGGAGTCGGGACCGACAACGCTTGGGATTTTACCACCGCCCGGGTTTGCCAACCAAATAAACATCATCTTTAATATTTTGTTTTCTTATATGTTAATGTTTTTATATGTTAATTTGACGAATTAATTTTTTGGGTTTTCACACTCAAATTTTACCATTGGTGTCTATATCGTGACGAGTGCAGCCGATATTGATCGATTTTGTGTCGATTCATCATCGTAACGCTCGGGTTTTACCAACGCCCGTTTTTCAACGTTTGAGTTTTGCCAATTGCCCCGGCGCAACACGCCGGGTAGAAAAACTAGTTCTTTTATAGAAAACAACTACTTATTTGCGAACAATAACTCAACAACCTATCTCAAAACAACTAGGGATGAGCAAAAATCGGTGGTACCGGTTGGTACAACCGGTACCGGTATCGAAATCGGTACCGATTTGGTACCGTCGGTACCGAATCGGTACCAAGTTTTTGAGTTTCGGGACCGGTACGGTACGGTACCTGTATTTCCCGAATTTTACCTTAAATACCGGTACCGTCCCGATATCGATACAAAAAATTTGCGATTTTCGGGATCGGTATTTTCGATACCGGTACCGGTCGGTACCGAGCTCATCCCTACTCAAAACTATTCAAATTAAAATATTAGGATATGTGGTGACCCTGAGGGTGCGTCGTGACCGTGATGGTGTGCATATCGTGCCATATGCCCATATATAATTGTTACATTCGGGATTTTAAAACAAGATTAGAATTTCTAGCGTCAAGACTCAAGAGAAGGATCTGTTTAAATCTGATGCACTAAATAATACATTATGCATATGTCCTGTTTTATGAAAATGTTCAAAACTATATTGTTAGATAATCTTGGTTAAAATTTATTTCATGATTTGACTATAAAATAAGGCTTCAATAGTCACCATTTCAATAGAACCGCTTGACTTTTGAGCGCTCAAGTTTCCTGTTGGCAAACATTTTAAAACTAATTCATTAATATACATGTATTTGACCCCACTTCATACCTCTGTTTGTTTAGAAGTTCAGAAATCAGAACTCTTTAACAACCTCTTTTATTTTTACTTTTATCTTAGTAACCCAAACGCCTGAATATTCTCTTTTCTATTCCAGAAATTTCCGCATTGTTATTATTATTTTATTAAAAACTGTAACTTGAATACAAAATAATAAGATAACTTATAAATTGTTTATTGGATTACATCGAAACAGAAGGCAAGCGGGCAACAAGCTGCGCCGCTACCCCATTTTGAATCGCAAAATTCAATCTTTTAAAAACTACATTTGCTGATCTTGGAGTCATAACATTACTATGCATGACCCGCTGAACACGGGTAAGTAGCTCCACAACTTCAGGCGCGAGGAAACCAAAAGTGTCAAAAGCAAAAGGAATAAATACATGTTGGTTGTCAAGACACGCCTTTTCATGTTTTGCAACCTTACCTGAAGCAGCTTTTAATGTGGCTTGACCGACCGCGAAACCACTACTCCCTAAGCCCACCAAAGGAGAAACCCCTGTTAAATCCACACACACGTGTTTCCCTCCTATCCATCCAGACACCAAAATGTCAGCCGGTCGAAGAGATGATCTTCCCTCCGACGGGTCAGTCAGGAAATTCACAGGTGCTTCTTTCTTAACAGAAATTCCAGCTCGCCTGAATATATCAAAGAGCACATCCCTAACCAGATCGTGTCGGTACTTGAACCCAAGGAAGCTCTTTACAGTGCACCGCGTGCTCCCTATATGAGTCTAAACACGCTTTACGACAAACACATAACTTGAATGTTTCTGTGTTTTGAACTTTGGCCATCAAACATTGTCTTTTACAAGCCAATCATGAAGATATTTGCTTTTTGAATTTGGTAAAACTTCTATTTTACTTTATTTTTTTTTTTTTAAATTTTGAACATAAAACTTTAACTCTTACAAATTGATAGTGAATGCATTTTTAAAGTTTACATTTCCCCTTTCAACTTTTGTCACGGGACTTTTAGCTTTTCAAGTTTGGACACAAACCTATTACACTTTTTCAAACAACATAAAATTTGTCATAATTATGTTTAAGTAAAAAAGTAAATATGGAGTTTTGGTATGAGTATAACCTTTACTATAAAGAAAAACCTACATGGAAAAGAGTCAACCAAGCCACTAGAGAGGAGAAACAAATTTTTTCCATTCCATCATGTCGCCAACCTCACTCTTTTTCTTTTCCTAGTCTTGAACAATATTTCACCCCAATGAACCGTCAGCTAGGAGAGCTATCTCCGATAGGACACATTGTTTTGAATGTTGCACCCTAGGAGAGTTATCTCCAACAGCCCACACTGTTTAGGATGTTGTGCTATGAGAGACAGAAGAGTTATCTTAGGGAAGACTAGAAACATGTTTTAAGAGACTCGTGTTGAACATGAATCATCGCCCGCAACCGTTCAGCATTTAGATTGTTCTAAGTTATAGTCAAGGACAAAATTGAACACGTGGCATAACAGAGACTCGTGTCAATTGCTATAAGAAGGCATTGTTGAAGTACTTGGTAGTGTATTCGTATGCTTTCCACAAATGATGGGAGTATTGTCATTATCTAATTTATTATTAGTTTTGATTTAAAAAACAGTGATCCACTTTCATACATGATCCTTATCAAAGATCACATTTTGAGATTTGATGATCTAATGATAATGTGATCAAGACACTGTTTCCTTCATTATCAGTTGAAGGGCTAAGAAATACACAATTGAGTTGATTATGTGGATATGTACAAAATCACACAAACTAATAAAAATATCTAGTTTTATACACAAGGAAAACCTACAAAGATACAAAATTCAATGTTGAAAAGAACATAATATATTAATAATGCATGTGACTGGAGGCAGGGGTGGGGATGGGTGGAGGCAGGGTGACGGATATGATGAAGGTGATTGGTCGGATATTCCATTTACTACAAGAATAAGATATCTTTTATATTTTGTAAGAGTTGTTGAATTCTTTCAAATAAAGAAATTTTAAGAAATTAATTTCTATTCAACTATCTTTTCTAATAATAAAATTAAGATAATTTTATTTCAACAAGTCATGCAAATCAAACGCAATAAAATGAACTTCAAATTCTATTTTCCTAACTTTTTTTTTCTTTGAATATTACGAACCATAGATTTATGTACCCAGATAAAGATAGCATCTATAATTTATTACGCTAAACATTATTGAAACATATCACATTACGGGTCCCAACTTGATGGCAAATAAAAGCCATTACTTTTGGAATGTACGGGTTTTTGTTTCTTTAGACGACCTATAAACTCAAAAAGTCAATATACCAAGGTTATAATAGTCAAGACTCAAAAGTAAAAGTTCTATTTTTTGACTATTTTATATTTATCTAAGAGTCTTGAACTCAACACCTTCCAATCTCTAGGTGTTTTAACCTTTTGTCAGTGAATTGTAGCAATGCCATTGGATCACAAAGGTTTTTAAATTACTTAAGATATATCTTAAGACACTAAATAAATATAAGCCTGTATCCTTCAAAGTTTAGAAATCAATTTGTGTCATCACTCAACCTCAAGATACTTTATCCTTGAGTCACGTATCACGTTTTTGTTGCCAATAACATCCCTTTCGACCTTTTTCTTGAAAAAAAAAGACGCATATAAGCCAACCAGATTTAAATACTCTAATTGTATTTATATACTTTTAGTAAGTAATAAAGTACAAAATTTAATGTATTTTACAATGTTTTAAAAACCGGTTTTTTACTCGTACCGGATTGGGTTAAAAAGTGGTACAACCGGTTGAACCGAGTTATACCGGAAGGTTCAACCGGTTGAATAGTTTACCTTTTAATTTCCTATAAATACAACTTTAACTCAAAAAATAACCCAAAATTAAATGATTTCATAACAAAAAATGATCAAAAGTTAATCCGTATTAAAATAATAATACAAAAGCATTCAATTAAAAAAAACAATCCTAAAGTTTACACATTTGAATATTAATTGTTTGGTTAAAAGTAATTTTGATAAAATATGGGCCGCAAATATCAAAAAAGTTTTGGACATAAAAACCGGTTTGCCGGTAAAAACCGGTATTTTAGAAAAAAACCGCCGATACGATACCGGACTCAAAATACCGGCCTACTATGCGAAATCCGGTTTAACCGGTTCAATCGGCCGGTTTAAACTGGTTTTTAAAACACTGGTATTTCAAGACATTTCATCTTTGTAACCATCACAAATATTCAGTGGCTACTCAGCATGTTTATCATACACATCAGGTTAAGTAGGATTTGGCATATTTATTTTTTATATATTTGTAAGACGCCAAAAAAGTGAAAAGTGTGAGCTTATACGGTTTGTTCGATGAAATCTAACAAGTTAAAAACCTTATAAAAATTGCAATGTGGATTTTTTTCCTTTAAAAAAGGAAAAAAAAAACCCTGTTTTGTGACTCATACAAAGCATTTCTTCTTAACCGTGCTAAAAACACATGAGAAGGATTCTCTTCATCTAAAATATTGAGTGTATTTATGCATACCAGCAGGTAAAACTAACGAATTCACAAGAGTCGTGCTTACCTGTGAGAGTTAACGTATACCCTTGCTCGCGGGCGCACTATCTACTTAACGTACATTCTTCTCCTTTATTACCATGTCACACCTAAAGATGTAAATAAGCTCAACTTCAAATGACAATGACAAAAGTCAACAGTGAAAGTTTTGCACATGCACATGCAAAGGCAAAGTGGTCAAGTCACGCTTCGGCCCGTGTCTGGCCCATCATCTATCCTTTCGGGCCTTGTTTTTTAATTTTGGATGTATTGATCAATTGATTGTGTAAAAATAGAAAATATCCGGAGTTCCAAATCCAAATCCTAGAAAGAAACCTAAGGCTCAGCTGCCACAACTTTTTCATTTTTCTTTTCTTTTTTTTTTTCAGCTTATTGTTCTTTAAAGTTACATAAAAACGAAAAATAATGGCCTTCAAACAAAGACACCCACGTCTAATCAAAGCACATGCGAAATAATGCAAATTGCAAACTTTTTTGAGTCGAACCAAAATTTCTTATCTATATTAGGCAACTTGTGGCCACACCCATTAGAAAAAAATAAAGTACTTTTAGTGCATGTCGACGTATGTAACTAGGTTTCTTTTATTTCTTAATAACCTAATATTCTTCTGAATTGTATATTGTATAATCATTTTAAGATTAAAAGTATTTCGGTAAACAAAATCTTTAATCAGAGATAACGCATAAAGTGTTTCTTGAAATGAGGCATGGTTTACAAAAACTAAGTTGTAAATTCGTTGCTTAAAACAAACCAATTGGATTCATTATATGGGAGTTGATTCATCACCATTCACCACGAACAATTGCAACGTTTCATGAAAAGGCATAGCCGTTTCCAACAGTCTATAACTACTACAACATCAAAGTTTCATATTAGATACTGTTGATCATCAGCTTTAGTGTTGAACACAAAGTTGGTTCGAATATTATTTTTGGTTTTGAAGACCAAAACAATTATTATCATCAACTTTGGTTCGAAAGACCAAAGTTAATATGATAACCCATTTTGGTCCTGAAGATCAAAGTTAAGATTAATGATTAAGGTTGGTGTCGGTGATCAAATAACAAATTATCAAGTTCGTAAATTTCATCAATCATGCAGATCTAAGCATTTCATCAATCAGCGAGATTCCTGTCAAAGGGTTTCTCGTTGGACCCTACCCTTGGAAGGCCCCTTTTGGTTTAGAAGCTTTTCTCTAAATAACATTTATGTAGCATTTGGTATATTGGAATGAGAGGATGAAAGGAATGAATCAATGTGATGGAATAAAAAAAGATGGTGTTTGGTTGGTCAATGGAATGGAATCAACCATTACACAAGAAATCTAATTCCATCAAAATCATTCATTCCCACCCCTTGTTTTTTTCATTCCACCACTCCTTCACCCTACTTTATAGACAACACCACCTGACAACTACCACCACCACAACCTGACCGCCACCTAAATACCACCGTCGCCATCACCATCATTGTCATCGTTTGACCATCTGCTACCACAACCACCACCGTTGCCACCACCCCCACCTAACCGCCGCCACCAACACACCCACCTGTCACCAACGCCACCAACGCGGTGCCACCACCACTACATGGTCAGCGCCACGTACTACCACCATTGTCACCAACATCGCCACCCACGCGCCATTGTCATTTTTTGTTTTGTTAATTTTCTTTATTTTGAGGTATGTATCTTTGTCATTTGTATTTAATTCTCGTGGTTTTTTTTCTTCTTATTTTCTATCAAACAACATAATGTAATAATTTATTTCATTTATGTAGGTTAACCAAACAAGACTATTGAATGGTAATAATCAATTTCATTTCCTTGTCTATTTCATTCCTTCGTTCATTCCATTCTCCCTTCATTTCATTACACTCAACCAAACAGACCCTTGATTAGAGGTTTCATTTTACCCGAAAGTTAGAATAGATAATGATTAAGGATGCCCTCCTTACATCCTAACTCAGCCAATGTATATCATAACTTATCAATTAATCTTAACTAAATCCTATTACTTAAAATGACATTGGTCTATCTTGTCATTTTAAGTAACTTTTCAATTGGTTTTATGTAACTACTCACCGTTTCATTTTAAAAATAAATGTATTTTTTATTTAAAGTGTATGTCTGACCAAGCTATTTTTTTTATACATCTAACTCGTCGGACCAAGCTAGCATGGTGGCCGTCTGATCTATCTCATCGGCCGACCCTTCTATTGTACACAAACGGCATCTTAAGATCCCAATTCTCAATTAATCATTTAATAGGAGATCAAGACAAAAATTAATTTTATAAAAAATGGACAGGCATAACTTTAAATGGTCGGATCAGGCGGAAACGGAGAGTAAAACCGTCAAACTGAATGTTTAGTTACTCATCGAAATTTGCTGAAACTCATTGGATTTTTGAAAGTTCTGACTCATCTTAAAGATTTTATATACACGTGTCAGAATATTAATGGTTGCGTAATCTGTCGACTGCGTGAATTTTAAACGGAGGCCATTTTCCCCAATTAAAAAACTTGAGGAACCTTTTGTCAAATATATATATACTGAACATACAAACGAAGTTTACATCCATCCGTTTCCCTTGACTCTTAACTATTATCAACACTCCTTATCTTTGTCGAGTCCACTGTCTTCGACGGAGAAATGGGCGGCATCCGTACATTCTTACTGTTTATTCATCTTCATCACCGGAAGTAATGCAGAACAAGTTGTTCATAGAGAAGCATTTGAGATAATCATCGGTGGTGGTGGTGCCCCACCGCCGGAAGTAATGCAGAACAACCCTAATTAATTATTGGGTTGAGCTTTACTCTTGGGCCAAACAACAATTGAGCCAACATTTGTCCATCCCAATATTTTCTTATCCTTCTGATCATCACATTGTTGAACTGCTTAAGACTTAAAGCAATCACATGTTTGTTGATCAGGTGTAAGTTACATGTTTGGTCTAGCTAGGAGATGGAAAAGAAGAAGGAAGAAGGTTAACGCCAATTGAAGCCTCGGAATTGAATAACTTCGTCCAAACTTTGCCAACAGGTGAGTCTCACGGATTATAAAGATAGTGGGTTTGGTTAGAACTTAGAAGACCCCTTCGGGACCTTCAAAGTTGCCTCGATGAAAAAGACGTTCAATGCCTTTGGCCCAAATGTTCCTTAAGTTCTGAAGTGTAGTATAATTGGATCCCTAAACAGGTCAACATTTTAGGTTAGAAACCGGAGTTGGATTGGTTGGCTATCAAGGAGGGTCTTGCTTTTTGGCATATGCCTATCGACTCGGTTAGCTGCCATCTTTGTGGTGAGGCTGCTGAAATTGCCATGCACTTAATTACTTTGTTAGTGCGTGATGCAAGGTCCCTCCTATTTGTGGGTTTTCGGCCCGGGATCTTTCAATCCATAACTCGGTCCAACTATGCTTTAGAAAGAAAAAAGGTGTTACAGGTACTGCCATGACGGCTTGTTAGGGAATTTGGAAGGCAAGAAACGAGACCATCTTTGACAATAAGGTGATCTCGATCGGTCTCCATTTTGAAGGAGTATATTTAAGTCCTTGGCTTTTCGTTGGATTAAAAGCAGGTAGTCTTTAACTCTTTAAGTTGGATTAATTAGTGTAACTTCACTTTTCAGTTGTTCACTTTTTGTTGGTGCTAGCTCTTCGCTAGTTTTGCCTTATTTTAATGAAAGTTGTCGTTTGAAAAAAAAAAATTTAAACCGTTGCTAGTTCTTTAACAATGCGTTTGAGAGTAAAAAGAAAAAGAAGAGATGTGAGCACAATATAGCAACCGGCAACTCAGCAAGTAGTGGCGGCGGTGGGGCGACATGACGTGTGGGAGGCAAATTTAATAAAATGGGTAGCCGAGCGGTCAGTGGTGTTTGGGTGGCATAATTTGATTCACTGTGGCGCGATCAAAAATCAAAATTAACCACTTAGGATTATATTTTACTTGGTGTGGACCTTGGTCTTAAAGTTTTAGAGGGTGGCATTTAGGATAATACAAGAAAATTGAGCTAGTTCATTACACATTCACTACAAATGAAGACCGTTCGGTGAGGCTTAACTCGCCTTTCTAACGCTATATGAATCCGCCTCGGTAGGTGCGAAAATCAGGTAAGTACAAGCCACTAGGAGACAAATGAGAAGATCTTGCAAAGATTGGACAATGGTGACTAGTGGTTGGTTTATTTATAAGTTTAGTTAATTGGTTTCTAGGTCCACTTAACCTGGTAGCATCCTAGATAGGGAGGTTAGTTAACTAAACAAACGAATGACAGGCGTTATTGACTACATAATGCCTTGTACTCGAGTTTAGCATTCTTATGTGTTTGACATCATGCCTCTAGTCTGGTTAGGCCCATTGGGTTTGAATCACTAGAGCATCAAGCTAATAGTGGTTGGTCAAAATTCGGTCTCAGGCCTCAAATTCGGGTTGTGACTGATAAGTCTAATGGCTGCCCGCGGAGTCAAAACGTCGTTAAAAGAGGAAAAAGAAAAGCATCCTTATGTTTTCAACCGTGGCTTGACTAAATGGGCTACACAAGCCTAATCAAAATGGGCTAATCATAGGCCGATTAGTCGATTACCAATGAAGGATTAAAGGTTAGGGGGTGGGCTTAATGGTTCACTTACGGTAAATGGGTCACAACACAATGGTTATTGACTACTTGTGCCGAAACATCACACTTTCTGTTTGGACCTTGGAGTTGGACATTGCTCATCACATTGGCTTAGAATCCTATGCTTATCAGCTTATGTTATGTATAGTCATTTTCATTATATTGGGCCTTTAAAATAATGTAGTTAGCAGGGCTGTCCAAACCGTTCAACGCTCGAACTCGCTCGTCGCTCGCTCGGAATTTGCTCGGAAAATGCTCGCTCGTTTTTTCGCTCGATTGTAAATGAGCCGCTTAGCTCGGTTCGGTTTGTAAACGAGCCAAGCAACGAGCAAAGGTCTGCTCGGTTCGGTTCGGCTCGAATATTTTTAATTTATTTTATATATAATTATATATGAACAAATATATAAATATATAGACAACACACATAAAATATAAGTACACAATTTTTTAAACCCTTTTAATTTTTTCCTATTCCGTCAATTTAGAGTTTTATTAGTTCGATTCAAATTTTCAGAATACTAAAAGTTTGTTTATATGTTCATTATATTTCAATTCGAATTTCTTTCTCCTAAAAATTTACAATTTATTATACGTTTGTCTAAAAACTACTAATTTGTTTACAAAATATATTATTTACAGCCTTCAAACTTATTTCTTATTGAAAATTTTAAACTGAAAAAGAAATAAAAAATGCTCGAAATCGCTCGATGTTCGATCGAAAAATGCTCGGTTCAATTTTAGCTCGTTTCGTTTTTCGCTCGGTTCAAATTTCAGCCGTTCGGTTCGGTTCGGTTGTAAACGAGCCAAGCAACGAGCAAGAGCTCGCTCGGTTCGCGCGGCTCGTGAACAGCCCTAAGTTAGGCCGAAATCCAGTCAAGCCCAAGCAAGTTATCAAGTAGCACACCCTTCAATCCTCCATCCTTCGTATATTATATAACTAGTTTTAGAGTCCGTGTCACACACGGGATAATTCAAATTATAAAATTATAAGTAAAACAAATAATTACATAGCATATATGAAAAGAAATGTATTGCATCTATGCTTGTATCTATACAATGTGTACATAAATTGATTTTATTTATATCACAAAATTATTTTTTTAAATGAACTTAATAAAAAAAATGCCATATATGTATAATTGAAAGACTTTTGTTTATGAACCAATTTCGGAAATAAAGCTTCTCATACGACAGTAGTTCTAACCACTCAGTCTAAATACAAAAGGAGCGTTACCTTTATTGATATATTTATCAATTTACTACTCATTAAAGAAAAGTAGAACATTAAATTGTAACAATGGATATTCTTCAATTTAAGCTACACCATGAAAAATATTTTGATAAGTTTCAGAGGGCTTCTCGACTTTATCATAATGACAACATAAGAAATAACAAGTTAACCCATCCAATTTTGTGAATATTTTGTTTCATTTGAGCATAGTTTCCATGACATGCTTCCCATACACGGTTTTGATCACCATTAAAGGAAAAATTAATGTTGACATAAATATTTCAAATTTGATAAAAGTTAGAAGCATTAATAGGCATGGGGGTTGTATGTCAAAAGTGTTCGCAATCTTTAATAGTTGAGGGAAAAATAGTCAGTTTGTCAAATCCTGAACCTTTTGATTATTTTAAAAAATGCCCTTAAAAATACATTTGAAACCCGAATCATGTTTAAAATTCTAACTTTCATACTTTTGACATTTTAAAGTCAATACTTTGATCCCATAACAAATTTGACGATAAATCTATTTTGCATTCTCAAACTTTTAAAAATACTCAAAATTTCATTTTTGACCCGTAACAAATTTTGACCTAAATGTAGTTAACTTGTACCAAATAATCTATTTACCAACTTTTGACCCGTAATATCAAATTTAAGTTCCATAAAAAACCCAAAATAATTTTCATTTGAGAAACATGATTTGCTATTGATTTTTGAAATTCACAAAGTATTTTGAAATACGTAGTAAAATAATATGTTAATATTTATATTTATAAAAATATATAGATATTATATAAATATAGTGTAAGAGGAAAGTGAATAATTATTGATTTATTGCATATATTAGGGTATATTAGTTTTGGAGGGAAAAAATTGTGAGAATTAACCAAAATATGACAAGTATTTACATTTATTTTACTTTATTAGAATAGGCAGATATATACAATTACACACACATACATATATAGACACATATGCCAACATATATAAGCAAGTAGTCACATAAGTATGTGTTGAGACTTGAGTGTGTTCAAAATGCATAAAGTTGGTGGCTAAAGACACTTACTACCTGTCTCCTTCACTGTTCCATCATGAGTCAAACAAAAGGTGGTTATGGTCATAATCGTGCCACTTGGGAATGCTTTGGCGACAAACTAGAATTTGAAAAAATATCCATTCAATACCATTGAAATCAGTTAACTCATGCAATGTTTGAACAACTCTTGATAGAATCCCCTTTAAAGAAGCCATGTCCAAAAGAGGCGTATTTGTGTCTCCACCTTGTTCCTTTAGCAATTTTCGTGTCGAGTTGGCAAATCACGTTTTGGAAATTGTTAAAACTCTTGGTGCAAGCCCCCCGTATACAAGTAACCACACTAAGGAATTCTTGACCTCCGCAGTAGCTTAATGCAACTTGTTGCAAAAAAGAAAAGTTATACGTTCCATTTACATGCCATCTCTATGACTCTATGGCTCATTTGATTTGAAAGACGAGAAACGACAAAATCTTCAATGGCAAATCACAAAACCCAAAGGTCATGTTGAATGTTGAAGTTCATAAAGTCATCATATTTCCTTTAAATCACACAGAGAGAAAATGAATCGTCTAGATTGGATTAGTTGGTGAGATTTATTTTTTTAAACGTTCTTTGATTTTTCTTTGGCTTATGTTTCGTTGTATGTGCGATATTTTGGTAAATCCTTGCTAGTTCTCATAATATATTTTTCGCTAAATAAATGGTAAAAAGTCAAAATCTCTTACCCCTATGTAGCTAGTGGCCTTTTCCTGATTTCTCAATCGGGGGGGGGGGGGGGGGGGGGTTTGCCACCCGTTTTCCGCAAAAGTCAAAACCACCGCAACCATTATCCACTACAAGAAAATAGAGCTAATGCAACCCTAATAAAATGTTGCATTAGACCTTGAAAAAGTTGCATTAGGCCTAATGCAACCTTTTATCAAGGGCTGCGTTAGAAGCAGTTGCATTTAACCAAATGCAACATTTTCATGGTCTAATGCAACCCTTTTTGAAAGTGTTGCAATTAGCATTCAAATGCAACCTTTTTGGTATGCAACCCTTTTACATTCTAACGCAACTTTTGTTGCTTCAAAATGCAACTTTTATAATGCTAAAATGCAACTCTTATTATAGTTTATTAATAAAATGCAACCTTTGTTAAGAGTTAATGCAATCTTTTTTAAGAGTTATTGCAACAATTATTTTTTTAATAAGAAAAATCCAACCTTTTCAGTTACAAAAATGTAACCTTTTTACACCCAAATGCAACTTTGCGACACAAATTCATTGCTATTAATTAATATGCATTAAATCATAATCAAGCTAAAACAATAACACACAAATATCATTGATAGTCAAACGGTGTACTTTAAAATGTTTGTACAAACTCAACTAACAATATAAATAATACAAACTGTAAACTACATTAATAATGAGAAATGAAAACATTCTAATGGGAAATACAAAGTGAGCTGAACCAATGGAGTCTCTCCGATAAACATCCTTTTCTTCATAACGGTTTCTACATCAACGTAGTATGTATCAGCATATGAAGACGTCAACAGAGTTCTGGATGCAAAGAGGATATAAATTCTTACTAAAAAACATAAAGGTCAAAATACTAATAGTAGTAGTAATAACAACAATATATATTTTGGTGAAAAATTAACAATTTTTTAAACCTGGATGCTTACAGAGCGTTTTTGAAACTGATTATGACTATCACCAATTTCATCAAGGCAAGGGCATGGCCCGTTAAGCCTACTTGGCCATGGTTGAACAATTTTTTAATGCATAAAAATGGTGTATGCACAATGGTTAAAACCATATGAATATATGCCACCTACTTGTAGAGTCTAGAGGTGTATGCTTTCATCTGCACATTCCAAATGATATCTGGATCATATCCAAATTCTTCTATTTTTCTCATGTGCATATGCTGCTAGTGAAGAATGCAGAAAATACTTCCTGGTCTAAGCATTCTATCTAACTCCAAAAATCAATCCCATCCCTTTAAGCAAAAACTCACACTGCCATTTAATAAAACAGATGTTGTGCTTGATTGAATATTGCAATAGATAAATATTTGATTATTGATTATATAAAACAAAAAGAATTAAAAAAAACCATATAGGGATTGGTCCCTTCAAATAAAATAAAAATCAGATAAATATTTGATTATTGATTATTTTGCTGTTATACCTTGAATACGAGCCCACACCATCGTAATACAGACAAGTAACGGCACAGAAACAAAACCATAGTGTTATAGTAATTGCAAACCTTCTGTAAATAAAAGAAATTAATAAACCTAATCTCTTTTTTTGTTATCACAAATTCTAATAAACAAGAGTGGTCCCTTCAAATAAATAAAAATCAAAAGATAAACAGAAAGATAGATTGAATTGACCATCAAGACGAGTTTGAAATGATCCAGTTAAAGGACGCAAATGAGAATTTACATCTGATGATCGAGTTTAAGATGATTAATTTATATGGAAGAAATGTGGAGAGTTAACGCAAATGGAGAATATCGATAGGCATTCAAAATAAAATGTCATTTTGGTTTGGGTCAGAAGGGTTGTGACCAGGTTGGTACAGTCAAAAATGTTGTTTTGCCAAGTCCGCAGATTACCAAGTACAAAGTCACATTCAGGTACATTAAACTTGTCATTAGCTTCTCCTTTAGTTTGTCATTCTATATACAAAATTACAAAGCCAAAAAGACAGTACACATTTTTAAAACTAAGGAATGATATAAGACTATAAGTTGAGAAACCAAAAATACAGAATCCCACCTGATGCATATCAAGAATAATGTCTGATTCTGTGAGGAGTTCTCCATTGTTCAAATATCTACTGTAATGTCAGCCACATGTTGAAAAACATAAAACTAATTTAGAGAATAAAAACCTTAATAAATAAAGATAATTCATCATAAAGCTGCTAAAATGACATTTGCATCACAAAACAACATATTTTGAACACATCCAAGTAATTTCATATCATAAGCAACTCGGTAACATGTATTAGATAGCATCACTAGAAACAAACAAAACAAAGATAATACACAATTTTGATTGGCACTATCAATGCACCAATCACTTTACTAATAAAAATATAATGTTCAAAAACCATTTTAAAGTGCCTAAATATATGCAAGCATTTATTTATTGCTAGCGCATGTACCCATGAACAAAGAAAAATAAAAATTCACATAGTATTTTAAATTAACCCTCCCTCCATAATTCAAAGGGTGTTCGTCGATGTGTTAATAAAGTAAAATTGTGATTTCTAACACTAAATTTAAAACGAACAAATAACTTAAAACACAAATCCCTAAAGGTTGCGGCTGGAGCTCAAACAAAAATCACTTTACGACAAGTGATAAGCAAAATGTCTTATACGATCAACTAATTAACAAGATTTCACTTGCAACTTATAAATGAAAAACATATTAGCAGCACATAACTAGGATTAGGATTAAACAATCAACGCTAATAATTAATTAGAAACACAATCAAATTTTGACTAGAAATTTGCAAATCATAACAAGCATTCATGAGTCAACACATTAACCAAACAAATCAGGTAGCTAGTGGTAAGCAATCATCGAGCAGTTGGTGGGCATGCTGTTGATAACAAAAAAATTCTCTACAAGATCTTTGAAGTCCCATTAATTAAATGGTATAGATCAAATTGAAACAAGGAACAATGAGCAGTGGAACCAACTTACCAAGTAGCATGAGTGTCCCTACTAGCCTAAAATCTCCTCCATTGACGTATAGGGAGGCACGGTGGAAACTGAATATCATAACACAGAAGATCGATTGTGGATGGTGAATTTAGCAGGTTTATGAGGTTATCAGAAACTAACCTCAGGCAGGCGTCGGAAATCCAAATATTGGGAGGGAGGAATGAGCGGTAAAATATTTTTGTACCATAAACAAATTATATATAAATAAACTAATTATTAATGCAAAATAACCAATATTATGACTTTTTTTAATGTAAATAAATCATGTGATTGATGGTCGTTTAGGGTTAATGTGGGCAACATGGTGATTGAATGTCGTTTAGGCTTAAAATGGGCATCAATAGACAATTATGGTTAATGTTCATCAATTAGATTCAATAAGCTTAATGAGCTAGTGGAGAGGTAAGGTATTTTATGTAACCCGAGTTTCTTGCCCTATCATTTAGTTTCTGCACATGCGATTATGGTAGACTAGGCGAGTATGTGGCATTCACTAGGTGGATCCTTGAACTGAACATGTTTTATCTCATCGAAATGTCGTGCCTTTGGGCAAGTGTTCATCACGAGTATTGACCATAGGTGAGGGTTTTCCCTTGAATAGAAAGCGAGTGTATCCCGATGTGGTGAATTTAGCTGGTAGCCAATTCATAAGATTCGTTGGCAGTTAAAAAAAAGAATCAACAAGGGTAACAAATTGTTGTTTTAGGGTTAATGATAGACAATCAAGGTTCATTAGGGTCATTAATAGCCAGCTAAGGTGATTCATGGTGGTTTCAGGTAGATATGCCAATTCGAATAGAAGATTGATGGTCGTTTAAGGTTGATAACTTAATATAACATAAATGGATAACTAGAGTTAACTTTGATTAGTTACAATCATTAAGGGTCATTAATTGATGTTTTTGACCTAATGACAACAATCAAGGTTAATGGCAGTCATTAACATCCAATTAGCTAAACTTCAATCAAAAAACTAAAATTACTGGATATGCCCTTGTTAACATTTAAACAAGAAATAAGCTATAAATAAGTAAATTAACTTGGAAATAAACTGGTCGACATTGATTAACACTATGATGTGAGGCAGTTAATTTACACAACTAAGCGCAAAGCCAAATTTTTAAAAGAAGTTGTAAGTTTGAAGAAAATTTACAACCTTTCAAGAAAAAGGTTACAATTATAAGGAACATTCACAACTTTTTAATAAAAAGGTTGCAAAATTCAACAAGAATTTACAACTTTTTAAGATAATTGTTCATTAGATAATCTAATGCAACCTTAATGTCAAACGAAGTTGCATTAAAGTCAAATGCAACACAATTGAAAAGGGTTGTATCTAAAGAGTTGCATTAGTCTCATTTTCTAGTAGTGATCCTTTGATTTGATGTTAATGTAAGAACTGTAAATGAAAAAATTGCGTGAATAAGTTGAAAGGAGATGTGTTGCCATTTGTTGCTCGTAATATCTTTTAGTCTCGGTTTATTTATTTATTTACTTTTTTGCTGCTTTTCTTTTTAACATGTTGAGAAGCTATAATCCAATGAAGTTTGATGATGAATTTGTGAGACAAAAGTTGTCCTACGTAGGCTAGAGAGAAATGACTAAAATGTTAAGAAGCTTTATATATATATATGTTCCATTTACCTTGTGCTTGGGATTGAGTTTAAAAAAATGTTTATTGGTTTTTTCAAAAATTCATTTTGAAAAATCAGGATTTAGGGCTTTTGGAAAATTGCTTTTTAACCATTTTAAAATACTAAAATGAAAAAAGATTTTTATGATTGTCAAACACATTTTAACTTATTGGTTTTTTGAAAACACAAATAAGTCAATAAGTATTTTTCAAACTCAATACCAAATTTGTTAAAACAAAATGGGTTAACTTGATTTAATGTTGAAAATACCCCCTCATGAAATTCTCCCGATTTGCTTAATGAAGTGTTTTATAAACCCTCTATTATTAAAAAAAGACATTTGTTTTTTATATATAAAAAAATCATATGTATATAAAGTTTTATGCTCACACAATTACTTTTTGAGAGAATATTATATTTAGAGGGTGTTTGGCCTAGATTATTTAATCATTCTTATAGTTTTTTTTACAAAATAAGCTTAGTTTGGTGTTTGGTTTAGCTTTTCAAGCTTATGCTTATAAGCTTATATAAGCTAATTTGAATAAGCTTATTTGAAGATGGTTTTTTAGCTTATTTAAAAAAACTTATTTGTGTAAGGTTGTAAGTTACCCATTTGCCCTCAAAGAAAATGGTTTAATCAATTTAACTCCATCTCATTCATATTAATTTTTAACAAATCAGTTAGTAATTAATGCATATTGTTCATTTTAACCCGAGAAAAGCTTAATCCATGGGTCTTTTTAACAAACTTAACACTAATTGAGAGTGATTTAATGCATGTTTAAAGTGTCATGTCATCATAACCTATGTTAGGCGTTAGAGTATACCCCATGGTATTGATAGTCGAGGGTTAGTGACATTAATGAAATAGATGAAGACACGAGTACACAACGTAGAATAGATGATTTATACATGAGTGCAGTTAGAAATATGATTGCAGGAGATCTAACCAAACAAATATGAATGTTTATTGAATATTAATGTATTTTTGTAGAAGTTTTGCGTCATTCTCGATATAAATTTTTCCAAAAATGATGGTATAACTCAAAAAAATAAAGTAGATACATATTATATTAAATATAAGTTATGTGATATATGTAACCATGCCTCTTTTGGTCATTTTACTAACATAAGCTAAATAAAAGCTAACACAAACACTTAAAAAGAGCTTATCAACTTGTAAATATAAGCTAATCCAAACACATAAAAAAAGCTTATCAAATGACAGAAAAAAAGCTATAAGCTCCCTTAAAATATAAGCATAAGCTAAGAAATAAAAGCTAGGCAAAACACCCCATTATTGCTTTTCTACTTCATATATTATCGTTTGATATTGTTTATCATTTTCAAAAATGTTCAAGAAACTTCTGATTCATAATCTGGCCATGAAATCGACCGTGGCTTGTGATTTACTCGCGGTGCGCATGCATGGCGGCGGAGCGGTTACTCGCGGGCGCGCATGCATTGAGGCGGAGTCTTCTGCGTAAAACCGAAGGCATGGAGTCGTCTTCCGACCCACATGGTGGTTTCCGCGGGCGCGCATGCATGGCGACGGAGTGATGACTCGCGGGCGCGCATGCGTCATGGCGGAGCATGGATATTTCCGCGGTGGCGGAGTTTTTCCGACTGTTAAACTTTAGTTGCTCAAGTGGTGATGGAGGAGCACCGATATGCGTGTGTGGGGTACTCTTTCTTCGTCACATAAAGGCAAAATTTTTGGGAATGATTAAACGCTGGAGTGTGTTGTTTAGCGATGCGCATGCACGGTGGCGAGGTGTTGGATCGCGTATGCGTTATGGCGCGCTGCTGCTTCATAGTGGTGGGACTCATGCATGGTGGCATGCACCATGGCGGCCAGATGGTTATCCGCGGTGGCGTGTACGCGAGGTGGCGCAATGACATTACCCGGTGGCGAGGTTTACTTGTCGTAGCGCGCATGAATGTTGGCATTGTATTGAACCACGGCGAGCGCATGCGCGGTGGCGGAGCGTTGTGCCACGGTGATCATCACAACTTGCGGCTTGCTTGCCGGAGCAGGAGGTGGCGTGGACTCTAATTGCCCGCCATGTTTTTGTTTTTTCCGGTGATAGGTTTTTCAATGAAATTCTTGGATGATAATAAGAAAATTGGAAACTGGACCCACCGGGTATTTAGGAACCTACCTCCACTAGTCCCCTTAGTCCAGTGCTGCTCCTGGGCGTGCAAGCGGTTAGTTGGAGTTCTGGACTTATTAGGAATGCTTGTACGGTTTTTCCGATCCGGTGCTTCCCAAATGTACTTTTTTGCTTATATTTCTACTTTGCTTCGGGTTGTAAGAGGTTTTAATCATGATGGCGCGTTGAGCGAAGCGGAGCGCGTCCGGTATACGGAGCGTGCCCAGCCTTGTATTCGGCGCGAGGCCGTATGGGTTTATAAGGATTCCCAACCTTTAAGTATGGCGCGTAGCCGTATGGGTTTATGAGGATTCCCAACCTTTAAATTTGGCGCGTAGCCGTATGGGTTTATGAGGATTCCCAACCTTTAAGTATGGCGCGTATGTTACCCGCGGTGATCGTGTTGGAGCTTTAACTTGGCCTGCGGGAGCCGTACCTGACCGGCCATTTCTTTGCTCAGAGCGTACATGTGATCTGCAAAAACCGGGTTTGACCCGCGGAAGCTTTCTTGTGACCCGCAGAGGTTGTACTTAAGCTGCTGGAGTTTTTCGCCATGACCCGCGGAGGTCAGATTTGATCCACGGTTGCGCGTTAGTGACCCGCGGTATGTGAGGTTGGTCCCTTCCAACATTTAAGTTGTCCGCTAGTTATTCATTGATCCGCGGGAGTTCACAATGTGATCCGCCAATTATTATTTAGCGCGTACGGCATGCTATGGCGGAGTTGAATCGCCGGAGCACGCATGCAGCTTGTTTGTTTCGCGAACGGCGTGGAGGTTGATGTTGATTGCGGAAGCTAAAGTTGACCCTTGAGGCTCTGATTGTGCCTTTGTTTCGCGGGAACTTTGCTTGCGGAAGCAGAAGTTGATTGCGGAAGCTAAAGTTGACCCTTAAGGCTTTGATAACGCCACGCGGGAACTTTGCTTGCGGAAGCAGAAGTTGATTGCGGAAGCTAAAGTTGACCCTTAAGGCTTTGATAACGCCACGCGGGAACTTTGCTTGCGGAAGCAAAAGTTGATTGCGGAAGCTAAAGTTGACCCTTAAGGCTTTGATAACGCCACGCGGGAACTTTGCTTGCGGAAGCAGAAGTTGATTGCGGAAGCTAAAGTTGACCCTTAAGGCTTTGATAACGCCACGCGGGAACTTTGCTTGCGGAAGCAGAAGTTGACCCTTGAGGCTTTGATTGTGCCTTGCGGGAACTTTGCTTGCGGAAGCAGAAGTTGATTGCGGAAGCTAAAGTTGACCCTTAAGGCTTTGATAACGCCACGCGGGAACTTTGCTTGCGGAAGCAGAAGTTGATTGCGGAAGCTAAAGTTGACCCTTAACGTTCATAAAGCTTCATTCGCAACGTGGAAGCAAAAAATGACCCGCATGAGATTATAGTTGATCCGCGGGGAGCGATTTTGATCCGCGGTTGATTGAAGTTGACATGCGGGGGCTATGGCGGAGAGTAATCGCCGGGAGCGCGCATGCAACCCGCTGTGGCGGAGGGTAATCGCCGGGAGCGCGCATGCAACCCGCTGTGGCGGAGGGTAATCGCCGGGAGCGCGCATGCAACCCGCTGTGGCGGAGGGTAATCGCCGGGAGCGCGCATGCAACCCGCTGTGGCGGATGGTAATCGCCGGAAGCGCGCATGCAACCCGCTGTGGCGGATGGTAATCGCCGGAAGCGCGCATGCAACCCGCTGTGGCTGAGAGTTGAGCGCGCATGCATGGCGGGAGTTGAGCGCGCATGCATGGCGGAGAGTTGAGCGCGCATGGGCTTTGCCTTAGTTGTGCTTAGGTATTTTTATGGTCCAGCTGCGCAATACGTAGGATGGATGCTATGAGTAATTTGAGCTAAGGCTCATATTATTGGGCTAAGGCCCTAACGTTTTAGAGTTAAAACTCGTTAACGCGTCTGAGCTTGAAGCTCGCGCATGTATGTTTTACTTCGTTTTATTTTTAGTTTGATGTCAATACAATGTTGTCATATTGCTCAAAATTAATAAAGGGAAGTGTGAAATATGTATGCAAAAGGTAATAAAACTCATGTTAAGAAAAAATAGAGCGTATCATTATTCATAATGGCTTAAAAAGCCTTGATTACGAACTTGACAACTTTTACATGAAACATTTTCTAAGTTGTGCTGCGTTCCATGTGCGCGGGATCTTCCATAGGTGGTGGAATGTTGATCCGCGGCTGTGCGCATGCATAGCGGCGGAGTGGTGACTCGCGGGCGCGCATGCATCGCGGCGAAGTCTTGATCCTCGGCAGTGCGCATGTATGGAAGCAGAGACTTGATCTCTGGTGGCGTGCATGCATGGCAATAGTCTTAACCCTCGGCACTGAGCATGCATGGCGGCGGAGAGAGGACCCGCCGGCGCGCATGCATGGTGGCACGCAGGTGTTGACCCGGGGTAACTGACCCTCGGCACTGCGCATGCATGGCGTCGGGGTGTTCCTCCGATGCGGCGCATGCATGGCCGGGAGAGTTTGTCCGCAGCGCACTTGTATGGCGTCGGAGTGTTGATCTGCGGTGCGCGCATGCATGGAGGCGGAGTGGTGATCCAAGGTCGCGTATGCGTGACGACGGAGTGGTGACTCGTGGGCGCACATGCATGGCGGCGAAGTCTTCTGCGCAAAACCAAAGGCATGGAGTCGTCCTCCAACCCACATGTTGTCTTCTGGAAGGTTGTCTGATGAGTACAATCATGGTTGTCCTTATCCTGATTTGGATTAGACTATTCTCATTTGTTGTGTGTTGCTTACGCGCGGCCTTTATGCGCCTATCCCGGGGATGCGCAAGGTCTTCTCTTTATTCTCACACTAAATGTGTGTTGTGTGCATGTGATATGCGCCACGCGCAGATGTTTCATGCGCTTGCGCATAAGTTTTGGCTTTGTGTCTTCATGACATCCTGATTTCAAGCCTCTTGTCTATATCTTGTGGGTTGACCCGCCCCGCTCGATGTTAAGGCGGGTGCATACCCCTTCAAGCCCCCCCAGTCTAATGTGTCTTGTCTCGCGCGAGCGAGGTAAGATAGATATTAGACTTAATAGTTTGGATCTACAAATTGAAAGTTAGATCTGTAATTTTCAGTTTTTGGATCGTGTAAAAATTCCTTCTCGAAAATAGATCTGAAGCTCGGAGTGGAGAGAATTTAAAACCCTCACAGATCCGTAGGCTTGACCGTCCGAATCAGGTAGTTTCTTTTTTGGATCTACAAATCTTTTTCAGCTTCATTTTTGCACAGATCTGGAAGCATCTTTTAGATTTATGGATCTTTTTGAGCTTTAATAGAACAAAATCTTGAAGCATCTTTCTGTAAACTTCCAGATCTGGATTTTTCTTGGGAGAAAAAAGAATCACAGATCTGAAATAATGGATGAACAGATCTGAGAACCGAGACGAAAATCGAAGGGTAGCTCGTTGCTGGTCCCACGGATGGCGCCAATGAAGAAACATGAAATGAATCTGACCTGATCCATGACGATGTTCCTCGGTCTTCGAGATGAACGAACCACGACTCGATCTTCTTCTCCGGTAGCTTGAGATCTAACCAAATCTCGGATCGTCTTCTCCGCTCAGAATTGCATTGGCTTTCGGGGGTGTGGAGGTGACTGCTAAGAAATCTCGAGGATCTCTTGTTTACAGACACAAAAATGGTTATGGTGGTGGCTCTTATTGAGAACAACAACCCTTAATAAGGAGGTAGAGACCTCCTTATATAGGGAGCCTCATTGCCACCATCATGGTACCCTAATGGGCCTAGCCCAGTTAGGGTTACCTCCACAAAACCCCCTCAGCCCAATAATATTGTATTAGTCCATATAATAAAATAAGCCAGACATAATAAATTAAGGTCGTAAGCCGGGTTTAGTACCATACCCCTACACTTGGATTTGTTTAGTTTTCTCCATATTGCTCTTTTCATTACCCTAATGATTCCTCATCCAAGTTCATCCAATTTTTTTTTGATGAATTTGCCCCTCTTCCATAATCTATGCACAGGCGCTAAAACTTCAAAATCATTCGATATGCTCTAGTAATATCAACAGCGATGATGGAAAATTTGAACAACACCTTAATTTCTCTCATCACTTTCCTAGTTTTTTTTTTAAATAAAACTTACTTTTTTTTTCACATGTTATTATGGGCATTTTGGTTATTACCGAAAAGCTGAAATAAAACTCGTTTGGGACTTGGGTAACCTAGACTTTTTGTTCAATTTTGACTTTTTGTGGGTCAAAGTTGATTACGCTACAGGATTAACAAAAGATACCAATACTAAATCAGATAACGGTATGTCAGTATTGGTACCATACCGGGTACTTTCGGTTTCAATTAGATACCCATTTTTTAAGATTTCAAAATGGGTACAGTATAGTACCCGTATTTACCAACTTTATCCTTCATTACAACTCGTCCTAGTGTGTACCATATCATTTCACATTTTCACCCATGCTCCAAAAGATTCAGAGATTCACACACGCTTCACATGTCAGCAGCAAGATCCAATCCTTCCCATTCCAGCCCTCACACTTTGACAACCGTACAAACCCACCCCTGATTCAGCCCACGTTATATGCCCTCGAAACCCTCTTATCTTCACCTCCTCCATTCACCTACTACTTTTAGCCTCTCTCGCCGCCGTAACCTAGCGGCGATCTGCCGGTCGGACCTCCGACTAATCTATCAATATCTATCACCCTTCCCTCTCCTCTATCCCCTTATCAATTCCAAAAACAAAACAAAAATCACCCTTCTATTAAAAAAAAACCAAAATTTGCTTTGTTTTGTTTATTATTATCGTCTGGGTTCCCTTCTTTATTAATATTAATAAGAAGGGGAGAGGGAAGTTACAAAAGCAAAAAAAAAAGTTGAAAAATTTGGAAAAAAGTATAAATTATTTCTAGGGTTTTGAGATGGCGGCGCAGGTGGTTCAACAGCAGCAGCAGCCTCAATCGGTCAACGGCGGCGGTGTTCCTGGCGTCGGTGGTGCACCGCAGTTTGTGCCGACGTCGTTGTACGTTGGGGATTTGGAGTTTAGTGTTACCGATTCGCAGTTGTATGAGTTGTTTAACCAGATAGGACAGGTGGTGTCGGTTAGGGTTTGTAGGGATTTGTCTACTCGAAGGTCGCTTGGGTATGGTTATGTTAACTATGTCAACGCTCAGGATGGTGAGTTTTGTTTATTATTTGTTTGATCTGAAATGTGTTTATTGTTTATCTGATACTGCTTGATATCATTTGGGTAACTGTTTGTATGTATGCGAATAGACTGTTATTAGATGATTGTTTTTGGGCTAAGAAGACATTAAATAGTTGTGTATAGAGTGTAGACTATATATATGGTATTTAGGTGAATGGTTATGTTTGATTTTGCATTTGTATTTCATTTTTTGTGTAATTGTTTTAGAAAGTGTGTATTATTTTTTATGGTTAGCTTTGTTATCATTGTCTTTTGTTGTTTATGTTGAAATGTGCTGATTCATTAGCATTGGTGGTAGCTAGCAATTATGTATTTATCTGGTTGTTTTTGTGAGAAGAATGCATCAAAATGTTGTGTAAAGAGTGTAGACTATTTTAGTGTTATATATGAAATTCAGAAATTGCAACGGTATTTCATTTCTTATGTAAATATTTCCAAAGAAAAGATTTAGAAAGTTTGTTTTATTTTAAGCCATACGATATGGAACGCGAAGTTAGATATGTTCTCGCTAATACTTAAAATGTCTGTTTTATTTCAAGCTATAAGGCATGGAACGTGGAGTTAGATATGTTCTCTCTAATGCTTGTTTGTAAAGTAAAACAATGGCCTATTACAGGTTTTCTTAGTGACACAAACTTGCATTTGACTTGCATCAGTTTGGTTGAAGGACTGCATTTTATAATTTTGTTGTCGAGTGGTATATTACTTTGTGAGTACTGTTATTTTGTTAAATTATTTGGTGTTTCTGACTTTTCGTGTTATGCTAATGACAGCTGCAAGAGCGATTGAGGTGCTTAACTTCACACCACTTAATGGAAAGTCAATTAGGATCTCGTATTCTGTTCGTGATCCTAGTGTGCGCAAAAGTGGTTCTGGAAACATTTTCATTAAGGTACCTGAACATTAACATCCATCTTAATAGTCTTTAATTGTATTCTTTACCAATCTAGTTTCTGTTTATTATTAAACAATACAGAATCTTGACAAAGCAATTGACCAGAAGGCCCTGCATGACACGTTTTCAACATTTGGTAACATCCTCTCTTGCAAGATTGCTGCTGACTCAAACGGTCAGTCAAAAGGCTATGGCTTTGTGCAGTATGACAGTGAGGAATCTGCGCAACAAGCTATTGAAAAACTCAATGGCATGCTTCTGAACGACAAGCAAGTTTATGTGGGCCCCTTCTTGCGCAAGCAAGAACGAGAATTGGCTGTTGACATGTCAAAGTTCACTAATGTCTTTGTTAAAAACTTGTCTGAAACAACCACCAATGAGGATTTGAACAAGGCGTTTAGTGAATATGGAACGATCACTAGTGCTGTTGTGATGAAGGATGCAGAGGGGAAGTCGAAGTGCTTTGGATTTGTTAATTTTGAGAATGCTGATGATGCTGCAAAGGCTGTTGAAGGTCTTAATGGAAAGAAGTTTGATGAGAAAGAATGGTATGTTGGTAAAGCTCAAAAGAAGACTGAACGGGAACAGGAACTGAAGCAAAGGTTTGAGCAAAGTATGAAAGAGGCTGTTGACAAATCACAGGGGCTGAATCTGTATATCAAGAATTTAGATGATACTGTGACTGATGATAGTCTCAAGGAGTTGTTTGCACCTTTTGGTACTATCACTTCTTGCAAGGTTTGTTGATAAAAAGCTTCAGATACCTATACATTTATACCCAGTGTAGGCTCATGAACTGCGCATTTAATTTTATTATTATCTTTTTATGAACAGGTTATGCGGGACCCTAATGGAGCTAGCAAAGGATCAGGCTTTGTTTCATTCTTGACTTCTGAGGAAGCTTCTAGAGCGGTAAGCTAACATGTTTTCACTTTCCATGATAACTCGTTTCATATTTTTTGTTTCGTAAATAATTGCTTAACATGTTTTTTTTTGTTTTTTAATAGCTTTCCGAGATGAATGGAAAGATGGTTGTTAGCAAGCCTCTTTATGTAGCACTTGCTCAACGTAAAGAAGATCGAAGGGCACGATTGCAGGTGTGTTGATAAATTTGTTTTTTTGTTTCTCAGATTGTGTTTATTAGTGAGTTTTACGGTGGCATAACAGTAATCATGTTAAAAGAGTAAAAATACAAGGATAGTTTGTGTTGCTTGGTCCAAATTTTGGATTTCGTCCCTGTGGTTTCAAATGGCGGATTTAGTTCCCAACCACCTATTTCTTCTATTCGTGGAATCGTGGTCCAAAAGTTAACTATGTTTGATAATAACATTAATTTGATATCTGAGCCAGGCATAACAGGGGTAAAACCGTCTTTTATTTTTTTCCACATGTGTGTAAAAGGCGGGAGAAAAAGGAAAAGTACGGTTTCACCCTTTCTGTGCCAAGAACGTGTCTCAATTAATATTAAAATCTAACCCAACTAACTTTTTGAACCGTGGTTGTATTTTTTAAAGCACAAGGATGAAATTAACATTTGGGTCAAACCACATGAACCATCTGTGCGATTTACTCTTTATGTTGTAAAAGAAAAGATAATGGTTTTTTATATTTATATTAATGTAGGCACAGTTTGCACAAATGCGTCCAATTGCAATGGCACCTGCAGGAGCTCCCCGCATGCCAATGTTCCCTCCTGGTGGCCCTGGTCTTGGCCAGCAAATGTTTTATGGTCAAGGTCAACCTACCTTCATTCCTCCCCAAGTAACATTTACATCTTTTTTTAACTTACAAAAAAAATATTATGAAAGCCATTCTTATATTTTTTATGATACTTGGATAGCCTGGTTTTGGGTACCAGCAGCAACTTGTTCCAGGTATGAGGCCAGGTGGTGGGCCACTTCCAAACTTCTACATGTCAATGGTTCCGCCAGGTCAGCAGGGACAGCGTCCAGGTGGCAGGCGTGTTGGTGTTCCAGGTCAGCAGAATCAGCAACAACCAGTTCCTCTTATGCAGCCACCGATGATGCCGCGTGGACGAATGTACCGGTACCCACCTGGACGCAACATTGGTGATGTGCCAATGGGCGTTGGTGTAATTCCTTCACAGCCAATTCCAATCGGCGCTTTAGCTTCTGCACTTGCAAATGCTTCTCCATCAGAGCAAAGAACTGTAACCGCTTTAAACCTTAGTGTAGTATTGTGAGTTATGTTTTTGGATATATTTGTGATGTGTAAATGTTGTAGATGTTGGGAGAGAATCTGTACCCGCTAGTGGAACAGCTGGAGGCTGAGTCAGCAGCAAAGGTGACTGGGATGTTATTGGAGATGGATCAAACTGAGGTGCTTCATTTGCTGGAGTCGCCTGAAGCATTGAAGGCTAAAGTTGCGGAGGCGATGGAGGTTTTGAAGAGTGTTCAGCAGCAGGGTAGCCCTGCTGATCAGCTTGCTGCGTTGTCTTTGAATGATGGCATTGTTTCTTAATCAGTGAGGTTCATGAGTGCTCAGATTATGGTTGAATTTGGATTGTTTTGTTTTTTGAAGACTGTTGACTTCTGTTTACTGTTATGTTGCATTTGAGACCGTTGCTTGTTTAATGTGCGACTTTGTTGATGTTACTTTTGCTTGTTTACATTGTGTTGGTTAGGCTGAGGGGTGTCCCGCTCTAATGGGGGCGCGAGTGGGGGCTTCAGCCAATAATATTATGACGTGTGGCAGAGAGAGAAACTGGATAAGGGGGGTGTTGGAGCCCCCGCTGGAGCCCCTGGCCCTGGTGTGGAGGGGCTCCAGCAGGGGCTCCAGCGGATTTTTTTTTTATTTTTTTATAAATGTATTAAAAAAACGTATTATTAAAAAAACTCATAAATTATTTAAAAAAACAAACATTAATTAAAAAAACACATTAATATCTAAAAATAAAATAAAAATTAAAGTACTAAGAAAAACATTATTCTTATTCTTCGGCTTGGTCTTCTTCGATCAACCTCTTTCGGATACGTTCATTTTGCTTTTCCATTAGCATTTGATCGACCGGATTTAGGTTACTGAAGTCTCTAGTATCGAAGTCTAAATCTCTCATTCGACTTTTTTCCTTTTTGTCATTAGAGACCACCTCCATGGTTTTGTTGAATTTATTGAGGGATTCAACAAGATTGGCGATGTTTACGGCTTCCCCCTCAGCCGGTTGTTTCCCCTTGGCGTCCCGTCCCAATGGCCGCTTCCTCGGCGGTGAAGACGTTTCCTCCCCCGCAATGTTTAGGTCGAATCCAACGCGGCAATCCGACCAGATTGAAGTGCTATACGCTCTGGACAAACTTGTTTTAGTCCGTTTCGGCCGTACTTCCGCATCAACGTCCGGCGCCACCAGCTCAACCCACTTGGAACACCTTTTCAACCTCTCCCACAACTTTACATCGTCCCACGTCTTCACCGTCCCATACCTCCGCAAACACTCCTGCTTCCACTCTTCGACAGTGAAATTGTAAACCGCCAAATCATCACTGCCACTTGGTCTCATACGACCGCTGTTCCTGTTGAAAAGATTAGTAAACAAGCCGACAAATTTTCTGATTTCGGACCACCGACCCGAAATCATATCGGCGTTCCGCTCTGTACTCCCAACGAGCGTATAGAACGTCTCCCTAACCTTTGTCTAAAAAATCTTGCTCTTTTGGTAGTTGGCTGCAAAATGAATAAATAAATTTGTAAGTCATTCAACTTTTTTATTAAAAATCATTTTTAAAAACGTTAAAACAATTACCGCAACGCCGATCCTCAGAAATGACTATCCAAGCCCGACACAAGGCTTCCTTCTCATCCGATGACCACGGAGTGGTTTTCCGTTTCGTCCTCGGAGTCGAAGCCGGTCCCGACCCGTCCGTTGCAACTTGTTTTTTCCGGTGGACGCGTCTTCTTTGTCCGGTAGCTTCACCGTGTGATTCTTGTGTCTCCGGAACAACAAAGTTAGGAGACGGTTGTATGTTGGATGGTTGAAAGCCGGATAATTATTGCGGCTCCGAATAAAACACCGGTTGGTCCGGTGACGACCATAAATCGTCAATATAATCTGAATCTAGGTTTGGGTACCAATTTCCAGCCATGTTTTTAAAAAAAAGTTTGGAAGATGGGTTGATTTTGGGTTTTTTTTTGAAGTTGTAATTGTTTTATGTGATTTTGGGTGTGGTAATTGTTTTATGTGATCTTGGGTTTATATATAGGAAGAACACATTTTTTTTTATTAAATTAAAGAGCCCAACGGCTCATTTCTCATGTCCCAACGGCTCTTTCACGTCTCCCAATGTCCCTTTACGCCATATTGGTCCCGCTAAGGGGCTTGCGCCTGCTTTGAATTCCGTGCTCGCGCCCCTCTCGCGCCCCGGGGGTGTGGTGCTAGCGCCTGGGGGCGCGAGCGGAGGGGCTCTAGCGCCCCCGCTGAAGCCCCACACCCCTCAGCCTTATTGGAGAATGGGCTTTCATGTCGGGTAAGGATGTTCAGAATCTGGTTTGACTGGTTGTTAAGAATATTTTGGGCTGAACCGCCTACAGTTTTTAAGAAAGAAACGACACCAGTCGAGTTGGCCAGCTTTGTGGTTTTGAACTTCATTTTACTGAAATAAAAAAGATATTTACATGAAATGCTAAATGGCTTGTTTGGTTTACGTGGGTGATTAAAAGTTCCAAAATCCAAACCGTGAAGCGAACCTCAAAACTGTAAGCTTCTTGTCATGTCGCACTATAGTTTTGCAACAGTTTAATACGTGGCCTTTAATCCTTGTGACTCGGAACCAAATTTTCATGAACTTCTACTTTAAAAGACATTGTTGGTGCTATAAAGTTTTCTTTTTCTTCTTTTTTTTTTAACTTTATTTTCTTTTTATATTTTTGTATTTAATTTTTGATTTTATTTCTATTTGCTTTGTTGTTGGGTTTGGTTTTGCTAAAGTTATGAACCTAACAAATACCGGATGAGTTTGTATCAATTTGCAGTTGCAATGAGTGGGTTTAACCAACTGAATGCATGCTGTTTCAATTTTTTCCTTTTTGCAATTAAACTATACGAGTACAAATACTATTTTAAGCGTCCATTAACTTTTTTTTTTGGGTTTAGTGTTGTCGTAACAAACCTAACCGAAACTGATCAGACTAAAATTCTTTTGCTATTAAACTATACGAGTACAAATACTATTTGAAGCGTGCATTAATTTATTTTTTGGGTTTAAGTGTTATTGTAACAAACCTAATCAATACTGATCAAACTCATGCTGCTGCGTTGATAGGACCAATTCGAGATGGTCAATCTCCCAAGATAGTTAATCCGTTGAGTGGATCAAGCTCCAAAGAAATAAAAGAAAGAACAAGACATTTGACTTCATAATTTTCTTATTCTAATACTCAATGATAAAGCCCTTAAATAGACATACAAAGATGCAAAACATTTAAGGTGCAGATGCAACTAATTAGGAGAATATGGCCATAATGCATATCCCACTAACATAATAAACTAACCACTAACATGACTTAAAAACAAAACAAATAAAACACATTGATGATAATAAACGTGTCTAGTTCATGGCTAACTTAGACACGTATCATGCGTCATCGTAGTGCGGCAGATTTTGTTGCCTCGTTTTTATCAATTATCAATTTTGTTATTTAGATGGCAAGCCTAAATCAAGATTAAGTTAAAAAGTAGTCTATTTAACAATTTACATGTTGAAATAATGATTTGGTTTCCTAACATCAGTCTCTCAAATTTAAAATCTGATTATATTTACGAGTGTTGATCATCTCTTGTTTGAGTTTCAACGAACATAAATTCATATGTGGATCTTCACAAATATGAATACTTGCGAGTTTATTCCAGATATTATTGGCGTGCTCTCTTGTAATCAACCCGATCATATTTTGTACGTAGCCGGTGCCTTGTTTCCCATCATTTATTAAACATGATGTTCTTAATCAATATCTTAGTCTTTGAATGCATCCATTGTCATATGTCAAACTGTGAAACGTCTTTTCATCAAATGTCAGGTGATGATAGCCACGGGTCAAACTGTACGTGTCTTAAATCTACAATTGAAAGATTGAACGACCACAACGTTGCACTTCCTCTAGAATCTCTCTCTTCAAGACTCTCAATGATCTGACAAGAGGGCTGGCTTCTCAACCACCCAATCAGTCTATGTCTAAAGGCTATTGAGCAATTATTTTATGGAAGGCTGCAAATTAATTAAAACACCTATTGCAACAAATCAATTTCAAGTTTTCCTGCAATAACTCTCCTAAGACAGGTGAGAGGATACCTTATGCAAGCACAGAAGCACTGTTGGCAGTTTAATGCAGCTTAGTTGATGGTGTGTGAGTGTGTCCTAAATGTATCATGTACCCATTCACTAACAAATGTTACAACCCTTGAGATGGTTGGCATAGGAACCTCTCTTAAAACTATGTGTGACCGTTGTTCAATTAATCCCATATCATCAATTATGTATATTTATTTATTACCATCAATAAGTGTACCTTGCCCCATAATGGGATGATAGTTCACAAAATTTGACCTATCACCAGTCACATGAGCATTTGATTTCGATATATGACCCAACCACAAGCAATGTTCAGTTTTGTGATCCGAAAAGCCCTTGGATATTGATTCAAAGGCTTTCATGCCTTGTTCACCATCCTCACTAACTAGCGTCATGGATTTTACAATTTATCTCTCTGTGTATGTTGTTTTATACCGTAAGTACATGTTTTTGTGATACAAAACTTATGTTCGGGTATCACATAAAATGTTCGATAACCCAAAGTATCATGTTGTCAGTTCTGACACAGATACACGCTAAGCATATGACTAATAAGGTTAATTTCAAGATTTTAACAATTGTACCACCAATCAAGAAGCGAGTTAAACGTACCTAAGGCAACTTCTATTTAAATGGAAGGGAATATAACAAACAAATTAGGTTATACAAGGAAATTCCTACCCTAATTTTTGTGGGAATTTGGCGGGTAATTTGGCTGCTAAGGCAGCTTCTTTCATTTCAAGTAGTGCTTCTTCAAAATATTTTGCTAATATTTCTGGGTGAGGAATGATGTCTTTAGCAACAAGAATTTGCATGTCAGCCTTTCCTGCATAACTCACCAAATGCATAGTAATTGCCTGCATAAATATCATGCAAAATAATTGCCTTAATATTATAAAAATAATTTAAAGGTATTCGCAAGAATAATAATAATAATAATAATAATAATAATAATAATAATAATAATAATAATAATAATAATATAGCTGTAACCTTTTATTGTAGGTATAAAGTTCATAACTAAGTTCTTACATGTGCTAAGCTTGAACCTGTTGCTCTGATGTATGTAACCGGGACACCGGCAATCATGAACTCTTCTTTCGGGCCAACAAGATTTGAAATTGTGAAACTAGTGTTACAAATTATCCTGTAATTAAGCAAGCAAGCAAACTGAAAACTGAAACCGTTAGCACGCCATATATACATATATTAATTATAAGTCATCAAATTATCTAGCCAAGAAAACTCACCTTTGCTCCCAAGCATCTCATAACAAAGTAGCCAATTTTGTATGAAAGAAAAGCCTCTAAAGAAAGCTTTTTATTATCAATCATAATCTTGGCTCTCTTCAAATACTGTAGAGGATCCGAACCACTTCCATGGAAGTAAACTGGTAAGAGCATCATACCAAATTTGTTTCCCCACCTTGATCCTGAATTTTTCTTCATTAATTCTGTGATTTCCTGATCAAGTTATCATTTCTTAAGTTTATTATTAACCATATGCATATTGTTAAGTTAGAGAATTCATCTCTATCTATTAATTGTTTTTATTTTATTAGTTTGGTTGATTTTGTTACTTGCTTAGCTCTTATATTTTATTATCTTTCTATATAATCTATGAGGTAAGAAATACACAGAAAATACAAAAAGAAAAACTTTTAGTTTTAACACCTGTATTGTAATCTTTTTTCTCCTTTGAATTCTTTCATAAAATAAACTGATGGAGAATGGGAAATAACCTGCAGTCCTGATGATTTTCTGAGATTAACCATGGCTGCACCGGTGATTTGAAGTCCTTCTTTAGGCGCTGCAAGAGTTTATAAATTTGTTGGCAAATATAAATTTCAAAAAAAAAAAGGACTAAAATGAAGAGTTTATATATTTACGTTTTGTTGAATGATTTTCCAAATATCTTGATAGCCCAGATGATATTACACCAAAAAGAACGTCATTGATTGTCTGCGTTTTGGTACACGGAATTTGTATAATCGTTAAGCAATATTGTAAAGAATAAAGGTTAATTATAATCCGAATATAAATTAAAAATAGAAAATAAGAAACTATTAAAACAAAGTTGATATTTAACTTTGAAATAATTATGATTTGTATTTCTATATTTATCCCAGTAATAATATGATTTGATACAATTTGCTTTCAGTGTCCAGTGTTACAGTGTTAAAGACACTGAATGGATAAGTCGCAATCTCTAAAACAGACTATTGGGTTACAGAATATTAAGAGGTGGGTCCAGGGCGGATGATTTGAAATTTTAAAGTAGGTTCACCTAGTAATGTTAGAATATATAGACAATTAGATAAAAAGATGCACGCCACTTGTATCTTTGTAACGAGAATGCACGTATACAACAAGCATTCGTGCATATTCAATGTTACTAAATTATGGTATGGTGGCCAAGTCCTTTGTCTCATTCAATGTTACTAAGTTATGGCATGGTGGCCAAATCATTTGTCTCATAAATTATAGTAAACGGTCAAAAGTAGGTTAAAAGTTTCATAAAAATAGTGAAATGACTAATGGGCAAATATTGTGTAAAATGATGAAAGAGACCAAATATGGAATTTTGATTTACAATGAGGGGCCATTTAGTTGTTTAAGAAAGCATACAACAAACATCCATGGATATGGGAATATAAGTTTCCAAAGTTGCATTTGTAATTACTCTCCTATTATACAATATATGTAAGGCTCCAGGCTGGCACGTGGGCCAGCGAAAACAATTTAGAGCTTTAGGCCACACTTAATTAAGGCTGCCAAGTGAAAAAAAACATTATATATGAATATATTATAATGTGTAAAGCATATATAAATTAATGTATTGGAGTGGTGATAGGTTTTGTTGTTACTAAAGTTTAGGTTATGAGTTCAAAACTTGTAGCAAACAATTTTCTTTTCTTAACAATTGTCATAAAAGACCCAAAATCTTATTTTGATTTAGACGTCCACGTATGTTGAGCCGGCCCTGGGCTCAAGGAGTGTTACCATGCACATGCTTTAATTATGAACTCTTTTTTACTCCTAATAGTCTAATACATAACCTATGTATGTTTGAAGGCAAAAATAAATTATTCAAGTTAAAATTAAGAGGCAAATGAAGTGTTTCTATTAATCCAAGAGCTAGCAAATTCTTAAATAAAGAACAAGAACGTGTATAACTTTTGATCTATATATAGTTAATGGCTTGGTAAGATACATATGAAATCAGTTTAACACGCTGAAACACAAACCTGCAGTGTATTGTACCCACAAATGCCGGCATGATAATTAAACAAAATAAGTGTCAATATGATGCTAGCACACTTGATAAAGAAACATGTCTTTTTGAGGGTTGCTTTCATGTTCAAACCTAGAAATAGTTTAAAGAGTAAAGTGTCCTTTTCGTCTTTGTGGTTTGGCAAATATTGCGAATTTAGTCCAAAAAGTTTATTTTTTGCATATGGGTCATCCACGTTTCTCAATTCTTGCCAATTGCATCCAAATCACTAATCTCATTAAATTGAATCGTTAAGTCAGGGGTAGACGTATTTGTTTACATTATTATTATTACGTGTTTGTTCTATGACAGACATTATTTGCAAACCACTAAGTTAACATTGAATATAGACCGAGCTAACAATTTGGACGAAATTGGCAATGGTTGGAAAAAATCGATGGTCAAATTGCGAAAAAAGATATTTTTAGACGAAATTCGCAAATGTGACCAAACCTCAGAGACGATTTTGACGCTTTACTCATACAATAAAGAAAGAGTGAAAAGACATGTCTACCCTTGACTCAGCGATTAAATTTAACAGGGTTAGTGATTTTGATGTAATTGGCAATAATTGGAAAACGTAAATGGTCCATATGCAAAAATAAACTTTTTATTCTAAATTCGCATTATTTACCAAACCACAAGGACGGAAATAACACTGTATTCTAGTTTAAATTTGTTGGTGTAAAATAGTGTAGTATATGTAACCTAACTAATGTATTAAAGCAATACATGTTCCACATGGCTTTTAAATGTACCATCCACATAGGATGCCAACTAATCAATTTTCATTTATACATATTCTACCTAATTAACTAATTTTTTATTACCATTCATTCAATTTAATAATTTTTTATGTTAAATGATATAACGATTAATGAATTTATTACTATTTAATATTTATCAATTAACTCAATTAAACCAATTAGTACTTTCTTATAATTATATTGTTAACAATTTCTAATAATATAATTATAATTGTTACTAAATTATTTGGTACTATGGATTTTTTTAAATAATTATAATTGTTTTATATGCTTGATTTCACTTTTAGCTTGTATCAAATATGTAAATATTTTTTATTAACATTATATCATTTTTCAGCCTGTGTAATACACGGGTTATTAACATAGTATGTGTAATATTTGTTGTTGGGAAAAAAGAAAACAAATTAATGGGATTGTATTAAATGCAGATTTTACTTGGTGCACCAACCTATCGAATCAATAGTTAATTAATGAGCATATATATCTATTGTTTAAACAGAGATTTATCTAGAGACATAAACATATGCATGGTTATCACATTGATGTCATCGATCGAACAAATTTGTAAGTCTTTTAAACTTGGTAGCTAGGTTGGCCCACATTGATTAAGATGAGCAAAGACCGTTGACCGGGTAAAAGGTCACGGGGTAAAGGAATCGGACAAATGACTAAATATAGCAACATGTACATCTTAATTATTTAACATCCAGAAAATAATCGATTTGTGATTAAGATGAGCAAAGACCGTTGACCGGGTAAAAGGTCACGGGGTAAAGGAATCGGACAAATGACTAAATATAGCAACATGTACATCTTAATTATTTAACATCCAGAAAATAATCGATTTGGAAAACATAAGTTAAAGGGTTCTAACCTAATGGCACCAATGTGTCAAAAATGTAAAGTCCTCTCAAGTAATGAGGGCTCTCACTCTTATTGTTGACAAAATGAAGTAATTAAAAAATAGGTTTAGTGGTGAGTAACTTTGCAGTTAGAAAAAGATAAGTAATAAATAAACCATTTAAACAAGATAAGCATATCTAGTACGGAACTAAATACTTATAATATCTAAAATGGATAGTAGGTTAATTCCCAATTAGCTATACAAATTTATGTGAGTACTAGATTTTATCCCCCGTATTACGGGGTTGTTTTACATTATTCGTTTTTAATATTTATATATGTATATTTTGATTTTATTTTATTTATTATAAAAAAGTTAATAATTAATATACTTTTTTGATGGTGAAATGGTTTTACAAAGAAATGAAATGTTATAATCCGGTTTAAAAGTTATCTGAGTTTGGTTATACCCATTACCCATTTATTTTCTTTATTATAAAATTGTTTCTTAATTTTAAATAATATATATTTTTAAATAAAATAGGATATTAATTTTTAGTATATCCCTATTTTATAGGATTTTCATATCAAATATTTGATTAGATTAATTTTTAATATAATGAGATGTTATAACCCGTTTAAGAGATATCTGGGATTGGTGAGACCTTTACCCGTGAATTCGGGTTAAATGCGTGAGAAGCCTTAATTTACAAATAAAGCAATATGATGACTTTAGAGAATGGTTGTTTTACATTTTTCGTTCTTAATATTTCTTTTTTGGATTTTAATTTTCTTTATTGTAAGAAAGTTAATAATATACTTTGGGTTTGATGGTGAAAAGGTTTCATAAATAAATGATATGTTATAACCCGTTTAAAAGTTATCTGGATTTGGTGACCGTTGACCTATAAAATTGCTTATTAATTATAAATAATATCCTTTTAGTTTAAATTGGATATTAAATTTTAGTATATCCCTATTTTATAGGATTTTCATATCAAATAATTAGTAAGATTAAATTTTAATTTAATGAGATGTTATAACCCGTTTAAGAGCTATCTGGTTTTGGTAATACCCATACCCATGAATTTGGGTTAAATCAATGAGATGCCTCTATTTAAAAATTAAGCAATATGGTGGCTTCCATAAAAAGGGGGAGCGACCACATCGCGACACGTAGGATTTTAGGGTTTTCGTTTATATAGATTATAGATATTTTCTATTTTTTAGAATATGGTTATGAGTGGTTGTGAGTAGAGCAGAGAGAAAAATTTACTGTTTATGGTTAAATTTGAAGAAACACTTTTCACACTCTAAAATTTTTTAATATATTTTTAAAATGGTTGTAAGTGGAAAAAATAAAAAAGGTGATTATAAAAGTATTAAAAATATTATTTAATTGATAATGATAAATGTGTAAAAAGTATTAGATGCTTATGATTTTGGGGGTGTTTGAGATTTCTTGTTTTTACTTCCTTGTAACTTTTGGGATAAGCTAAGTCACAAGTTTATGACTTATTGACTTTGCCTCTTACACCAATAAGCAATCCCAAACACCTTTTTAACTTTTTAATAAATTATTAAAATAAGTAATCTCAAACACCCCTTTTATTCCTACCAAAGTAGTTCGAGTATAAAGTCCCACAGAATCGGTGTTAGGTTGACTTTAGGGGGTCTTTTAGATGGAAGGTCTCATATTCAAACTTGAGGAAATGCGTATTTACTATTATCGGTGTAAAATAGTGTAGAAGTAACATTTGTCGTTAAAAAAAAATTCATGTATGTGATAACATGTATATTATTTTTTTGTTTTAATTATATGTTTTAGTTGCTACATAGGATCTCTATTTTTTGTTTCCAGGAAACTGAAAAATGTAATTTAAAAGTTTTTTTTATCAAATATTTAAATATGTTTAGAAACTGTAGCGGCGCAGCTTGTTACACGTTTGCCTTCTGTTTCGATGTAATTTAAAACATGGCCGGATTGAAATGAAACCGACTGTTGAAAGTGAGGACAATCTATGAACAATTGGCCGGCTACAGTGGATGATATATTGGTATGTAGCGTATTCAGAATAAATAAATCAATGTGCCAGTGACATGTTTGTTGGATATAAATGAGGCCTTGTTATTTCTCCTAGAGAGTGATAGATGTATATATTAAGGACAGTGTGGACACAATTGCTATATTATAGTAACACTGTAACAGTACTAACAGGGTTTTTAATATATAAGTTATTAACTTTATGAAAACTAAAGGTAGTCATGTTCCCTCTCAATGACATGAAAACTACGCACACCTTCTACATATTACGACGTTAATGTCTTAAAACTTAAGGAATAGACAAATCATTCCATCATAACTTTGTTAACGGTTGTGTTTGTCTTGCAACTGATAATGGCTTACCCAAATGGAGAGAGTGACGATGATGGAGTTTTGTATTCAAAATTTTTTCTCAAATTACACTATAATTTGTGCCATGACCACAATACTCGAATCCAACCATCATATATTTCTTAGAATTTGTGTTGATCTCTTATTCTTCTAGGTTGATAATCTCTAGAACTTGTTTTTACCTTAATAATGTAGCGATTGATTTAAACAACATAGCGTAACACTGATGGCCTACATGTGCAATATATGCTATATCAATAGAGAGGGGCACTAGTGTAAAGCACCATAAATGATCAATTTAGTAGGAGTTTATAACTTGTAACAAATGCTAGTGCAAACACCTGTTAAAGCTAGTGTTACTAAAAGTTAACAAGCAGTTCAAGGCCATGCCATGTTAGGATGTTTGATCGAGGTTCAACGTAAAACGAATGTCTCCCTAAAATTCTAGCTTACGTATTTTTATATAATCGTCATTAAAAGACATCATCTTCATGTAATTTCACTCGTAATTATAATGTTGAATAAAAATGTGACTATTCTACGTATAAACTATTTGATGTATTATTTACTTGCTGCTGTTGCTGTTACAAATAGACAATTTCATACATAGTTTGGTAGTTGGTTTATGTCTATATCGTCACCTGTATTAATATCATGGTTGTAAATAAAATCTTTTGTGTTGCTGTTTTTGTCATCGTTGTTCAATAGACTATTTCATACATAGTTTGGTAGTTGGCTTATGTCTATATCGTCACCCGCATTAATATCATGGTTGTAAATAAAATCTTTTTTGCATTGTTTTGAGTTAATTAACTATTTCTTTTTAAATGTTAAGTGTAAGTTAAAATTTTCAGAGATGAAAATTAGATAAAACAAAAGGGTTAAACATTAACAAGCATGAATTATGTATTTTAGCACGGACAAAGCAGAATATGAAGGTGAAAGTTGATAAATGATGGTTTATTTGTAATTACTTTCATAAAGGTTTGGTTTGCTTATTCTTACATTTGAAGTTAATACGGGAGATGCTAATGACACCCATTCAAAATTAGGATGCACCCATCTATATGTAGCATACAGGGGTTTTTGTGTTATCTTGTACCTTGTATCAGCATATAAGGTACAAACATGACAACACAGATACCCTCTATATGTCATATATAGGTGGGTGTTTAAAAAGAAGGGGGTGCATAGAGAATTTCACTGAAATAGCCATGATTAAAAGTAACAGAACTAACTAAAAGACATTGAAGTTAATACTAACCGAATTAACGACAGCACTCTTAACCGATTTCATATCATCAAGCCTAAACTTAGCAGTAGCCAATTTCCTCGGCCACAGCTCCACCCCAGCTCCGCCTCTGACCACCGTCTCTTTATCGCTTAACCACATACACCTCATACAAAACTCCAACATATAAACCAAAGTCAACCACACCATCTTCAACACCTTCCAAACCCTAAACCCAAAACCCTCTCGTCGTTGACTCACCCTAAACGAGGTGGGGTCAATCGTCGGCATCTTCTCCCCGTCACTAACCTTTCTACACATCGTCAACATTAACGACAGTAACGACACGCCGTCACCTAGCGCGTGATGAAACCGCATGACCACACAGTTGTGTGCTGACAATATGTGAATCTCCCATAACGGCTTGTCGGTGTTTAACGGACATGACACGGTTAAGTTGGCGAGGTAGTCATTGACTGCTAGTTCGTGGTTAACGTTGTCGTCGATTACTGGGTCGGGGACGAGGATGACGTGGCGGGTGATATCTAGGTTGACTTTTTTCCAACGTTCACGGCCGTGTTTGTCTGTGATCAAGAGGCTCGTGAACCTAGGGTGTTTGGTTAAAAGAGAGTTGGAGAGGATGGACGTTACGGTTTCGGTATCGACTGGACGGTCGATACCGAGAGCGCAGTTGATGATTTGTTCGGTTGCTGGTTGAATGAATAATCGGCCGGCTGGTGTGAGAGGTTCGGTTGGTTCTAATGCCATTTTTGGGGTGGTGCTAGTGGTTGATGACTTGATGGTAAGGTTCTAAAATATATACGAACTACGGTGTCAATACTCGACACTGGTTGACCTTCAATCAAATGGTTGTGGACTCTAGTCTTGTTTAAGACATAGAAATTAAACAAGATAGAAAAAAGTTGGCTGTTAAAAAAATATTCAATACTGGGTTGATAATAATTATAAGTTATAACTAATAAATAATAAAATAATCGGGAGATAAGTGAAACTCAAATGGTTATCACCTCATGAGTCATGATCCAAACCAGTTTGTTTGGTTGCTGTTAATTTAGTATGTTTTTCAATATGCTGGTTCAATTATTTTCTGAAAAGAAATTCCCGAAAATAGCCTTTTTGGTCATAACATTCATGATTAGCTATCTCAACATTTATTTACGTATTATTAGAAAAGTCTTGAAATATAAGGATCAGTTTTCTTTTGAGATAATGGAACATATAGCTAAAAACAAAATTGATACTCGAAAATAGATACCCAAAATATAATAGATACACAAAACAAAAATAAATATAAAAGTTAAGTAGTGCACCTTTTAAACAAATTCCTTGATAACAAAAATATTATAGGTCTATAAAATTTGTTCGCGCATTTAATTACAGCAAAGATAAAATACTCCCCGTTGTATAAGGCTACCAAAAAGTGGCGGGCAGATTCTTTTTCTTCTAAAATATCCTAAAAGAATTGTTCACGTACACCAATTTGAAAGCATCATATTCTGTCTTTCCTCATCTTTATATTTTTAAGTAGCTAACAACGTTTTTAGGCTACGGGGTGTGATTAACGAAATAATGAAAATGATGTCCTAGTCCTATGTATAGTCGAATGATGGAAATGAGGCCACTAAACACCACCCTCATCCCCCCTCTTCATCACTAGTGACGTGAGGGGAATAACCACCCTCACGTCAGTCATTGCCCAATTTCCTTTTTTCTTAATTTATTTTTCATTAGTTTTATAAACAAGTTAAATGATGGAGAATGATATATAACATAGGTTAAATGATGGGGTCTGAGTGATAGAGAAAAAGCTGATGTGATGAAAATGGGAATGAGGGGATCGAGCGAACCATACCACATAGCCTTATGTGAAGAAGAAAAAAAGCGATGGAGTGAAATGTGAAAAAAAAGTGACGGACGTAAGCATTAATGTGGTTTCACATCTCACGCCTACAATCCATTACCTCTTTGATTGAAACATTAGGAAAAAATGTCCTTTCCGATATAACAAATTTTAGAGACAGGTGACAACCATTCATAACATGTTGCAAAACTTGAACCGGTTTGTAACCTGGAACTAGAATCGATTAGGAGCCAGTTTTACAAAAATCAAAACCAGTTTCAATCCGAACCATGGGGTTGAAGATGTGTAGGGAGATCCATTGAAAACAGTTAACACTAAATCGAGCTAGCAAAAAAACAGATGTGGTTTGGAACATAACGAATCTTTTCCACTTGAAAATCAGTTTGAGCCAAAACCGGTTTTGACTTCAATTTGTTGAACAAACCAGAACTGGTTTATTATTATTATTTTTTTAAATGAAGATTATGTACACCTTTAATCTCTTAAAATAATCTGGAAACTAGATTTATCTATGAACCTGGAGTGGGCTACAAATATGAATGTGGACTGTGGAGAATTTTGCCATAAACAAAGCCCAAATCATAAAAACTTTGGGTTCTATTTATTTTATTTAGTTATCTACCTATTCTAATAAAGTAAAATAAATGTGGACACTTGTCATGTTTTAGTTATTTCTCACAATTTTTTCCCTCTAAAACTAATTTTACCATAATATATGTAATAAATCAATAATTATTCACTTTCCTTTTACACTATATTTATATAATATCTATATTTTTAAAAATATAAATATTAACATATTATATTACTATATATTTCAAAATACTTGGTGAATTTCAAAAATCAACAACAAATCATGTTTCTTAAATGAAAATTGTTTCGGTTTTTTTATGGAACTTAAATTTGATATTATGGGTCAAAAGTTGGTAAATAGATTATTTGGTACAAGTTAACTACATTTAGGTCAAAATTTGTTACGGGTCAAAAATGAAAATTTTGAGTATTTTTAAAAGTTGAAAATGCAAAATAGATTTATCGTCAAATTTGTTATGAGTTCAAAGTGTTGACTTTGAAATGTCAAAAGTATGAAAGTTAGAATTTTAAACATGATTCGGGTTTCAAATGTATTTTTAAGGGCATTTTTTAAAATAATCAAAAGGTTCGGGATTTGGCAAACCGACTATTTTTCCCTCAACTATTAAAATGTAAGAAAAGACCGCGAACACTTTCGACATATCACCCTCATGCCTATTAATGCTTCTAACTTTTATCAATTTTGAAATATTTATGTTAACATTAATTTTTCTTTCAACGGTGATCAGAACGTTGTATGAAAAGCATGTCATGGAAAACTATGCTCAAATGAAACAAAATATTCACAAAATTGGATGGGTTAACATGTTATTTTTATGTTGTCATTATGACAAAGTCGAGAAGCCCTCTGAAACTTATCAGAATCTTTTTCATGGTGTAGCTCAGAAAAACATAGCTCTTGAAAAACATCCATTGTTACAATTTAATGTTCTACTTTTCTTTAATGAGTGGTAAATTGATAAATGTATCAATAAAAGTAACGCTTCTTTTGTATTTAAACTGAGTGGTTAGAACTACTATCGTATGAGAAGCTTTATTTCCAAAATTGGTTCATAACCAAAAGTCTTTCAATTATACATATATGGCACCGATAAAGAATTTTTCAATAGAAAGAAATATTCTCGGGTACGTTTTTGAACGAACATTTTTTTATTAAGTTCATTTAAGAAAATAATTTTGTGATATAAATAAAATCAATTGATGTACACATTGTATAGATACAAGCATAGATATAATACATTTTTTTTCATATATGCTATGTAATTATTTGTTTTATTTATAATTTTATAATTTGAATTATCCCGTGTGTGACGCGGACTCTAAAACTAGTTTATTTATGTTAGAAATAGAGCCGCCAAACTTTTGTGGGCCTAAAGCCTATTTAACATAACATGTGGGCTGTGAGTCTGTGACCGGCCTCTACTAATTATATATAATAATTAAAAAGTTTGGTGACGTAAACGTTGTCTCACATTGTTTGTTGGCCTCTTTATTTGATTTTTATTTTAAATTCATGTCGGTTCGCTGCCGTAAATACGAGATTTTTTTACCGTTGATACCATCAAATTGTTCCCGCCAAATTTGCGTCAGTTCGCGATCGCAACCTAAGTTTTTTTTTCCCGCGAGTTTTTTTTTGTCCATCAATTCTAGACAAATTCGCGTTAGGTCACGGCCACAATGCGCATATATTTTTGGTTTTCGCCACAATATTTTTTATGTAAATATGTTAATTTGTTGTATTTTGAGTGTTGACGAATTAACTTATTGCTTTAATTTCGGTGTCGTAACCTAATACCAACCGAACTCGTGTCGGTTCACCACCACAACACATGGTTCTATGCGTACGATTTAGTGCCGACAACTTCGATTCTGACTGAATTCGCATTAGTTCGCAAACGCAATATGCAGGTTTTTTTATCACTTTTTTTGTCCATCGATTCCAGAATCAATGAATTTGTATCAGTTCGCACTACAACGCTTGTGTTTTTTTGTTTGCCACATTTTTAATATATTTTAAATATGTTAATTGTTGTATTTGGATGCGGACATATTTATGGTTTGCTTTATTTTTTGTTTCGTAACTAGATACCAACCAAAGTGTTATTGGTTCGTAACCGCAATGCATGTTTTGTTTTGTTATGTTAATTTGTTGAATTTTTGCGTTAACAAAGTTAATTTTTTTTATTTTTTTCCGGTTGGAGGGGGGGGGGGGGTGGATTTACTACTGGTTTCGTAAACTGACACCGATTGAATTCACCCTGACTCACAGACGCACTGCACGATTTGATAAGTTGTACGGGTTTTCAATACATCAACCCGGCGCAACACGCCGGGAATCTTCCTAGTTACTAACATTTATCATTTTATCCTAATACTTGAGTAATAGTTTGACATCCTGCATCGATTGGGAAGGAGAACAAAGCCTTCTTTATAAGGAGGTGGACACCTTCCCTATCATAACGCGTTTTGGACGCTTAATGGTAGTGGATGAGAGGAGAACTCCACAGTTAAACGTGCTCAAGTGGAAGTAGTATCAGGACAGGTGACCTCCTGGGAAGTCTTCACATGGGCAACCAAAAGCAAATCCGTGAGGCGATGGTGGTACGTCCAGGCCAAAGCGAAGAATATTATGGTGCGGCGGTAGCTGGGCTACTACATAGTTATAAAAATATCACCTCATCCATTTAATTGCTTAAAGCAGTTTAACTAGTCACAATTACCAAAATTACTTAGCAAAATACTATATGATCACCATTTGGGGTTGAAAAATAAAACTATAAAAACAACTCAACAAACTAAATAGATAGTTATCCATGTAACAATAGAAATCTTAAGATTCCAACAAAACAAGCTTGTCAACATTTAGAACACAAAAACAAATGCATTCCTTAAATCACTACCGAATTAGACAAACTGTTCACATATGTTTAAATAAGCATAAGAATTATAAACGAATCTATAAATAATTTTATAGCCGGACTCGTCTGTTTTGCTTTGAAGTTCTATATTTGTCCGGTTTATTCGTCTCTTACATTGATCAAATCCTAACTTTCTTTTGATCTTAACGCTGCTTCTTTCATCTCAAACAACGCATCTTCCAAACATTTGGCTAAAACTTCAGGGTCATGTACAAGATCTTTGGCCACTAGGATTTGCATGTAGGCTGTCCCTGCATAGCTCATCATGTGCATTGTAATCGCCTGTATAAAAAATAAAAAAAGTGTAAACAAATTTTTAGCAGGTTCACGCACAGGTTTGGGGATATATTACAATAGTCTATGGAAGGTCGTTGGTAATTCGTTAGTGATATCAAAAAACATGACGTGCTTATAGAAGTTACGACGGATTACCTATGATATTTTACTTAATTAGTATATTGGATTTTTGCTATCCCATCAGTAATTACCAACAGTTAGAGGCGTCGGTGATAATTATTCAGTTATAGTCACTTTTGTAATACTGGTAGCTCAACGTTTTAAGGATAGCACATACATGTGGTAAACTTGATGAGGTTGTTTTGATGTAGTCCACGGGATGACCTGCAAACGCAAGTTTCTCTTTTGGACCAACAACGTTTGAAATTGTAAACGTCGTGTTGCATAGAATCCTGTAATTTAGCAGACTTGCATACTGAAAATTAAGTAAAATTGTTAGAAAAAAGGGCACGAAAATGAAACAAATTGGTTTTGGTTTGATCAATATATCCTTTACTATCTGTAAAATCCTGTTTTAACTATATGAAACTTATATTTAATGATTTACAATAATAACTATTAATCGTTCACAATTTAATAATGGTTTAATGAATACGCCTTAATCTACAATAATTATATATGCTATATAATGAGCGTGTGGTCGCGTTATTAAGGTTACCTTTGCACCCAAGATGGACATGATCAAGTAACCAAATTTATAGGAAAAAAGGCTCTCTAAAGAAGACTTTTTCTGGTCAATCATGGACTTTGCCCTCCTCAAATACTCCAAAGGATCCGACACACTTCTGTGGTAGTATGTGGGTAGCACCAACATACCAAATTTGTTTCCCCACCCTGTAGTTGGATTTCTCATCAACTCTTCCAGATCCTGAAAACAGAAGTAGTTGAATCTAGTGATCATAATTTACTTAAAGACTTATCTATATGTAAACTGATCAAATGTGGTTGCATGTTGTCATGTTGAGGCTTTCTCACACGGGTAAACTGCCTAACTCCTTCTAACACACCGGCCCTGGAAGATTTGTTTTGATTCGAACTCATTTAATGCATAATGCTATGTATTTGGTCACCCATATTACCGGGAGTCCCCCATTTATAAAATTGGACTGGACGGTTAAATATCTCATATATGGTATCAAAAAAGGAGAAATATGTGACAAATCAGAGTTTACATGATATCCTTGCTGAGTTCGTAAATTGACCATTGCTACTCCAGTCATTCGCAAACCTTCACGTAAAGCTACAGAGACGGTTTAAAACTATTACTTAACATATCATTTAGATGATTAAAAAAAAAGTGAAGATCCTTACACTTTGAAGATCGTTTGTCTATGTATTTTGATAACCCATATGATATTATGCCGAAGAGAACATCATTGATTGTCTGCATGACAATGTTTATAAAACAATACAAAAGATTATGAAGCAAAATGTTTCTCTTACAAGAATATGATCATATAATAGTACAAAAGAAAAATCAAGCATGTGATAGTTAATGGAGCTCCCATTAAATATTGTTGGTTTCCTAAACAATATATGCTAACTTTTATATGCAAATGCTATAAAAAGTTATCTATAGTTTTTATTTTACCGACAACTTTTATAACCATATAACATTAACATGTCATAACTCATAAAAGCTATTCATTTTCTTCATTTTTAATGTCATACTTAAAAGTTGTAATTCATCGTTTCTCTTGATAAGCGTAGATAAAAACTGTAGTACATTCTTATTTAATACACGAAAATATACTCTTAATAAATACTATTTAGTTTCTCCATAGGACCATGCTATGTATTCTCATGGCCTAACAGTGAATAGTTCGAATCCTACAAAGTTTAGTTAGTTTGGTTGAAGTATTTTAATCATTGCAATTCCATTTAGTTTAATCTTGCACATGTAACAAATAATTTAAAACTAGCTTGTTACTTTTAATGACAACTCACACATTTCTTACTCAACTCACAAATTACCATATTTAAAACCTTTAAAATAGAAAACAGTCTTATTCAACTCCTTAATATCGTTAGGTCAAGACTAGTTAAAATCTCTGAACACAATACGAAAAACTTACTGTATTAGGGATGCATTTCTTGACAATCTTCATGTCATCGATCAAAAATCTTGCCGTCACCAATTTCCTCGGCCAAAGCTCCACCCCGGCTCCACCACTCACCACCGTCATCTCATCCCGAACCCACAAAACCCTAGCTACAAAATCCACCACAAACACCAAAGTGAACCATACCAACTTCAACAACCTCCACAATATCCCTCCAATAGATCCCTTGCTTCTAGGAACAACAACGGGATTCATGGTTGGCATTTTTTCAGGATCTTCGGCTTTCCGACACATTGCCAAGAAGAACGACAACAACGATATGCCGTCACCAAGTGCATGATGCGCTCTGATGACGGCACATTTGTGGGAAGTCAACAGATGGACTTCCCACATAGGCTTGTCGGTTTCATATGGAACCGACACAGCCAGATCAGCCATAAGGATATTGGCTGCATCTTCGTCATCTTTTGCTCCTTCAATCGGATCGTTATGAAAGATTATATGCCGGTCCATGTCGATCTCCGTCTTTCTCCAGTACTCATGGCCGTCTTTATCAACCACCAAAATACTAGATAACCGTGGGTGTTTCGCTAGCATTGAATCTGCAATAACCGATTTTATGTCATCGATTCGGAGAGGTTCATGAGTGCCTAAGCAGCAAATGACAGATATGTTTGTCTCCGGCTGGATAAACAACCGGCCGGCCGGAGTTAATGGTTCTTCTAACTCATAGATCATTTTAGTATAGTGTGTTTCAGTCTGCTGTGTTTCAGATTTTTAGTTAACGTTGTAGGGAATTTATTGGCGTTTATGAAGATGGACACACGTTAATAATTGCAACCACCAACCCTTTTGGATTCAATTCATTGCAGTCAGATCCTGCGAGTTCAGAATATGTATGTTAAGGTCCACTTTAGGTTTAACTTTAATGAATGTTTCTTCTTTTTTGCTAAAGAAGAAGAGGAATAATCATAGAAATTGGAAACCTATCTCATCAGTTTGACAAATTAATTAATTTACAAAAACGTATAATTTTTGGAAAAAAATCCCCAACCAGCCTATTTGTGAGACCGGTTTCAAAAATTAGATGAACTAATGAAGTGGGAATTATATTTTTACATTTCTTATTTTTTCTTGACAAGTGTTAAGTTAGTATATTTCACATTATGTTTTATGAATTATGATGATACTAAAATGTGAGATAGATATATATTTTCATACCTGCATAAGGGCAAGGGGCCGATAGTAATTTCTTAACGATTCTAGTCTTTCTACTAAAAGACTACATTTAAATCGGTCAAAGATAGAGTATCTTTGGTTCGTTAAAAAGACATCTTTTAACGGTTTACCTTTTTAATGAGTAAGTTTCATAGATATATGGAATAATTACTACTTCTTAATTGGTAAAGCTAGCCTCTTAATGATTAAGAAAAAATTGCTAAACAAATTCTTTCACATAAAAAGGTAAACCGTTAAAAGATGTCTTTTTAACGAACCAAAGATACTCTATCTTTGACCGATTCAAATGTAGTCTTTTAGTAGAAAGACTAGAATCGTTAAGAAATTACTATCGGCCCCTTGCCCTTATGCAGGTATGAAAATATATATCTATCTCACATTTTAGTATCATCATAATTCATAAAACATAATGTGAAATATACTAACTTAACACTTGTCAAGAAAAAATAAGAAATGTAAAAATATAATTCCCACTTCATTAGTTCATCTAATTTTTGAAACCGGTCTCACAAATAGGCTGGTGAGGCGGTCAATTTGATAACATGTAAGGTTATTAAAACATTGCTGATATCAGGTTCGAGATCGGTATGTTTAAAACCGTACAATTATCAAAATATTATAATTTAAAGTCTGCAACTTTAACCTTGTATATAATAATAAGAACAAAGCTCTCTATGCTATCATTATGATAGTTTCTTAGTGTTTGGAAATCAAGAAATGAAGCAATTTTTTAGGACAAATTCATCATGTTGCATAGAACTATACGTAGAAGATATAAAGACACTGGGTTTCCTTTCTATAAAAAATAGGCCCGCATTTAAAATGCTTAAGTTGGAAAAAAAAAGGAAAAAAAAAAAGTCCACAGCTAATTAGTTCAATTTAAGAGTACCAAGTTAAGTCCTTAAGAAAGGCTTTTAACTACACAAAAATGGAAAATATTCTATTGGTGAAAAGTATATACTATGGGGTATTTTTGTTACATGTCCACTTCGTTTATATATGCTCAAACCGCATTGGATATTATCTACATTTTTGTAGGTAATCTGAGTCCCCCTATCTGTTTCCTTAAAATTTGTCTCAAGAGGATAACTTTTCCTCTAGTGAGGTATTTTATTTTTAAGATAAAAGAAACACATTCAATTCTGTATAAATATCATCAAGCTAGTGGGGGTCGTTTTTAACTACGCTACAACTCAAAAAACAACTAGCATAGTTATTATTATGCTAATTGAAATTATGTTTCTTTAAAGATGCGGTGGTGTCTCTCCCAAAATGTCATCACATATGTCATACCTCATTATCCAAGTTCAAATCCCACTTAAAGTGTTGCACATATTTCAAGGCATGCACATACATCAAGATTTGAATCTGGGACCTCTAGAAGAAAATTATAAGAAAAACTTGCTGACCACCCACCAAAGTGGTGATGGTGCTAGCTTGTAAATATTCATTGGGTCAAATAATAATTTTTTAAAGATTTGAAAAAGAAAAAAAATATAAATAAAGAACACATGCATTTAAACCTTGTATATGCATTGGGTCAAATAATAATTTTTACTACTCAAAACTATGTGTAATAACTAACAAATTGAAATAAATTATGTTTTCTTAACATCCAACTTAAGCAAGTATCCTGTCCTGAATATTCTTAACTAGTTTATTAAGAAAATCTATTATATATTATCTGTTAATATAAAAGAAAACTAAATTCACATGTCTCGAAAATATTTTATGGGTGGCCGGGGCCCGGAGATATCATTGGTTGTTCAAGTGCCTCTTCTTCCCAAAGTACGGATTGTAATTATACGTTGCCGTTATATATACACTCTACTTTTGTTTAATCTAACTTGATTTTTTTTACTTATAAGACATCTTCAATGGGAGATTGAACATCCATACTGAATCCTAGTTGGAGGAGAGAGAGAGAGCCTAAGTGGATGAGAGAGGGGCTATGTGGAGGAGAGAGGGAGAGTGGGTGTATTGGAATTACAATACACTTTTTGAAGAAGAAAAGAGGAGAAAGGAGAGAGAATGAGTGTTTAAGTGAGATTAATGGGTGAGTAGATGAAAGAAGAAGGGTTTGTTTTAGGGAAACCCTTTGCATTTCTAGATAGTTTGTTAATTTTTTTGTAAAAGTGGATAACTCGCAAGGGGGGCCTGCGGGTTTTAATCACAACTATAAACTCGCAAGGGGTTAGCGACTTTAAAGAAAATCTGATACATGCTTTAATCTTGTAAGGGTGGGTAGAGTATGACTTTCAATGCTGAAACCCGAACCCATACCCGATATAAACCCGATAATACCTGAAACCCGGTTCTAGTTATACCCGAAACCCAGTTCTTGTTGTACCTGAAACTCGGGTTTTTTGCATACCCGAACTGGATATTTTTGCATACCCGGATATTAGTGTTTGTACACATGTGTTGGTGTGGCACTTGACAGTGGTTGTGTGACTACCCACAGATTTATAGCCGCTCTCCAACAGATCTTTTTTTAAGCACATATTTGATATAAATATTTATTTAGAGCATTGCCTTTTGATATACCAAACAACAATTTAAAACACATAAAACATATGTGTTTTTATATCATTTGTTTAGTTTTTTACATATATTTGAATGAATCTTGAAGTTTGTAAGCAAAAAAATGGAGTTATGATAAAAAAAAACGAAGTAGCCCGTTAACAGAAGAACGTTGCATAAAAATGGTTTTTTTAAGACCTGGAAATAGGGTATTCAAATACCCGAAAAACGGGTTTTTTCAATACCTGGAAATAGGGTACTCAAATACCCGGGTATTGAATACCCGGTTCAATACCCGACCAGGACCCGGTATATAGGGTATGGTTTTTCAAGCCAATACCCGGACCCGACCCCGACCCGGGTATTACTAATACCCGATTTTCCAATACCCGATCATGCTCGAACCCGGTACCATACCCGAACCCGGGTATTCCTAATACCCGATTTGTGCACCTCTACTGTAGGGTTTAATCCTTGTGGGCCTTGTGGATTAAGTTTATGTGGATGACGCAAGTTTTAGAAAATATGTATTTGTTTATTGGTGTTATTTTAGTCTTATTTTTGTTTTAAGCAGCATATTAGTCGTTTCATATTTTAACAAATTACGAAGCTAAGGAGAGGCTTGCATAGTTGCACACACATGCAACCCATCAACCGAGATTTTCTTAAAATTTGGTACCGATATCAAAATGATTGTTTTTGCTGATACCATTTCCTCATCCCTACTTTAGTTATCTTTTGTTAAATTTTTCTTTTAAGTCTGAAATGACATTGAAATGAACGGACTAGTTTGACACTATCTTGTAAAGCAAACAGTAAAAAGAGCCGAACAACTAAAACCGATACTAATGGATTAATCCGTAATTTGTTCCAAACCATGCACTCTAGAATTTAATTTACTTTAAAAATTTTGAGGCAACAAAAGTATCATTTAGTGCTCCTTACTTTGTTTTAATTTACTGCCTCTAAATTAGTTACTACAAGAGACTCTGTGGCCCAATGGATAAGGCGCTGGTCTACGAAACCAGAGATTCTGGGTTCGATCCCCAGCAGAGTCGTGTTTAATTTTAATATTGTTTTATATTCTGAAAAATGGTGAAGGATGATTGATTACAGAGTGGAGTCAGTGGAGAAGTAAAGGATTCAAGCAATATTGTGGCTGAAGGAAGACCCGATCTAAAATAAGGTGAAAAGGCTTGTAATTTAGGGAGGCTATTAATTCTTGGTCAAGTAAAAATTGGTGTATTCTGGCAGGGGGCGGTTGGCCTGTGTATTTTTTTCATGCAAAAATTGGTATTTTGGATAACGAGAGTCAATTTATGTTTAACAAATTTAGAGCATTTACGTTGAAACTTGTATATCTAAAAAGTCACTTTTCTTTGAATGTATAATGACTTTGGTTTATGTATCGAACGGTTTTTTTATATCATCATTTGGAAAGACAATATCTTATCCAAAGCATGATACCAACAGGCCAAATACCATTTGATCCCTAAATTTTGTTTAATCTCTCACATTTCATTTTCTATATCTATATGTTTTTCTTTTTTTTTTTAATATTTCCCTTTCTTCCATGTTTCAGGCACACATCCAAATCTTTAGGTACAAACCAAATTGTTTAATATACAATAGTCAAATTATGGAGATGGTGAACAGTGGGTCTACATCTTTAGAAAATCATTATAACAAAATCTCTAAGATTTAGAGATAAAGATACACACGGAGATGAAAAAAGGACGAATCTTTAAAATTTGCTGTCGTCAGAAGACGTGTTCTCATAAAGGGGAAAGGTGTAGTCGAAGTTTGTGGCTCCAAGGTGAAAATGAGGTTCGTTTGCATGAATTTCAAGATGGCGGCTTGCCGGAAAAGGGAAATGTCTTCATTCTTCAAGTTCCCAAGACACATATAACGAGGGAAAAGAAAATGATTGAAAAGATGTCAGGAAAAATAAATGGAAGGAAAATTTATAATTATTTCCTTCATTTCAAATCCTTCCAAACCGAAGAGATTCTGAAGAAAAAAGTTTTTTAACACATAAAAACTTTTTTTTTTTTGTGTCCTTCCTTCAAACTTAAAACATTTTAGTTAATTAAATCTTTTCTTTCCGCTCCTTTTCTATTCTCTTCTTAATTCACTTTCCATTCTTTTCTTTTGTTTATTAAACCCGGAAACACAGTCCTAGGGTTTGTGTTAAGTAATAAAAGAGAATAAAAAGAGTAAATTGGTAAAGGAAGGAGAAAGGGGTGACCCGTGGGTGGCCCGTGGCTATATATTTTTATTATTATAACTTTAATGTATTTAATGTTTTCAATAATATCTTGTTTTATATATGTTTTTTTAATATTTATAAGTGAGTCCAATAAATTTATATTAGCTTTGTATTTGTTAGGAAGGGCAATTCGGCCGATGTACAATAAGTTAACATATAAGTATTGATGGTGTGAATAAAGTGGACTCAAATGACAAAATAAAAACACAAACTACACTGTGTCACAAGCAAGATCTAAATCTTTGAATGAAAGTGACAAATTTCGTTAAACCACCAGAACGGAAATTGTACTTAACTCTAGTTTTTGTATGATCGGATGTTACAAGTTCTGTTTATAGGAAACAGAACCAACGGCAAATATCAACGACGACATAATAAGACATGGGACCGCGTAGTAATTCATATTAAATATTTGAATGAAAACATAATAGGTAAAAAATTTGAAAAAATAAATAAATAGCACTTGAATTTCTCTATATTGGTCCAACCCACAATAAGCATTCCATCATGTTTGGTGGGCAATTATAAGATAACATGATTCGACAAAATAGGATAATTCTATCACCAATAGGAATCATGCATATTTTGATAATTGGATATGTTTCTAAAGCTTTATTAAGCTCTAACACGAGATCTCTTTGATATCATACATACTTTCCAATTGGTGCATCTATAATGGTGCCAAGACGACTATTTTATTGGGCGTTATCATAACCAATTAACCACCTATCTTGACTAGATCGATAAATCTTTGGTAGTATTTAGTATAGTTGTCCTTATCAACATCCACAAATGAAAAATCAAATGCCACATTTTTATAGCAAATGATGCACATTGAAAGCGTCAATGAAAACATAATAACACATGGGACCCATAGTAATTCATTTTATAAAATATATGATTGAAAACATAGTTGGTAAGAAATTGAATAACAGAAAAACAATAACATTTGCACTTCTTTATATTGGGCCCAACCCACAATAAAGCATTCCACTAAGTTTGGTGGCAATTATCAGCTGACCCGACGACATAAGGTAATTCCATCACCAACAGGAAGCATGCATATTTCGATCCTTGGATCCGCGGCTAAAGCTTTGTTGAGTTCTAACACGAAATCTCTGTAATATCGGACATACTTTCTCAACGGTGCATCTGCCGGTGCCACGACTGAGCCATTCCATAGGGTGTTATCATAACCAATCAACCCACCTATCTTGACTAGATCGATCAATCTTTTGTGGTAGTTAATATAGTTGTCCTTATCAGCATCCACGAATATAAAATCAAATGTCCCATGGTATTTTCCCTAAATATCAATAGACGTATCATATCAATATCAAATAAAAAAACATCTAAATACAACAAATGATGTAACTTTTAACTTACATCGGCTATCATTTCGTCAAGAACAGGTAAGGCAGGGCCTTCTTTGAAGTCGATTTTGTGGGCAACTCCGGCCTTCTCTATGATGGGAAGTCCTACTTCATAGTTTTCTCTATTTATATCCATCGCCAAAATCTATCATAATAAACTTAAAAATCAAATTATACGAACAAAATTTTCAATTCTAGTTATCGTTAAAGGACCTATATATCTATATAAAACACGGTTATTTTACCTTGCCATCATCAGGAAGAGCAAGGGCGGTGGCCAGAAGAGAGTAGCCCGTGAAAACACCAATCTCCATGGTGTTCTTAGCATTCACTAACTTCAATAGCATGTTTATAAATTGTCCTTCGTCGGCAGACGTTGTCATAATATTCCTGAACACATTCAACATGTTATAAATATATAGAGATGCATAACAAATTCTAATAGTATATAGGAGCAAACATAAAGAAAGTAAAATTTGGTAAATAAACAAAGAGAATAACTCGATTCAAATAACCTGAATAACCCGAATATCATATTCGATACACTCGAATTCACTATAAAACATCAAAAATTCAAATTATCAAAATTTGTTTCTTTTTTATGTATTCAATAAATAAAGTAGAATTATGTTAAATCTACTATAATTTGTTATGGTTTGTATTCATCCTTATTTACAGTGATCATGATCTGCACAAGTTTGTGTTCGATCGATGACTATGAGACTTACCATGGATGTTTCGCCGTGGCCTCTCTAAGCTCCTTCATGGGTTCAGGCTCCCTTGGATACACACTTGTGTCAAGAATATACTGCAAAACATATGCAACAACTTAAACCGCCCGTTTCTTTTTAATAACCATAAAATCGTGACATAAACGCGTCCAAATCACTAAAAACGTTACATACCTGATATAGAGCATCACTCTGCAAAAGACTCTTGTGACCAACCTCTTGGTGCCGGCTCACTTGCTCTACATTAGCTGACTCGGTTTTTGTCTCAACGTTGGTCGCCATAATTGCTCCTTTTTTTTCACTCCGGTTTGAGTTTTGAAACAAACTGTCGAGCAACCAATAACCTGAGTTTCCTAGGCAACAAAGAGGGGGTATATATGGATGTGAAATCCGGTTCAAATGATGATTAGGAACATGAACCCGGTCGGGGGTTGGTGAGTTTCGGTTAGACCCCACTTAGTGGTGATTAGGAACATGAACCCGGTCGGGGGTTGGTGAGTTTCGGTTAGACCCCACTTAGTGGTACCCTGTCAATTCGTTATTGTTGGAATATTTTTAGTTGTCACTAAGTTTTTTGTTTTTATTAATTTTACTAGCTTTTAAATCCGTGTATAAAACGGGTTTTGTCAAATGATAAAGATAAATAAGGTCTGTTATTTCAGTTGTAATTCTCAAAATACTTGTAATTAATTTAATGTAGATTTAATGAAAAAAACAAACAGGGTTAACGAAAAGTACTAAAATAGCATGATTTTAGAAACATCATGTGTTGATTTGCAAGAAATTAAAAAAAAAGGTACTAAAGTTGTGTAGTTGGTCAAACCTTAGGTATGAAAATGACACTTAATTCAATAATGAATATAATCCATACTATGTTATAACCCATTTGACAAAATTGTTTTGACCCATGACCCATAAATAGCTATAATGAATAAGATGAGAGATTAGAAATTAGGTGAAATATGGGTTTAACATCTAAGATTTAACACTTTTTTTATTAGTATTGTAGGATAAACACATGTTCTATTCTGTTATGTAACATTAAATTTTTTAAAGCAGATTTTTACTATTTTGATAAAATAATTTCTTAATTTGGCAAGCAAATATACACATCAAACTCTCTAGTTTTAACAAAGAAAAAGTATCCTGCGTGGGAATATGGATTTGGTTTACTAGTTCATTGCTTCACGCTTCACAAAATTATTTTGGAATGTTATTAATTAATAATTACATTCTACGTTAGGACTGTAAACGAACCGAACGTTCGGTGAACTATCGTGAACCGTTCGACGGGAAGTTCGTTTATGTTCGTTTATTTAATAAACGAACGAACATGAACAAAAAATTTTTGTTCATTTAATTAAACGAACGAACATGAACACATGTTCCGTTCGTTCATTTATGTTCATGAACGTTCGTTTATGTTAATTTGTGTCTGTTTATTTATGTTCATTTATGTATTAATATTAATAGAAAATAATTAAATATTGTCTGGATAGATCATCTGCTTAAAGGTTTTATATTTGTTAATTTGTGTTTATTTAAGTGTTTTCATTTAAGTTCGTTTATATTTGTGTTCATTTACGTTTGTTCATACATGTTCGTTTATCTTTATTCAGTTATGTTAGTTTAGATTTTAAACAAACGAACACAAATGTCCATTTTTAAATAAACGAACATGAACATAAATATTTATTCGATTAAGTGTCTGTGTTCTTTTAAAGTTAAATGAACGAACACGAACATGCCCTTGTTCGTGTTCATTCGATTCGTTTACAGGCTTTCATTATTCACATTGATGAATACATTGGTCTCAATCTCTAGGCTCTGCCAATTTTATTTGTGTTCGTGAACACATTAATTTCCTTAATGAACGAACACGAACATAAAATCTCGTTCGGTATGTGTTCGTGAACCGTTCGTGAACACATTATTTACTTAACGAACGAACATGAACAAGGTCTTGTTCGTGTTCGTTCGGTTCGTTTATAGCCCTATTCTACGTTATTGAATTTGAATATAATATTTTAAAAAGTACAGTTTGTTATTGATGTGTGAAGATATATATAATAAAATAATAAATCTTGAGTGACAAATCAGGTTTATAAAAATCGGGTTTTAAAAATAGGTTTTCATATACAATTAAACCATGCATAAAAGGCAACGAGTATCTATCGAGTATGATATAGTGATGGTAATAATCGGATATCAATCCGTGCATATGGTGGCTTTTGACAATATATCTTTGTGGATGAGAACTAACAACTTGATGGTGAATTTAATTATCTAAACTAACATGTAACAAAATAGAGCCAAATGAATGCATGAGAAACATCTGGATCATAAATCCACTTAAATAGATGATGAAAAATTGAAATCAACATGAAATGGTGATACGTCATAAATTAAGGTAAAGTAAATACTAGGATCCAATTAAGGCACTCAACGACTAGGAATGATGACGGAAACTCATTAGAGATAATATAAATATTTTTAATCATTTGTTAAAACAGCTAAATCTCACAATCATTGGAAAGTTAGCATGAACAATACACTCTAACCACCTAAAATTGTATAAAAATAAATAAACTCATTAAACATGCATCAGCATATGAATCTTTCAACTGGTACATAAACTAGAGATTTGTGGCCTCGAATCCTAATCGACATAACCTATATCAAGAAGCATATAACACCATATGATTTTTCCAAACCTGAGTGAAATTATTCTTGCTAAATTTCAAAAACCAAGTTGATTCCCGTTATCATTCGTTATATCATGGTATGAACCAAGCACGCAAAAATTAGTAAACAAATATTTAACGTATGGTTTTCCAACATAGTATAAGATATCATATGTTCACCAAATCAACATAGCTTCAAAATTGAACAAGCATACAACATTCTTCATGTATAATCATAATTCATCATAATCTCGAAAGAACACCAGAATAACTAATTCACACAAAATTAGAAGACCACGGATCCATCACTGGCAATTATATTAATGATAGTTATCCATTGAATGTAAAAGATTTTATTTATTTGCCTCCTAATTATTTACTGTCCTTATCTATTTATATATTTTATATGACATAATTAAAAATATATATGTGACGCAGAATAGAAATGAATTATAAATCGAAAAGGGAAGCTGTGGGTGAAGAAACACTAAGTGAACCCTGGACAGATTATAGATAATCTGGACAGATTATAGATAATCTGGGGGTTAAGTAATGTTTCCCACGGATGAGATCTAACTGAGAAGGCTGTTCTTCAGGAAACCTGCAAAACAAACACCGTAAGCTCGTCACTGAGAAGGGGGGGGGATTCCTCCTTGTGACCACCCTCCGGCGTGAGAATCAGACTAGATTGCTCTGAATATAAGTGTATATTAAGAGATTGCTAGTTAACTGGATAGCAGATGATCTTACCATTCCAAGATGTTGGAGTATTTATAGCCGAAGGTAGGTTAGAAGGTATAGCCGGCTGAATAGTATTCCTGTTCTACCAACAGTGGACTATGCACAGGCCATACTGGTTGGTGGATAGGTTACGGCCAACAGTAACTATGTCGGCTGCACTATTCCTCCAACTGTAGATTATGCACGTCCTACCTACTGTGGATTATACGCAGGCCATGCTGGTTGGTGAATAGGTTACGGCCAACAGTAACACTATTTCACCAACTGTAGGCTGCGCATGCCCTGCAGTAAGGGTTGGTGAGTAGGCAGCGGCTAATAGTGACAAACAGTACTAGAGGGTGCTCCTCCTCGTACTGTTGTCGGTGAGCTGTCACCCTGTGATTGGCTCATGGGCTGTTCTGGTCAGATTGTCTGTCCTATCCATACCTTGGTAGGTATAGTACAGAAGATCTTTCAGAATCATACGGACTGGCTCATTTTGGCGGGATTGTTCCCGTCTTGCTCATTCCTTCATGTGACTACTGAAGTATCTATTGTCTTGTGCGTGTAGCCCTGCTGTCTGCGGGTAGCCTTCCCTGATGGCTTGTATCCGCAACTGCGGGAACAGGCGGGGTACTTCACCATTGGGAGGCTTTCCCTGCGTGTACAGCTTGCGTACTGCGCGTAAGGTTCTCTGAGCATGGTGGGTCCTGATGAAGCAGATGGCCTTTGCGCAGACGTCCCTGTTCAAGGTGAGTCTTGCGGGACCAACTGGGCTCTGCTGGGACCTACCTCTTCAAGTCCCCCCAGTCCAATGTTCTTCTCATGAATGTTTAATAAAGTGAGGTGAACTTTTGGACTTTGAGCAAGGGGTTTTGAAAAGGCTTTTTAGTTTTAAGGTTCTCCGTGGGGATTCTTCCCGCGGGTTTCCTAGTGTCACTTGCAAAAATTCCCGATTTTTTTGCTTGATCTTTGGGTATGATGCGGGTAGGTATGTAACCTTCTCGCAAGGCAGGAGCGTTGAGTCTCACTTGTATATAGTCTCCATGAGGTTCTGGTGGTTTTCAACATAGTGATCAATTATGCTAAGACCACCAATTCCATTACGGAGTTTCAAACAATATAATTCTCGACGTTCCCGTTATGCGGGGATGTTATTCCTCTATCCGCAAGCATTGCCTAGAAGATCCTTCTTGGTTTCAATTCTCTGCGGGTGCTAGGTATGTGAAGCGTTTTGCCTTAACACTGTACCCGCACCTGTCTTATAGTTACTTGGTTGCCAAGGTATTCTTGGCTTCAATTCCCTGCGGGTGCTAGGTATGTGAAGGGTTTTGCCTTAACACTGTACCCGCATCCGGCTTATGGTTACTTGTTCGCCAAGGTAAGGGGTGTTTTCCCGCTTACTTTTGAATCTTTTTTGAATTTTGAATTTCAAAATTCGAAGAGTTGGTAGAAAGATAGGAACAGTCCAAACGTCTGAAACGTCGTGCGACGGTTTCGTCTGACTGTGTCAGGACGTGCAGGAAGTTATGGTGACGTGACATTATATGGTCATTCCAGTCTCTTTTTCAGGCGCGTGGGCGCGATTTTTTGGGCGCGTGGCCGCGAAATTACTGGCACACGTCCTGTCAACAGCTGTTGCCAGCCTGCTTTATGCCACGTGTCATAGTTTCATTGCACCTTCGATTTCTCTCTCCTCCGCATTAAATTCATCGCATTAATTGCGATTAGTATATAAAGGGGGAGAGGGCTGTTTGCAATCCACACTTTCACCCTTCTCTTCTTCTTCTTTAGCGATTTCCGGCAAATACTCCCCTTTTCAGGCTAGCATTTTCCCGAAATCGCTTTCTTTTTTCTGCACAATGTCTTCTCGTGATCTTGAGTCTTCGGCCGATGACAAGAGTACTGCTGGTGAGTGCCAGTGTGCTCTGCCCGGCGATCAGTACCGGTATGTTGTTAGGAAGTTCATGCTCGATCCTCTCGAGCCTGAGTTTCCTGAACCCCATCAGACCGTGTACGATGCCCCCAGTGGCAAGATCGGGGTATATGCTGCATTCTTTGTTTATGGGAACCTTAGGTTCCCATTGACAAAGTTTGTTTACCGTGTCCTCGAAAGGCACGGTGTTCATCTGACCGAGCTGCACCCAATGGCGATCGCGAAGATTCGCCACTTCGAGTGGGTGTGCCGGATATTGGGTGTTGAGCCCTACGTGGACCGCCTGATGACCTTCTATACTTGGAGGTGCATCCAGGGGTGGTACACCCTGACAACCCGAATCAAGGGTTTGAAGATTTGCGCGACAGAGCGCAGTCTCCGATCGTGGAAGCGGGAGTTCTTCTACATTTCTGCTCGCGCCGTCCCCATTGCCATGAAGTTTAAAAATGGCCAAGCCATTCCGAGCCACCACGCCACAAACTACCAGGAGGCGGAATGGTTTGCAAAGATATCCCGGGTCCAATCTCCGGTTTTCCGGTTTCCGGAGTCCGGGATGGTGATGTTGGGGATGAGCCGAGTGTGGAAAGAGGCTGACGCGCAAAAGGTTCCAATCGTCCTCGAATACGGTTCGAACTCTATCCCTTACGGTATGCTCCGTTTCTCTTTGCTTATACGAGTTTATCTTCTAACTGTTTATTTTCTTTCAGAGGGGAACAACTTGGAGTCGCTCCTGTACCCGCGGGAAGCTGACGGTCCCGCGCGGATGGGTACTCGTGCTCTAGACGAGAACGAGTTGCCCATCCTGGAACAAATGGCGGATCGGTTTGTGGAGGTCTACCCGCCGGGCCAAGAGATCCTGAGCCACCGGCGGCCAGGTAAGGCGATATTCTATCCTCAACCCCTCAATGCTGTACCCGCTGCTGGAATTCCTTACATCCTGTCTTCTTCTGAGGAATCCGCAGATGGTCCTCCGCTAGTGCGGAAGAAGAAGGCTGCCGGCGGGAAAGGGAAGGAGAATGTGGCCTCCACAGCTGATCCGGTGCTTCTATCTGACACCGAGTCAGATAATGAAGAAGTGGCGGGGAACCCCGGTGGTGAGAAGACCACTGCTCCGGAGGCTACGACTGTTACCTCCGGAGAACCGACGACGACGGTGACCGGCGACAAGAGACCGGCTCCATCGGGTTCATCCCCGCCCGTCCGTACGTTCAGGCTCAAGAAAACCCGTAAGTATAAACATTCTTTTTGTAGATTTATCATACTTCATAAATTTATTAACACTTGTCTTCTTTCTGCAGGCGTGGATGTTGACGCATTCCAGGGTGGAGCGCAGGGGAGTACCTCTCCGCCAATGACGGTAGGCTCGGTCAGCCTACCTGAGGCGTCGACCCAGGCACCTTCGCCTGCTTCCGCTGGTCCAGTTGCTCAATCCTTTGAGCCAACTGTTCCAGCCGAGATGACGTCACCGCCGGCGGTGAGTGCAATTTTTACAGCATCGTTCACCGAGCCGGCGGTTACTGTTGCTGCTGACTCTTCGGCGGCGTCCGCGGCGGACACCATGCCTCCGCCATCGACTGCGGCGGAAACCATGCCGCCTCCGCCATCGGCCTCGACGGCTGGACCTTCAGGTACGCGCGGGGCTTCTCGCCGATCTTTGTTACCTTCCCATCTGCCTGACCTTTTGGATGGATTTCCCTTAGGTTCAGGTGATGGGTTCAGTGGCTATCGGCCTGTGATCGACCCTACAGGTGCGTAGGGTTCTTTTGTCCTTTATGCAATTTTTATCATCTTTTCCTAACTGCTTTGTTTCTTTTGCAGTGTCGGATTCCAATGAAGTGTATGTTCCAAGATGGAACATTCGCCGAGGAACAACCCTTCGCACACCTGTGGAGTGCGTGGACTGGGCTCGCCACGCTGCTCCCCATGGTGCGTTGGGGGAAGCCATGGTTAGCTACCAGGAGGGTAGGCTAACCAACGAGCTTCGGGTTCTCCTGGCCCGGATGCAGCCACGCGTCGAGCTGCTTTGTCGTGAAAACGACAAGTTGAAAGCAGCTCGCGTTAAAGAAGTATCTCAGGCGCGTGCTCTCCGGGAGGAGAACCAAAAACTAACCGCAGCATCTGCGGAGAAGGAGAAGGCCTTCAAGGCCCTCGAGGTTGAGGTTCAAGCGCGACTCGAGGCCCGCTCCAAGGCTGCCCAAGCTGTTAACGAACAGCTTCGGCTAGCTAAGGAGACTGCGAGGAACGCGACCGAGAGGGCCACCAAGGCTGAAGCTGTTGCTGAGCCTCTCCGCCTGGAGAATGAAGAACTTAAAGCTAAGTTAGAGGCTCTTCAACAGGCTCATGATGCCTTGGCCATGGAGGATGCGAAGAAGCTTCAAGAAATCCTGGACCAGAGGGGTGTGCTTGCGCACACCGAGCGAAAGCTTAAGGGCGTTGAAGAGGCCGCTGCAAAGGATGTGCTTCTCGCCAATCTTAATAAGAACGAAGCTGAACGCGCCTGTACCCAAGCTCTGGTTGTCCAGGAATGGCTTCTTCGAGAAGCGTTGCCTCAGGTATTTTAGCTTTATGTCGTCACGCTTTCCTTTGTAGGATAGAAGTTCTTATACTTGTACATTTTTTGTAGGTTGTGCATCGGGTCTTTTCAGAGACATCTTACGACGATGCTATGAGCGCAGCCCTCAACGCTTCTCATGAGGATGGGGAACGGACCGGCTTCCTGCTTGGTCTAGGGTTTGCTGAGAAAGGCGTCCCGCCTTCCAACTTCCCTTTGTATAATGCGGATACCGAAACTATTTATGACCAAGCAGTGAACCAGTATGCTGCCTTCCCGCATCCGGTGGTGGAGAAGGTGAATGAAATTGCTGCTGCTGATGATGGGCTTGCTGTCCTTAGAGCTTTCCTTGAACCGTCACCCTCTGCCGATGGTGCGGGTCCAAGTGGGAGTGGTCCTGAAGCATGATCCAAAAGATCCCTTTCCACCACTAGCGTAGATATTTGCTCTTGTACTTCTTTTGTATGCGGGTATATACCCAGCAATGTTTGTAATATTCAAGTTGATGAAATAAAGAATGTGTTTGTCCTTTGTTTATTTTACGCATGTTTACACTTAGCAATTTCTTTAGTACTTAGATAGGTTAACTTTTTGACGTGGTAAATTATAAGTTTATTTTTGCTTCCTCTTTCATGATTGTGCGGGTAGGACCGTCACTTGCACTTAGTAGGATGGCTAAACTTACATTTATCCTGCGTGGAAGTTTTCCTCATCTTTTCCTTGAAATTTTCTAAGTGTTCAGAATAAGTTAACCTTTGAACGTGGTAGATGATAGGTAGAAGTTTTGCTTCCTTGCTTGTGATTGTGCGGGTAAGACCGTCACTTGCACTTACAAGGATGGCTAAACTTTACTTACCACTGACCTGCGTGTAGGTTTTCCTTAGAACTTTTTTACATTTTTAGCGTTGTGTTTATGCGGGTTTTGCCGCCTTCCACACGCAACTACTTACTTCTTCACGCATTGGTGCGGTGAATACCGGCACATGGGAAGTTCATAAGTTAAAGGTAAGGCTATCAACACATTGTGTAAGGAGAATCATTTCCATTAGAAGTGGCTCTAGGCCTTTTCTTTACAAGTTTGGAATTGATCTACATATAACATTTGCGTAATTGAGCTCCATTCCATGTTCTTGGGATAGGAGTGCCATCGATCCTTTCAAGCCGGTATGCGCCTTTTCCCAGGACTTCTTTGATAATGTATGGCCCTTCCCAGACCGGGGCCAGCTTTCCTGGGCGCTCTTGGTTTGAAGCCTCGTTGTTACACAGTATGTAGTCTCCTTCATTGAAATTGCAGAGTTTTACCCGCGTGTTGTAGTACTTTTGCATTTGTCGTTTGTAATTTTCTTCATGCACTGCGGCTAAGTCTCTGCGTTCCTCGGTTAGCATAAGGTCTAACCGTCTTTCCGCATCATTGTCTTTTGGCTGGATCAAGACCCTTGGTGAGGGTAAACCAATTTCGACTGGGACCATGGCTTCAGTGCCATAAGTGAGACTGAACGGGGTTTCCCCCGTACTGGCCTTTTTCAGCGTTCTGTTTGCCCAAAGGACGTGCGGGAGCTCGTCCACCCAGCCGGATCTGTGTTTCAAGAGTCTTTTCTTTATGCCATCGACGATGCTCTTGTTTGCTCTTTCCACCTCACCATTACCTTGCGGGTGTGCCACTGAGGTAAAGGTGTGGGTGATTTGAAGTTCTTTCAGCCACTGCTGTAGCTTCTTGTCAGCAAAGTTGGTGCCGTTATCGCTCACCAGATTCTGTGGAAGTCCAAAACGACAAATAATAAATTCCCAAATAAATTTTTTGATATGTTTTGCGGTTGTTTGGGCTAAAGGTTTTGCTTCTATCCACTTGGTGAAGTAATCGATGGCTACCACTAGGAACTGAACATTTCCTGCTGCTGTGGGAAATGGGCCTGTCACATCGATGGCCCACTTCTGAAATGGCCACGAAGAAGTAACTGGAACAAGTTCGTTCTTCGGGCGATGCGTGTTGGGTGCGTAAAGCTGGCAAGACCTGCATTTTCTAGTGTATGCCAGTGCATCCATATGCATCCCCGGCCAAAAGTATCCCGCATTGTTCAGCTTAGCCACAACAGCGCGGGGACCTGCGTGAACTCCACAGATGCCCTCGTGTACTTCCCTTAAGAGGTAGTCAGCATCTTGGTTGTCCACGCATCTTAAAAGTGGGCCAAGAAAGTTACGTCTGTAAAGGTTGTCATTGATGAGTTGATAATTTAGTGCTTTACAGCGTAGTTTTCTTGCCTGTGTTTTTTATTCTGGTAGTGTTCCTGCTGCAAGGTAATTTATTATTGGTGTCATCCACGTTTCTGTACCGGTTTGGATGACACAAATTTCCTTGTGCGGGACTGATGGTGCTTCGAGGAGTTCAATGCCGATGTCCTTTCCCAAGTGGGTGAAGGCTAGTGATGCAAGCTTGCTTAACGCATCCGCAGATTTGTTTTCGCTGCGCTTAACGTGTATGACTTTACAATCATTAAAATCACGCATAAGGGTTTTTGCCTGGGCGAGGTACAGGGCCATTATGTCGTTCACAGCCGTGTACGTCCCATTTATTTGGTTGGCCACCAGCATGGAATCCACGTGGGCTTCCAAGTTTTTCACTCCCATTTTACGCGCAATTCTCAGTCCGGCCAAGAATGCTTCGTATTCGGCTTCGTTATTCGTACTTGGGAAATCCAACCGAATAGCGTAAGTATATTCTTGGCCCGCTGGGTTGGTTAATTTTAACCCTGCGCCTGAACCCTCGTTGTTGGCTGCTCCATCAGTATAGAGTCGCCAGATATCGTTGATGTCCTGTGCTGGGGAGGGTTGAGCCTCCTCCTGGCACTCTTTCTCCCGCGTAGCGAGGACTTCTGCAATAAAATCGGCCAGGACCTGGCCTTTTATGGCTGGTCTTGGCTTGTACTTAATTGCATATTCTCCCAATTCAATTGCCCATTTGGCTAGACGTCCCGATAATTCGGGTTTGCCTAGAACGTTTGAGAGTTTGAAGTTGGTGAGAATGGTGATTGGGTGGCCCTGGAAATATCGTCTTAATCTGCGTGAAGCGTGTATAAGTGCTAAGACTAATTTTTCGAGGGTAGAGTACCGGGTTTCTACGTCTGTTAGTACACGGCTAACATAATATATTGGCATCTGGATGCCTTTTCGTTCTGTTAGCAGTACTGCCCCGGTTGCTCTATCTGTTGCGGAAAGGTATAGGATTAACTCCTCTCCCGCTTGTGGTGCTGTAAGTGTTGGGAGTTCGATCAGGCGTGACCGAATCTCCTGAAAAGCTGCTTCCGCTTCTGGTGTCCAGCGGAAGTGCGTTTTCTTTAAGCAGTTTCTTAATGTTGACACGAAAGGAAACGACTTATCTGCATGGTTTGCCAAAAAGCGATTAAGTGCGACTAGTCGTCCATTCAGTGTCTGAGCCTGTTTGATGGTGGTAGGTGATTCCATTTTAACAATGGCTTCGACCTTTTCAGGGTTCGCTCTGAAGCCATCTTTAGTAACAATGACTCCCAAGAACTTCCCTTCTTCCATCCCAAATGAACACTTGCTCGGGTTGAGCTTCATGTTTATCTTTCTGAGCGTGTTGAAAGTTTCTTCAATGTCTTTCAACATCGCTTCTGGCTCGGGGCTTTTGATGACCAAATCATCCATATAGACTTCCAAGTTTCTCCCGATTTGGGCATGAAACTCTTTGTCCATCAGGCGTTGGTACGTGGACCCTGCATTCTTAAGTCCGAAGGGCATCATTTTATAACAAAATGTACCATCGGGCGTCCGAAACGCGGTTTTGTCCTGGTCATCTACGGCCATGTGGATTTGGTGGTACCCCTTATACGCATCCAAGAAGCATTTAAGGCGAAATGGTGCCAACGAATCCACCTTAAGATCAATTTCTGGTAACGGATAACAATCTTTGGGGCATGCTTTGTTCAAGTCTTTGAAATCTATGCACATGCGCCATTGTTTGTCATTCTTCGGTACCATTACGGGATTTGCAACCCATGTTTGATATCTACTAACGCGTATGATGCCTGCGTCAAGGAGTTCCTTGACTTGGGTTCTACACGCGTTAGTTTGTTCAGGCCCCATTACTCTGCGCTTTTGTACGACTGGCGTAACAGCCGGATCGCACTTGAGCTTATGCTCCGCCTTACTTCGGGGTACACCAGTCATGTCGGCTGGTGTCCACGCAAAGATGTCAGCGTTTTTCTGCAGTAGGCGTTTGAGTAAGGTGCGGGTGGGATCAACGATTGTTGGTCCAATGGTAACGGCCTGGTCGGGGTATTTGCCATTGAAGGCCCATTTTTCCGGTTCGGTGATGGTTGGTTTAGCCATCTTTGGTTGGGGTTTAGATGAGACAGATGCGATGCATACCTGGGGAATGCCAGTGATCATCGCCACACCCTCAGCTGTTGGCCATCCCATCATGCCGTGGACTGAAGATACCACGGCGTTGAATCTTGCCATCCCGTCTCTCCCGAAGAGGATGTCGTACGTGTGGTGTGGCTTCCTCATCACGACAAAGTCCACATCCTCTGTGCGGGAGTGTTTTCCATCTGTAAGAGTGACGGGGAAAGATAGGATACCCAGGGGGGTTTCTGTACTGCCGTCAAACCCTTCCATTGAAGCGTAGACCGTTTCCAGGCGTTCTTTGTCTTCATCATCCAGCTTGTCAAAGAACTGCCTGTACATCACCGTCGACGAAGCGCCGTTGTCAACGAGAGTGCGGGAAGTGATGTAATGCCCCAGCTGGCTTTTAATGACGATGGGGCCTTCTTTGCTGGGGCCTCCTGGCACTCGCGGGAAGCGCACCTCAGCTTCCTTCCACGCGCATGGTTCTGTCGCTCGTCTTTTTCTTCCTCCGACCTTGCCATGAACCATGTTGATGCTGATGTCGAAGGGCTTTCGTCCGTTACATCTGTACCGGTTGTCACTCCTTCCTCCCTTCCTGATTGATGTCACGAGATGTGCAAGTCTTCCATCCTTGACAAATGCTTCAACAATGTCTTTCAAGGATGTGCACTCTTCAGTACCATGACCCTTTGTCCCGTGGAAATCACAGGACTTGCTTTGATCCGCATTAGGTTTCTGCCGGATCAATGGGGCTTTTGGCCATGGCAATTTTTCCGTGGCAAATATCTCCGTGACGCTCTTGGTGAGTGGCGTCCACCGGTTTTTTCGGTTTGAAGGGTGTGTGTTGTCCCTTCCGCCAACAAGAGGGCGAGAGCTGGATGAGGTGTCAAAGTTTACCCTTGACTGCCAAATACCTAGCCGCCTCTTTTTGTTCTGCCGGGCGGTCCTAACGTTGTTCTCCCTTGTCCTCTGCGTGTAGAGGTGTGTACTCTGGGGAAGATCCCTTCCCAGTTGCTTTTCCGTCTCGGCAAAGCGCTTTGCCGCCGTCATGATGGCATCCCAAGTTGATGGCATGCCATCCTTACCCGTCAATGTGCGGATAAGTTCTGGGTATTCGGCGCCTTGGATGAAGGCGGCGCGAACCAGATCCTCACTTATGTTGCCGAGACTTAGCTTTTTGGAGTTGAAGCGGGTGATGAAGTCTAGTAAAGATTCATCCTCCTCTCTCACGCAGTTGAGGATCGTCCACTGCTCTTCAGTGTACTTCCTCTGTTGGCTAAAGTGCTGGCTGAACTTGTTCTGAAAGTCCGCCCAGTCATATATGTGGTGGATCGGTAAACGATCGAACCATGCCCTGGCCGCTCCGACCAGAGTCATCTGGAACATGTAGCACCACGTGGGTTCCGTCCAGTTGCTGACGGTAGCCCCCGCAATGAACCTGTTCAAATGGTCGTCTGGGTCGGATAGATCATCATAAGTGCCAATGTTGGACATCTGTTTGGCACTTCTCGGGGCGATTGCTTCCGCAATGTCCCTTGCGAATTTTGACTTTCCTGCATTTGTAGCAGTTGGTCTAAAGGTTTTGGAGAAGTCACGCGGGTTTCTCTCCGTGATTGGTTTAAAAGCTTCCCCAAAATTCCTTTTTGGTTGGACGTCCGTTTCCTTACGCTTCCCTTTCGCCTTATGGCGAGGGTTCGCGTCGGTATCGGACTCCAACTCGTCTGAGTACTCGCAGTCACTGCTCATATTGAGGTGTTGGCGAGTACTGCCGAATTCGTCAGCCTGTTGAGCTGAACGCAAGCGTTCATCCAATTCGGCTTGGAATTCTCTTTGCCGTGCTTCGGCCCACGCCTTCACTTGATCTAGTGTTTGGCGAGGGGCCCTTGTTCGTTTTTCCAACTGGGTGTCGGTGAACCCCAGTGGAATATTTACTCCACTTGCCCCGGCTTGGGTAGTCGGGGTAGTGTTCGTAAGGATTGTATAACCGCCGGTGTTCCCCCCAGTTGCTGGGGTTGTTACCGGGGTTTCTTGGTCGGTTACTGGCCTTTGGACCGGAGTAACGTTAACCATTTCTTCAGAAAATTTGAAAAAACTAAATTAGTTCTAGCTTTTATGCACGGATGGCGCCAATGAAGAAACACTAAGTGAACCCTGGACAGATTATAGATAATCTGGACAGATTATAGATAATCTGGGGGTTAAGTAATGTTTCCCACGGATGAGATCTAACTGAGAAGGCTGTTCTTCAGGAAACCTGCAAAACAAACACCGTAAGCTCGTCACTGAGAAGGGGGGGGGGGTTCCTCCTTGTGACCACCCTCCGGCGTGAGAATCAGACTAGATTGCTCTGAATATAAGTGTATATTAAGAGATTGCTAGTTAACTGGATAGCAGATGATCTTACCATTCCAAGATGTTGGAGTATTTATAGCCGAAGGTAGGTTAGAAGGTATAGCCGGCTGAATAGTATTCCTGTTCTACCAACAGTGGACTATGCACAGGCCATACTGGTTGGTGGATAGGTTACGGCCAACAGTAACTATGTCGGCTGCACTATTCCTCCAACTGTAGATTATGCACGTCCTACCTACTGTGGATTATACGCAGGCCATGCTGGTTGGTGAATAGGTTACGGCCAACAGTAACACTATTTCACCAACTGTAGGCTGCGCATGCCCTGCAGTAAGGGTTGGTGAGTAGGCAGCGGCTAATAGTGACAAACAGTACTAGAGGGTGCTCCTCCTCGTACTGTTGTCGGTGAGCTGTCACCCTGTGATTGGCTCATGGGCTGTTCTGGTCAGATTGTCTGTCCTATCCATACCTTGGTAGGTATAGTACAGAAGATCTTTCAGAATCATACGGACTGGCTCATTTTGGCGGGATTGTTCCCGTCTTGCTCATTCCTTCATGTGACTACTGAAGTATCTATTGTCTTGTGCGTGTAGCCCTGCTGTCTGCGGGTAGCCTTCCCTGATGGCTTGTATCCGCAACTGCGGGAACAGGCGGGGTACTTCACCATTGGGAGGCTTTCCCTGCGTGTACAGCTTGCGTACTGCGCGTAAGGTTCTCTGAGCATGGTGGGTCCTGCGGAAGCAGATGGCCTTTGCGCAGACGTCCCTGTTCAAGGTGAGTCTTGCGGGACCAACTGGGCTCTGCTGGGACCTACCTCTTCAGTGGGGATTTTGACTTTAGAAGTTGCCCAAACAAATAAATGGAGGGCACAACTGCTCAAGCCCACACAAAATGTGACAAATTGACAATATGGTGGACAGAGGTCAATAAGGAGTTGGTAAACCACATCATGAACCACAAAAAATAATTAAACTATTATATTTTTCTTTGTAAAAATTTCTACTTGATTAGATAGGAGTTGGTGAGCACCAATCACACACCAAAAGTTGGATCAACATTACCAACTTTCATATATATTTTAATCTTGGTGATTAAAAAAGCTTTCATGTTTCTACTATTATAAATGAAACATCAGTTATTGAGTTTTCCTGTTACTTAAGATACGTACCGTGACTTAATGATGCTGGAGCATTCTTTGCTGCAGCACTAAAATGGCATCTCCGACTAGGTTCTCCGATAAATTGAGACATAAGAATGACAAAACAACATACACTACAATAGTGGTCTAATTTCTAGGGCTTATAGCCACGTTTATTTGCTGCACTTTATTGTCACTGTTTTTAATTATCACTCTTGTAATCAATTGATCGATAACCAATCTCTTTCTTGTTTTAATTACTCTAGCAACGAAACATTCAATTTCTGACAATTTTGAACAACCATTTTCCAAGAATAACCACATTTTTTAAAAATCCCTAAATAACCAATTCTAAACACCGGGATCATTTGTATGATCCGACCAAGTTTGTTTGTGAGTCGAAGAAATCTATTTGTGAGGACCAACTAAGATATTTATGAGGACCGGTGAAATCTGAACTCTATTTGTTCACACTGACGGAACTTAAACTATATTAGTACGGATCGACGGAATTTGTATTTATGCAACATTATTTTGTTTTAAACATTTTAATATGAAAATAACAAGTTTAAAAATAAAATAAATTTTTATATAATAATTGCATAATAAATTATAATAAAATTTATATAATATATAACATAACATTTTATATAAATTTTATATAAAGTTATAAAACTTATTATATAAAAGTTGTAGCATGTTATAATTTAACCCAATATATAAAGATATTAAGCATTAAGTGTTCAAATTAGACTTAAATTTCCAATTTCACTTAGCTTCATGGATCATCCTACTTAAATATTCAAACAAGATAATTAGGATGTGCGAGAAGCAGGGTCGGTTCAATCATTTTGGTGCCCTAAAATGATGTTTAAAAACGAGACACTATTGTAAAAAAATATTTTGCTTTCATTCTAAATAAATCAAGATGGTGTCAGTATGTTTTGCAAATACATAAGTAATGCAATTTCTCATACCTTTCCAGACCTAAATCAACTTAAATGTTGCTCAAATCACACAAATTAATCAAAATCCCAAATTGCACATGTATAATTATTAATTTTATTTTGAAAATTAGAGGTCTTAGAAAGTGAAGCCCTAAATCCTTAGCTTTATTTCGCTGTCTCTAGAGACAACATGACAAGAAGTATGACTAAAGTTTATTACATTTTCATAATAATTTATGGAAGTAAACAATAATGTTCAATGTTCATTTATTATTTATTTTTAATGTTCATTTATTATATTTCATATGAAATAAGTATACCATGTTGATGTTACTAGCTTGAAACTGTAATAACACTATAAACAATTATATAATAAAGTTTTGTAAAACATTATCATGAGTTGATTAATGAAATAGCATAAACGAGTATGACATTGCAAATTGTTGTCGCCACAACATCATACGGGCACTCTACTAGTAAAGTTATTATATATAAGTTTATTTTATCTTTACAACTTATTATTGCATAAAAATATGTTTAAATTATATTATATTACATATACATATTCCATAGGTCTTCACAAATATGTACAAATGGCTAGATTCTATTAGTTTTAAGTTTTTGCGAATGGGTGGAAAGACGGTTTAGAGGTGACCATTTTTAAGAAATTTTTATAAAATGGTGTTAATATTGAAAAATCATTGATTGAAATGGCCATTTTAACAATTTTCTCTTTCAATGGCTGCAACTCTTTTTAATTCACCTACTTGTCATTTTATACTTAGCAAGGCCAACTGATATACTACAACTCCCCTTGGAGCATCGCCCCTCCGGCCCTCCCCTTTGTTAGTCATGCGTGGCGTGAGGATGATGACCGTGGTCACTCCTGTCATGCACTCTCCTCCCCCTTTTTGTATTAAATTGTAATATCAGAAAATTTTAAAGTTAATATCGTAAATAAATAAAGTTAAATAAACTAAATCTGAATTATTCAAAATTTAAAAATGGTTATTTAATTTGAAAGAAATTCATAATGATCATCCTGCTAGTTCATACATTATCTTTAGTCCATTTAATATTTGAAAATCTATTTTGTTCAACAACCAACCCATTATAACTCAACATCAAGTATTTGAAAAGCCATTTTTATCCTCAATCAAAACCCTTTATATATGAGTTATTCTCTGCCGGTTCTGACTACCGTTGGCGAACCACCCCGCGTCACGCTACCAACACAACCACTCATCTCCGGCCACATCCATTGCCGCCGCTAGCTGGAAACGACATCGGAGCTGCCAACTAGCCGACTTTAACCAGATCTCCAGGTCTTTTTGATTCATAACCCACGTGTTTAGATTCGTTTCGGTGACCGATGAAGCCGTGCGCGCTCTTGAGTTAGTCCTTGCGTCTCACCGAATCGTTCCGCTAACCCGCTGAGGTAAGAATTTTAATAACTTTCGTTTGTTTCCGGCGACTAAGATTACAAATTTTGATTCTGCACACTTCTCCTTTGAGATTATGTATGTGTGCCAATTTTATATATGAGATCAGTGAACTCAAAATTCTAGTTTTCAAAAGTAAATTAGTAATATGCCTACAAGAATACGTATGAGTTATTATTTTGGAATCACTATTCCAATTGCATGGAGGCCTTATGAGTAATCTAAATAAGCTATTAAAAGTTTATGTCCAGTTTTACTAAGCCAAACTAATGATCTCTATCATTAAACAATATAATTGTTACAACTACCAGTGGGTTTTGTTATATTTATTTTGCAAGTAAAATTAGTTATGTTTTATGTATTTTAATGGGCCGCTAATACAAGGTGCATATAGCATTAGTGGTCTAATAAAGTAACAATCTTAAAATTCTCTGTCGATGGAAATTATTTAACCAACCAACGGATAAGTTTCATAAAGTTTAATTGGAGAGTAATAAAACGTTGGTGCTATTGCGGTGTTTTACGCGACTTGAATTTTTGCTTGCTTGTGCTCCTTTGTTAAGGTACGGATTCTGTTTTTGTTTCCTCTTAGTATTATTTATATTCCGTTACTTCGTAGTACGGATTCTGTTTCTCTTCACTCGTGTATAAACAAAGCTAAGGAGCTGACACTCGACTGAAAGGAGAGGGGTGAAATAGTCGGGCAGCAGAATGGAGGCCGGCACGGTACCAACGAAAAGAGGATCGGCTAGTAGTTACCTTAATTGAGTCGGTCAAGATCAAATCTGTTTATCAAAGTGCTTTTTTCTCATTGAGCGAAAAAGTCGCCCTGAGAAAAAGGGATCTCGATGGAACACTCCTTCTTGCCTTTCAATCTCGACCTACGCTTGGAGGGAATAATCCATGTTCCACACGGCCAAGGAAGCATCGGTTTTTGTAGCGAAGCTAGGCTGTTGAGTTCCAGTAACCAAGCCAAACTGGAGTTCAGGAGAGAAGGCAGGGTCTCCCCCTCCAGCGGGATCAGAAAAGGTTGTATTAAACTAGAAGTGCCTACTACTACACCACACTACACTTGGCTCTACACATTTACAGAGCTAACCCCTGTCCAGTGCCTGGCAGAGCTAAGGGGGCTGCTTCATTCTCCTAAGCCTCAGAATAGGGCCGTGGACTTGGAAACCCCCGATTTTCCAATAAAAATGAAATTCTAGCTCTAATGATATAGTTCCTAGTCTTAGTTTATGTTTCTCACACCCGGCTGGCCGCCCAGCGTCCTCAAATCATTCAATGTCATCAGCTGAGAATGTAGGGTACGCTCTCTAGAAGATTTGCTCAGAGCTGTTCACTTTCGCTCATCCGGTCTATATCGAATGACCTTCTTTTTTGAAATTTCTATGAAAGAGAAGGCCGGCTAAAAAAGGTGTGCAATGCAAGGGTCTGAAAGAGTTCACGCCGCCAGTTATTGTCTACCCCTCGATATGAAGATGGTTGGACCAGTCTCTTCATTAGCCGGAAGGAATTAGTCTCCACTAGCCTCATTCGAAATTGTAAGTTATCTATATTCATCCATATCGAATTCTAAAAAAAAAATAATAATATTCTATTCCATTTTATACTCGGTGTTCATCACTTTGTAGTGCGGACTTTTCGTTAGCTTCTATTACAGTTTGAGTTCGGTTTATTTGTTATGTTTTACATTTATTTTTGTAACATACAATAGATTATATATTTTGTACTCATTATTGCATGTCCAGTCAGTAGCATTTTTGTTGCATATTTATATGAATTAGCTTTTGTACTCTGTCACCCGAGCATGTCTGAAATGTCGTATGGGCGTCAACGGCATGCACTTATCGTGACGGTGCGTAATAAAAGTTCACGGCGTCTCTAGCTTATGCTCGTGCAGCACTTTGGCCCCTAGAGGCGTATAGATCGATCTTAGCTCTGAGTTTGCGTTTGTTGTGTGGAGATGGAATAATGGGTGTACGCCACGCTCACCGTCTCATAGGTGCATGGACTAGCTAGCTGTGTACCAGTCTGTTCTGTTTCGGCTCGTGGGTGCTTCTGTTTCACGTGACTTGAGTTCTTGATATGTGTAGTCACGTGGTTTGATGTGTGTATATATTCTGATATGTTTCTGTATGCGTTTGATTTTGTTCCGACCAAGTGTCGGATTATGCGTCAGTTTATGTTTAGTATTTCTGTCTGTAAAAAAAGTTGGTTTCGAATTTGAATCAAAGTTCTTAGACTTGCTTTTCCTTCGTCTGTCCTTACATATGCCATTGTTCTTTCTGTTACTGGGCAATTTTTGGCTCAGTCGTATTTTCTTTGTTGTGCTTTTCCTATTTGTTTACAGGTAATCCGGGACTCGAGGGAGTTAGTGATGAGAGAGACTAATGAAGTTCAAGATTTTAAAAGTTAATTCATTTTGGTTTAATAATATGACTTAGATTGCTTTGATTTATTGTAAATTGTGGATTGTGGCTTTGATTTGATATCTATAATAGTGACACGTCAGCCTGTTCTGGGTTGGGGTGTTACATAAATAACAAAAAATAAACAACGGAGAATGATAGAGAATGAGGAAATGATGTATAGCTCTATATTGAAGGGTGATGCTAAATGTTGAGGCGTGTAGCAATAACCTTACGTTATGCGCAATTTCACCAAAATATATTTTATGTAATCTATTCTGCATCAATACTAAATTAGCTAACAATTCATTTCCAATCATTTAACCAAGGATTTGAATACATTAGGGTTGCATTTATTAACATATGGTGATATGGGCATTGTACATTGCAAAATTCATGAGTCCTCAGGATATATTTGTTCGCGGAATTCAAATGAACTAGCATATAAATCCCGTAACATGACATGCTCGTTGGAAAATGAATGGAATCGGAATTTATAGTAATTCCCATCAAAAACCATGTCTATTGGAATTTAAGAATCTCATCACTTTTGACAAGTGCTGTGTAACATCCGTATTACTAGATTACTAAATAAAAGAAAATTATTGTTTCGTGTGTGTCGCTCGATTAATTGTGTGCGTGTTTATATTTGGATAAGGATTGGGATTGGTGAAGGAAGTGGGTGGTGGGGTCCATAGCCCTCTATATAAGGCCATCCCCCCATCCCTTCACCATTTCTTCCCACAACACACACACATACTCCCTAGAACACACACATACTCTCTCAAGACCTGAATCCAAATCCGGGCTAAAGTAAGGAAGATCTTGGTGATCAAGTGTCTTCAAACAACAAGAATCACGTCCAGATCCTCGAGTTGTCCAGATCCGAACCAAACCCGAAGCCAAAGGTGAGTTTTAGCCAACAAGTTTAAGTTTTGTGGTTGAGTTCGACATGCAAATCGATATCTTAGTAGATCGGGCTGAAAGATGTAAGAAAAACATAAACTTGGTGAGTCATAGCCTCAAGGGTATGATATAGGACAAAAAGGTGATGTTCGGACCTCATAAAACACGGGTATACAAAGTTGGTACGACCCAAAACCCATAAAAAGGGTAAAATCGGGTCCTAAGGAGGAAATAAGGAGAAAAATGGCTTTAAAATGGTAAAAACGAAGAAAGGCAGGAATTTCGCATCGCACAGCCATGCGAAGCGAAAAGTCATGCGAAGCGAAATTCTTCTATGCGAAATTTCATGAAATTAATTTTCTGATGCGTTTTTGTTAAAGGACGGTTAATGAAAATAAAATTTTTCTGATGCAGCTCAATCCCAGTCAGGGGTCTGCCCCTTGGACCCTGCTAAGGGCTGCCTTCCCTAGACCCCGCTACCAGGGGCGCTGCCCCCGGACCCCCGTTAATTGAGGGTTTCATTAACTTAGATGTAAGAAGTAGTAGTAATGGTTAATTGACGCGTGTAATGTATTGTACAGTTAGCCGTGCACAGCTAAGGAAGGGCATTACCATTGACGGTGAGAGAAAACGTCTCCAGGTGAGTTCTAGCCCCATTTCTCTTTGAGATGGTTTCGGGGCTGTATGCATACTTGTAAAAATAGTAACATATATACTTATGAGCTTAACGTGAATGATTAATGCAAGAATGAAAGAAAGATATATATATCTATGTGATTAACACAACTGATTAATATAAGAATGAAAGAAAGAGGTTAGAACTTACATATGTTAGTTGTTTTACTTAACATGTTTTTAAGAATCTAGAAGGAATGTGAAGTAAGAGTCAGGGTGGCAGGCCCTTCTAATACCTGGGCAAGAATAGTAAGAGTCAGGGTGGCAGACCCTTCTAATACCTGGGCAAGAATAGAGTGGCCGACTCTACGATATCGGTGCAAGAAGTCGGGTGGCATCTTATAATATCTGTGCAAGAAGTCGGGTGGCAGACCCTTATAATATATGTGTAAGAATGTATGTATAATTGCATGTTTGTAAGAATGTGTAAGAATAATGTAAGAGTAGTACAAATAATATTTGTATGGAAATGAAAGAATGTGTAAGAATAATCCTGTAAACTGTTAAACTAGAACTCACTCAGCGTAGCTGACTATTAGTATGCACGTAGGTGAATAGGATGCGACGGGTTGCTTGAGGGAAGACACGTGGCAACAAAGTGAAGACTGGCATCGAAGAAATGAAGATTCACGTGTCGTTTACGTTACCTTTTAAGACTTAATGTATTTTGTTTAAAAACAAGCACTCATGTTATGTAAGAATGTTTAATATTATGTATTCCGCGAAAAGTTTTTAATTAACTCTGATTTTAGAACTGTGTTTATAAGTAAATCCAACGCCAAAGTAGGGCTTCCGGGAACGGGGCCTTACATGCTGAATTTTTTGTTTTTATTATTTTTATTTATTATTTTTTTAATAAATAAATTATAAGTATTTATTTGTTAGAATTAGGAGTGACTAACAAGTCGGGTTGGGCGGGATCAGGTCATGGGTCAAAATGGGTTCGAGTCAGAACACGTCGATTCGAAAATGTAACATCTCGGATTTTTCGTTTACGTTTAAACCGACCGGGAATAATTTAGATTTTCATTATTAAACAAAAATAATATATTTAAGTTTCTAATGTTCAATTTATACCCCTCATACTTTATATAATGTCTAAATCCTTATTTAAAACATAAAAAGTTCAATAATGGACCAAATATCAAACTACAGGGACTAAAAATGCAAAAAATGAAACTTTCCCCATTGTGGCCCGGGGCTCTGCATGACGGGACCACCCTAGGTGGCCGTGCGGCGCGACGGGGTACCTGCACAGATCATTTAAGCTTTAGTTTGTTTTCTAGTTCGTTTAAGGTATAAAATCGTTTATTTTAGGCATGTTAGAGTGAATTAAGGTCCAAGTAAAGATCATATAACTAAAATACCATTCCTAATTCGTTTTCCCTTGTCCAAGATCAGATCTTTTTGAATAAATCAAAGATTCTTTCCTTAAATCGCATATACTTGCTTAAACGGGCCAAAAAGCCCATATTTGGTTCGTTTTAGCTATTCTTATATAAACACATCATAATTCCATGCTGTAAACCTTAACCTAACCTTACTACATCTCCTCCAGCCATCACCTACCTCTGCTCATTCTCAAACCCTTTGGTTTTTGCATATTCGTTAAAGACACAAGCCTTGACGTTTGACTTTGCTTATACGTTGATCTTTGACTCGTTATATCTCTTGATCCTTTCACTTTCCGGGTAAGTTGTAAACTGTAAAATTGTTCTACATATTCCCTAGTCAATAACCTTCAATCAATTTCGGTAATTGAAGGGTGTTGACTGGTCAATTCGCTTAAAACCCGTTTAAGGGCAAAACAGTCAACAAGTTTGACTTTACGTTTTCTCAAGCTTCTGGTCAGAATCAACGTTCGGTTCAAAAGACTTTTATTCTCGAAACATAATTTTAAGGCTACTACCCAAAACCTGACTTCCGACTCGCTGTTCGGATTCTGGTTAGTACCAGCTCGCTTAAATCTTAAAACAAACATAACTTGAGTTCTAAACATCCGTTTGGGTTGATTTCAGCGGCATCAAGCCTGTTTTTATTTATATTATCATAATCTAAAATCTCAGATTCTGAATCGTATATATCGTTTGACGTGTAGTGGATAACTCGCTTATTCGTAGCTCGCTTATTCGTATTTATGCTCGTTTGTCGTTAATCTAAGGTGAGTTTATCATTCCCCTATTTTACTCGATTTTCATAAACGTTTTGGGGACATATGCATACGTATTCATATTTTCATACTATATATATATTCAAACAAATGCATACGTGTTAGTGTGAAGTGATTTAATCAAACTTATGTGCTATTTGCTTACTTGTGTTACCATTCAATCAATCGTATGTTGGAATTACTATTCAAAATCAATCATATAGCGGGTGTTCCTGTTGGTGACCAATGCCCGATTCGCTTGGCAACGGTCCACATACTTGTTTACGGTTTGATTTCATTATTCGCACTTATCACGTTATGCTTATTTTATTGTTGTGTCAAACTGGTGATATTCTCACTCAACTTTATGTTGACAATACTCCATTTTATACGCATATGCAGGTTACTTGTATGGAAGATTGAAGCTTGGACACGTAGACAAGACTTTAGAATATAATTAAGTTAAATTTTATTTGAATTCATATCTGTTATTTAAATTGGTTACTGTATTTGTAAATATGTGTGTATGTTGAAATTAAAATAATTAATTAGATGTTATCACTTTTATATTTTGATAGTATATTCGAGCTGTGAGCAATCGGATCACGCCCCGGCATTTCCGCCTTAGGTTGGGGTGTGACAGAAAAAGACTTGATTTGTTTGGGCCAGGAGCCCAACACATGTTCGGGTTGAAAGGGTCAAAACCAGTGTTTTAAAAATCGATTATACCGGATTTTCATAAAGTCACCGGTATTTAGAGTCCGGTATTTTTGACTGGTTTGCTAGAACTTCGTACCGCCGGTTTTTTTTTTTAAATATCGGTTTAAACCGGCAAACCGGTTTAAATCCAAAAGATTTTTGATATTTTTTGCGGACCATATTTTTCAAAATGACTTTTAACATAGCGGATAAAGTTGAAACTAGATAAACGACGATTAATTAATCAACCAATTTTGTATCATGGAAATCCATGTTGGTTTCTTTACATCTTTTGTAATCGACTAATTTCGTATACAAAGTATATAAACTTTCTGTATGACTCGACCATTTTTCATCTGCGATATTTGGTTCAAGCGTGATGTTTATTAATGTACTTTTGGATTATTTTCTAAGTTGAAAGTGTATTTATATGGAATTACAAAGTAAATTATTTAACCCGGTTGAACCTCCCGGTACATTCCGGTTCAACCGGTTATACCATTTTTGAACCAAATCCGGTACGGGTAAAATACCGGTTTTTAAAACATTGGTCAAAACAGGTTAGTTTAAACATTTTTTTTTTGTTAAATTATACTTTCGATAAATCATATTTTATACAGGTAATTAGATTATTTCAGGTCATGTGGCAGAATCAATAGTTTTCATTGTAATTCATTTAACATGAATATAATAATTACACAAATTTTTTTTCAAAAAATGTATTTCAACGTAAAAACACACACACACAATATACAAAGCGTACCTGTGGGCAGGGCTGTCTCCGAGGATTTAAATACCTCGGCCGAGCCGGAAAAAAAAGGCACATAGCCTTAACGAGTAACGAAATATATAACCTAATTTTTTTAAACGAGGCTTAATGTTATAACTATAAACATAGAAAATTATATTATTAAAATTAAATACCGTAATAATTAACGATTAACCAATGATTCATGAAACTCTCCTAAGTCCTAACATTGGAAAAAAAAATAGCTTGGTCATTGTTGGCTAGCTTGGTCAACCGTGGAGGAGCCTGGTGGTTAACAACGAACCAACAGTGGTAGTCGGCTAGGTTGGTCGTTGTTCAGCATTCGCAAAGAAGGAAAGAACCAAAGAGAAATTTCATCGATCGCTATTTTTTTTATTTTGCATCGGGTTTTTATTTAATTTTTTTTTAGTTTTTAGTTTTAGTTTGGGCCCAATAATTTAAACTTAATTATTTGGATTGTAGATAAAAAATAATTTCGAGCCCAATAATTATAAGATGATAAAAAGCAATTCATATTTTATAAGTTTTATATTTTTAAATGTATATATAAAAAATATAGATAAAAAAATTTTGGCCCCTAAAAATTACGTGCCGTGCCCCGGCCGGCGGTCCTACCGGCGCCACCCTCCAGCCGGCCCTGCCTGTGGGGATGATTATATAGAAAATATTCAACCCAATGTACCGATTAAAGAGGTGCAAATACCGGTTAACTAGTATCCGAGTTATCAGATTATAACTTAACTGATAATTGATCAACATCGTCTAAAAACAAATTTGGCTGACGAACCGATTAATCAAAAATAGTTTTAGTACGCATATATGCACATATATCATACATGTACACACATGCCTATATGCCACAAACACGCCCACGCACACCATATACTCATACCATACATATACATGCATACAAATACATACACAAATACATACATGCATGTATCACACATACATAACCGTACACCCACATGGTCACATACAACACACACACGCACATATACATAAATACATACACATAGATCCACATACCATGCATAAATACATACATGCCACATGCATATATGTACGTACGTGCATACATACACACATACCACATACATATACGTGCAGCCATACATACCACATACATGTGTGTACATACATACACATGCACACACATACCATACATATACAAACATACAAATACCATACATGCATATGCATACACACATACCATATGCATACATACATATACATAGCATACACACATGCAAATACCATACATATATATACGCACATACATACATACAAATACCAAGCATGCACACAAACATATACATACATACACACACACACATACCATTCATATACATGCATACATACAAATACCATAGACATAGAGATACCATACATACACTTGCATATACATGCATACAAATACCATACACACATAAACACACACACACCATACACTGATATGCACATACATACAAATACCACACATACACACATATGCATATACCATACCTAAATACACACATGCATAGGCACACCATACACACACCATGCACACATACATACATTGATACACACATATACGTACACCAGACATACACACATATACATATATAAACACACGTACCATACACCACACATGCACATCATAACCGGTTAACCGATCACTAACCTACCAAAAATAACCGGTTACTAACCGGTGCGTCATCAAAATGCCAAACCGGTTCCTAACGTACAGTTCATAGGTTACAAACCGGGGTTTGGGTTACCGGTTACTAACTGGTTTCTGTTTGGTTAACCGGTTAGAATTTGCACCAGTATTCATAAGTCATAACTAGTTTCAGCCAAGCCACTTAAATTTCCACCACATCGGCAACAACATATTCATATAACCAGTCTTTATATCATCCCATGAGTTTTCACCGATTAATATCACCACCAAATCATCATATAGCATACCATTATTACCTTTTCTTTTCAGAAACTAAAAAAAATAGACTCTTTAAACATAGAAACAGAAACATAGGCCCCAAGATTTTCATTTAGAAAGACCAGGCATCTTGCAAATGGGACACAGATTCTTCTGTTTCAGCCACTCCTTGATGCACCCTATGTGAAATTCATGTCCACACTCCAATGTCCCAATATCATCTCCATTGTTGTACTCCTCCTGTAAAGATTAATCACTCAAATAAAATGGAAAGTATAGAAAATAAGAAACATTTAATAACAAATTAGTAATTTTCGCAGTAGTTAAAGATGAATCTGACCTGGCAAATGCAGCATGGCTCATTGTTTTGGGTGGCTATAGCCATGAAAGAGAAGTGTTTTCTTTGTTTCACTGAGTTCAATATGACCTCCTCAGTTAACCCAGTTTTGACATCCCCGATGCGTTCTTCCAACGCTAACAGTTCCTGATACCGATACATAGTTTACAAATATAGTAAATAACCGAATATATAACTATAATCTAGATATAATTAAATGCGAAAGGTTATATGTGAAGTTAACCTCATAAGACATGTTATCGACATCTAGCCTCATATCACGGTGCCTGTCATGCAGATCCGCAATCCCGTTTATAACCGGATCAACGAGCATGTAATCCTGACATAAACCAAATCATTGTCAGGTATTTCCATTAATTTTAATTATTCAAGGCTAATTATCAAAAACTTAAAATAGGTAACAATATATGAAAAGGTAACCTTATAAATAGAGATTGGAAGAAATCAAATATTTGGTTTGATGACTTTTATTAAAAAAAGCGTTCTTTAAATCGAATCCCATCGCGTATTTAATAGAGATAGTTCATGTTCTCACTTGATTTTCTTTAATACCAATCAAACCGTACTAATATCCAAGAACTATGATGGCCTAATATATCCTCAAACTAATCGGCATTAAAAGGAGAATAACTAATAGTTCATCTTAATTCATAAGAGTTAAAATGAACAATTTATGAAAATAAAAAATATAGAAAATATAAAAAAGTGAAAACATCAGGCGGTTGGAAAAGATAACACCATACCTCAGCATCAATGTTTTCTCCTCTTCTCAATACACTCAAAATCTGGCGCACCTGTAACAAAGCCCACCGTGTAATAGTTCAAATATCCTAATGTAATACTTAACAAGAAACGCACAAATATAACATAATGTAACTTTTTTAGAAAAATATACTACATATAAGTAAATAACTACATGAAAGAACACAAACCTCCGATAGACACCTAAGTCTTCCATCAATGTCATCACCAAGAACATCTTCGTCGGGTATTTCCAACCTTAAAGGAGGTTGATGATGGCGTGGAGGGTTCCGCGAGGAAGAAGGGCGAGATGGGAAATGACGAAAATGCCTTCTACGCGCTCCAGACTCATTCTCTAAGCCTGGGAACAGATCCCAACGATGTGGATCATTAAATACTTGGTCCTCATTTGTTATGGGGTTCATATTATTTATCATGCCAGTTGGCACTAGCTCTTCAACTGCCGGGGTGTTAAGATTCGGTATCATAAGATTTGACACTTGCTCATCATTTGTTGTGGCGTTAAGATTAGGTAACATAATATTCCCATTTCTTAAACTAGAGCGAACATTAACTCGATTCACATTTGACCTCGCGGTTTGTGAAGCACCATACAAAAATGCAAAAGGATTTTCGTTAAAAGCCAGTGCTTGAGGTGACCGTTGACTCGAATTGGTTGACCTTTGGTTTGTCGGTTCTTGAGCATTAACAATAACTGAAGATTGACCTTGATTACTACCAAACAAACCTCCAGCCACACGTGCACGAGAAATCCCGGAATCCATTCTCAATTCCATATCCATAGGAATAACATCAGTCCGGTTATTGCTATTATTACCATTATTATTAGCCGCATTGTTTTGTACACTCGGTCTCGAGCTTGATTCACCTACATCCCAGCTGCCATAACTTTTCTCACCAGTAATCTCATTACTTGATGCACGCCTTTCAGTAGGAGCAAATCTCCATTCATCAGAGACGGTCATATCGAGATCGTCAAAATTAAGACCCTGATTAAGATCAACGACCTCAGGGAATATCACATTCCTTGATCGTTCCATCACGAACGATCAAAATTCACTACCAAAACCCGAGCCGATAGCAATGTGTTCCTGTAATTAACCTATCTTCAGTATGTATAGAATAGCATAGAGTAACAATTAAAGCACAAATTTTTCACAATAATAATAATTACAGAAGCTGCACAAATTGTTAATTTTAATTAATTATATACTTGCAATACAAAAAAGATTACACCAAGCATATATTTATCAATTTCGCCTTAATCGAAGTCGATTAAACTTCAATCAATCAACAACATAAACAATCAGACCACTTCCTATTGTCGAAAATTAACAGAATTGTTACCGATTTTCACAATTTCAAGCAACCCACATGAAACCATACACAATTTCAATCAAAAACTGTAGCTTTGACTTCAAAACAATCAGCAATTAAACCGAATTTCATACAACACAAATCAGTACAAAATTCAACACAGCAAAAACCCAGATCGACCCATCTCACTACCCATTCAACACCCACATAAAGAACCCAATTGAGCATAAATCGGAAGCAAATTGAACGAATACAAGTAGTGAAATTGCATAAACAAAAGTTTAAATCGGAAATTGTACCGACGGAGATGACGGAGTTGAGGCGGTTGATCGGAAAGCTTAGGTCATGGAATCTGTGGTCGCCGGTGAACGGAGTTTGCAATCGTCGCCGGAGAAAGAAACAAAGGTGTTAAAGTGATATTGAGATTTGTGTTGATATGTGTGTCAAGGACTTGTGTTATAATACTAGTTGTTCAAAACTGATTATTATGTATTGTTAATTATAGTATTATTATATTAATTAGTTTCATTTTTATTATTTTTTAATGTAATATTATTATAATAATTAGTTTCATTTTTTATAAATTAAAATACAATATTTTTATGGAGTATTTTTAATTGAATACAGTATTATGTTTGGATAAGTATTGAATTGATTATTAATTAATTAAAATAAAATAAAATAATATGAGTAGTTCACATGAAATGTGTAGACAATTTGATTCTAATGATTACTAGTAAACTAGTATTTTTTCTGCGCGTTGCGCCGGGTAGGTTTGTAAAATCCGGGCGGTGGTAAAACCCAAACGTTGATACAGTAAGTCAACGCGAATTCGGTCGGTTTCGGTTACGTGCATTATCGTATCGAAACTAAGACAAAAATAAAACAAAAAAATATGTATAAAAATTGGGGTGGACCAATGATGTGGAGTCGGTCGGTAAAACTCAATCGTTGGTAAAACCCGACCATTATCGATCCCAGGCATTGAGGCGGTTGAGTCTACGCGAAATCAATCAGTTTTCATCATGTTCGTTACGGTGCCGGAACAAAAAAAAATCAGTATTCGGCTGGTTTTCATTACGGTACTAGAACTAAAGTAAAACGCGGTGAGTCTACGCGAATTCGGTCAGTTTCCGTGACGTTAGACACGATACCGTAACTAAAACAAAAATAAAATTCACAATCGGAAGATTTTCATTACGTTTATTAAGGGCCAAAATTTAAAAAAAAAAACAAAAGAAAATACTACCACTTGGGTGCCGCAAAGTAGCCCAATAGGGGCTTTGCGACACCAAACTTCACAATTATATATATTAGATAATACTTTTCTCCTGTAGAAGATACTTTATATTAATTCTTTATTAGATTGTTTTTTTCTGTTATTCTTCATGTATTATTTTAACACATTATTATTAATGTTCTTAAAAAGTATTTTTTATGTTTAAAGAGAATTCTTAAGCCATAGTTGTTACTAAACTATGGTCGCTTTTGGACTTGTCTGGATTAAATAACTTCTAAGCTTGTTTATATTATCACGGTTCGTGTGAGAATAGAATATAACTATATATAATGTGCTTACGTGCTATATTGTTTATTAGTAGAGTCATGGGCTATTTGATAAATTTGTAATTCATTATTAAAGTCTAATTGATTAAGATGTAGTCACCGAATCATTCAGAATGTTTCCGAAACTTAATAATTAGCATATCCTGTGAACCATTAAGATGTGTTTTTTTAGTAAACCAAACACACATTACCTGCAATTGATTCAGATGTAGTCTTTTAATGGAAACACTAAAAAGCGAACAAACAGCCCCTAAAAATGTGTGTTTGATACACATAATTAAGTACAATATTGAATACACTCTTTTTCTCTCCATAATACAAGTCTCTCATATTAACAATTATTGTTTGTGTTATCCACTAGAAGCTCATAACTTTGTTTTTATTGCCTGAGTGTAGACTTATTAGGAGGTCATTCATACTTGAATTATATCACTCGAGGCCACTTAACGATGGGAGTTATCTTCCCATGTATAACCAACAAGTTCAAAATGTGTTGATGACATTTGATGTTTAGCATTCCTTATAATCCGCAGCATCTCTTATGCACGTGATCAGTTTGTGATCTGTCTAAAGTTTTACAAACGCCGCCATTTATGCTCATTGTCCTCGATTCGTGCATCTTAACTTTACATGCAACATATTTACACACAACACACAAATGCCATATGAAACCAACTCGATAATAAGTAGGAGAAATGATGTTATAATGTTTGAACTAATGTCTGATTGTCTGTAATATATTTTTATTAAGACATAAAGTATAAAGATACGAAGCAATCGCTTAACAGGTATAAATGTTAAACTATTATTAAAAGTGAATTAGTTGTGATTAACCAGAGACAAACCAACAATTACTATGAATTATTGGCGGATGTCTAAGGCGGAAATCTCATAGCGTGTCCTCTTTTTAGGTAACACTTACCCGACCGTTTATCTTTTGCTTTTAGTTGATAAATACATGAATGATTTTTGTTGAAATTTCCACTAAGATTTTAGTGACACAATGTCTGAAAGAGTATAAGTTTATAAATAGCATCAAAATCCTACCAAAATTGGCAAACTAAGATCAAGCAAACCAAATTTGAAATCCTACCAAAATTGGCAAACTAAGATCAAGCAAACCAAATCAAACCAAATTCAAATTTGGTTTGCTTGATCTTAGTTTGCCAATTTTGGTAGGATTTTGATGCTATTTATAAACTTATACTCTTTCAGACATTGTGTCACTAAAATCTTAGTGGAAATTTCAACAAAAATCATTCGTGTATTTATCAAATTCGGTAAGGGAAAAACTTGATGTTCCATGTGACCCAAGTTCGATTCCTACTCTCAGCATTTTGTTTCAGAGGCACCAGGGTGATGATGAGAGACTATGCGAGTAAGTGGCTTTCACTAGTTGGATTCTTAACTGAACGGGTTTTATCTCACCGCACTATAGTGCCTTTGGGTGAGTGTTTACGGGCATTGGCCTAATGTGAGGGTTTTTCCCGGATCGAAAGACGAGTGTATTCCGATATGGTGAATTTAGCCGATAGCCTATTTGGAGGATTCGTTGGCCATTAAAAAGGATAATATAGCTTCGTGCTTCGTGTAACTAGGGGTGCAAACGAGCCGAGCTACTCGATATCGGCTCGTGAAAAAGCTCAATCAATCCGAGCTTAATCGATCCCGAGCCTAAAACTAAGCTCGTTTAATAAACGAGCCCGAGTCCGGGCTTCACTTATCGAGCTCGAGCTGGCTCGCGAGCCTAAACGTGTCTGCCATTTATATAATTCTTTAATATATATTTAATAATATTAATATATATATTTATATATATATAATGTTACGAACAAATAACTAAAAATAACTAAATAACATATATTATTTTATATATAAAATTATAATTGAAAAAAAAATATATATATAAATAATTATAAAAATAAAAAAATTAATTAATAAATAGTAAACAAGTCAAGCTCGAGCTTGAGAATCTACTCATGAGCCGAGCTTGAGTTTTGAAAATAGAGCTCAAAACGAACCGAGCTTAAACTCGAGCTTCATATAAGTTAAACAAGCTCAGGCTCGGCTCGCCTCATTAGCATCCCTACGTATAACCCATAGCAACCTATTAAACTTATAGCCTATTAAGACCAAAAGTGTGAGTTAAATTTAAATACATAGAGTTGGTCCAAATTAACTTACTATAAATAATGCTTTTTTAACCCAAATTAACCCTTAAAATATACAAGTCCCGTTAAGGCCCAAATGCATAATAATAATAATAATGGTGATCAGGTGGTTGTGATGATTATAGTAGTATCGGTGATGATGATGGTGGCACTAGTGGCGAAGACGATCAGGTGGTGGTGGTCAAGTGGTGACGGTGGTAGTCGGGTGGTGTTGTTGAGAGAGTAGGATGAAAGAAGAATTAAATGAAAATAGGGATAACAATGAGTCAAACTTGGATAGGGATTAGGCATTCCCAAACTCATACCCGATTATTAAAGTTCGTCTCAAACCCGTCCTAAGTCCGTTGGGTTTTAATCGGGTAATTACCCATCGGGTTTTGACAAAATACCAGTTGGGCATACCTGGCCTAAAACCCGTTGAGTTTCTATCGGGTTTTAACAAAATAAATTAATCAATTACTAACAGTGACTACCATAAAAATAAAATGTATAAAATAATTGCCATAAACAAGTTTTGACAAATAATATATTACTTTATATACAATATAAAAGGCTATTTCGAGTACATCGAATATGTAATCAGGCAAATGGGTCAACTTTATCGGGTAATTGGGTATATTACAAATCCCAAACTCATCCCAAACTCACAAACAATTTCAAAATTAATCTCAAACCTGTCCCAAACCCTAATAGGTCGGGTATTACAGTATTACCAGTCCCAATTATGTCGGGTTTTGGGTTTTTCATCTGGTTCAGGTTTCCCTGCCATTCTTAAATGAAAAAGAAAAAAAGGAGCGAATGAATGGTTTTGAGGGAATTAAATTTCATGTGTAATGATTAATTTCATTACATTAGCCAACCAAACACTCATTTTTATACTTTTTTTATAACAATTCATTCTATTGCTTGTCATTTCTAAATACTAAAAAATACTTAAAAGTTTAGCTGGCATCATAATGCATAATTGGTGGAACTTTAGGTAAACCAACATCACAAAACACACATTGACAGAAACTATAAAGTATCTTTTTGTGGAACTAAATTTAGAAAAGTGAAGTTTGAGTTTGACTATACTCCCGTCTTACATGCACTGAACTACTAAACTACGGGCTATAACAACTAGTGATAACTAATATATGTTTAATTTTCAAAAATTTAAGTAAATACGTCTTATTACATTTTGCAGAATTAATAAATTACGTGTCCCTACATTTTTTTTGCCTAACTAATTTTGTGTTTTTTATTTACTAATTTGATGCTACATGTATTATATTACAAGATTATATTATTTAATATAGTGTTATATTATGTTATAAAATACAAAAATATTGTAGCAGGCTATATAAAACAAAAACATGGAAAAAAGATATCTCAATTCCTGTAACTAAATAGAGTAGATGACATTTATTCACAAAATAATTTTCAATGTGTACTAGTGACATAACACAATGCATGATATAAAAAAAATAAAACATATTCAGTCCGTATGAAAAAAGTTCCAAGCTCCACTACTAGTGTATACAATATTATACACGTACATGAATTTTTCAGTTACCATTTTTTTAAAATCTAAGTGAGAAAAAAAACAGAACTTTGACTAAATACTCTACGTAACTTGTGCCACTTAAAATCCTCAAGATACCAACAATTGTTTTTTTCTCAAGCTCCTCAAATACATACCAATTTTCTATTTTCATAAATATTTATAATCAACTCACTCAATCACTTCTATTTTCACAATTGTCTCTCTTCTCTTCCTCTAGCACATCTATAACATTCACCATGACCGAAGAAATAACTTTCGATAATGGTTGGTGGAAAATTCACCAAAGGTTTACACCAAATGAGATCTTTGGTGACAAGATGTTGGGGCATGGAAGTGAAGAAAAGCTTGCAGGCGATGATAAGCCACATGATCCAAACACATGCTATGAAGATTCGACGAAACAACTCGAGGTGGGACTAGCTGCTGGTGAAAATGTTAACCAAGTTGTCGCATCTCATGCTGTTGAAAAGGAAATTGATGATGGTGATCACGCTGCTCAGGAAAAAAATGGAAAAGGGATTGAAGTTCACAAAAGAAAACGAATTGATCTTGCCAAACATATAGTAGTAGAGAAGAAACGACGAGACATTGAAGCAAAACAGTATCAGGAACTTCTAGCCTTGCTCCCTCATCTCACAACTAAGGTGCAAACCTAAATTCATATGATCAAGTCTTTTATTTGTTTTAATTTTTGTTGATCTATGGTTTTTGATTTGTCTTAAGATTGAACAAGATTTGCAAAGGTTACATGCTTTTTGTCATTTGTAGAACAACAAACTTAGTCGCAAAAATGGCTGAAAAGAAAGGAAAAAAAAGTATGCATTTTCATGTGATTAATTGGTCCTGAATTTATTAATACTGATTTTCTTTTAATCATCAAAAATATATTTCTATATATTATTTTATTACAGTGTTATATTCTCAAAATCAAACAATAAATTTACTCCAGAAATGCAAAATCATAAAAATCACAAAGTTGTAGTGACAATGATATATGAAAATAATTACATCTTTTTTCTTTTTACAGTTGATTATCCTTACCGGAAAAAAAATTTAAAAAAAAAACACAGTGTGTGAAAAAGTTATTTAATTTTGTTCTTTTAAATGTAAATTATAGTTTATAATCTTTTAAATAACGTTATGAGTTAAAAATACAAAAAATAAAAATTACGATACACATTTTTATTAATTATTATTCTTTTGTTCAATTTAATTTACTTATATTGAAAACGAAACTATGTCACAAATAAATTGATTTTTATTCATATTAGTTATATTTTTGTACGCACAAGAAGTCTGATTGATTATGCTCTATGCACAGAATACCAAAGCCACAATAGTGCAAGAGGCTGAATACATTATCAAGTCAATGGAGGAAACGCTTCATGGTCTTGAAAAACAGAAGCAAGAGAACCTTCATGGTGCATTTCAAAGTCTTGTGATCAATAACACCGAGTCACCAAACTTGTTAACTAACAAGGATGCTTCCATTAACTTAGACGACATAACTGATCAAAGTTCAATCGGCGGCGTCTTCAAAGTATTTGCATCATCAAATGTCACATTAAATGTGTGTGGTGCAAATGCTATCATCAATATCTGCTTTCAAAGAATTCCCGGCCTTTTCACTTCCATTTGCTCTCTTTTTGAGAAGCATAATACCGAGGTTGTGCACGCTGAAATATCTTCTGATCATGCTATGGCCTTGTATCAGATTCGCGTTCGTGTAAGTAAATCTGCATATCTTATAATAGTAACATTCATAGCACATGAAATGTCGTCAATAGTAATGGTAATTAACTCATTAAGGTAAGAAATCTTTTTTCTACAATACTCGTATCTTTGGTATGCTTATAGAAACCAAAAAGTGATTTTTTGAAGTTGCTAAAAAACCCTCTTCTCTTGATGTAATTTGTTTAACTGTTTTCGGGTCCTTGCCGGATTCTTTTGTTTTATATATCCGCAGTTCAAAAAAAAAAAGAAATCTTTTTTCTAGTATTAGTTAACTTTTTATGAATGTTAAAATTATTATTTTTTTGTTACTTTTATGCGTCACGTGCTTTTATATGATTTTAACTCGAGTTTTTGCTTCTTTGTATGCTGATAACTAGGCCAATGTTCCTCCTGAGTTGGCTAAAGGGTTTCCGTATGAAGAGATGTATAAGGAAGCAGTGGCCGAGATTATGCAGTTGGTTGCAATGATGAATTAACTTGATAATGAAGGTGTGAATCATGGTGGCCTTGGACAGAAATCGCATAAAGTACAGGATTCACATGCTTGATGATTTAGTGGTATCTTATTTAGTGACTTATAATTTGTTAAGCTTTGAATGTTTTCCTGTTTCAGATGATATGTTTGTGTTTAATTTCCTGCAGCCTTTTCTTTAATCAAAACAGCCTTATGTTTTCTCTTCATTTTATCATAAACAGCATTTAGATGTTTTTGCTTGCTTTATGTATGTTAACTTCCATTATCCTCATATCTTTGTAATAGAGGATACTCTCATCAATTAAAGATGGGGTTGCCTAAACAATGGTGGTGTCAAAGTTAGCTCAATTAAACTGTTTAGACCACGTGTATAAGTGTATTGGTTTAATACTTTAATTAAAAAGTGAAAACGCTCCAGGTTGGCTGTATTTTTTTATGTAATGCTATTATATAGAAGTGCATTGCCATTAAATATTAAACAGAACAAGCACCCGGTCATACATCAATATTTTTGTGATATCCATAGGTTTGCCTTCATCAAATTTTAAAAGGATATTGGTAGTCAATTAGTCATAGGAATGTCCACAGATAAAACATTTCAAGATCTACTTATAAATAAGCATATCTTCATTATATTTTAATTACATTATAAACACGTGACCGTCCATATTGATTTGGTTGTTACCCTTGAAAGAAGGTAAGTTCACCCGTTAATTAATTAAACTCATTTCATAAATGATTTGTCTATCATACTAAGCTCTAGGAATTTGTTTTAGATCATATATTGTCTATCATGAGTTGGTTTTGCAAAGTCCTCAAAACTCGAAGGTTATATACATAAATATTTTTCATGTATAATTCCATTTTGAAACACACTTTTGACGTTCTTTTTAAATACTTCGAAAGTTTTTAGTGCATCCATAAACAAGTATAACGCTTATGGATTCTAATTTAGCAACCAGGAAGCGCGCCTCGTTGTAATCAAAATCTCATTGTTGATTAAATTCTTAAGACAACTAATCTTGCAACGCTTTTTGTTATGATTCCATTTAATTAGGAAAAATCAACCTAGCCAGTTTCTGACTAAATCGCAAAGTTCATTTCCATCAAGATGATTTACCTCCTATTCATAGCTATAATCAAGTTTTTATCTTCAAAGATTCTTATTATGTTTTTAGGATCATTTGGATACAAAGATGAAAATGCGCATACATGTTGTGGTTGTGAACTTGTGATCTAGTTTTGATTTAGATTCCTTGTAATTTGATCTATTTGACATTTTTTATGAGCTTGATATTAGAGAGATCATCTACTGCATTTGTTTGTTTTCAATATTATCATCAATGCGTGCCACAAATTGTAAATGCTTGGTTTATACAATAAGATCATTGAGTCCAGGTTCTTGGGCCAAGTGCCCAAGTATGGTCTTCTCTTATATCCATTATGCTTTATTTCCGTAACTGCAAATTTTATTAACTAGGTGAAGAAACGTGGATCGACTCACGGGTAGACGATCAACTTTCCTCGAGTATGAGTATGCTATTTCACCGATGGTTCTCCGGAGTATGAATTCTTCCACCTACAAAACGAGCAGCACCGTGAACTTACCCCTCAGAAAGGGACAGAGGGGTCCTCTTTGGGGTAACCCTCCGTTGTGAGAATAAGAGATTGTAGGAGAAGATAATAATAATCTGAGAGTGGGTAAGGAATTGGAATGTATTTTCTTGCTCACCTCCCCTTGTGGAGGTGGTGTGGTATTTATAGTGTTAGGGTTTCCAATGATTGGGCTCAGATCCCATTAGGGCCTTTTTGACCTTCTCCTATTGCTTTGCGCCACGTGTCCTTAGGACACCTGGTGCTTTTTCATTGATTATTCTCTGACCCAGGTATTTCACCTGACCCATGTGCAATCACGTGGTAGCACATGGGTTTTGCTGAGTTGTCCACCTTTCATTGGCAGCTGTCAACATCAGCATATTCTTATTCCTTAAAGGATACCTTCTGAAAGGTTGTCTGACGAGCACAATCAAGGTTGTCCTTATCCTGATTTGGATAAGGACGAGGTTGATTATGTGCATGTGTGATATGCGCCTATCCTGAGGATGCGCGAGGTCTTCGCTTTATTCTCACGCGCAGATGTTTCATGCGCAGATGTGATATGCGTGAGCATATATGATGCGTGAGCACGTGATATGCGCCACGCGCAGATGTGATATGCGTGAGCATATATGGTACGTGAGCATGTGATACGCGTGAGCATATGTGATGCGTGAGCATATGTGATATGCGTGAGCATATGTGATAAGCGCCATGCGCATAGGTTTTGGCTTTGTGCCTTCATGATATCTTGATTTCAAGCCTCTTGTCTATATCTTGTGGGTTGACCCGCCCCGCTCGATGTTAAGGCGGGTACATACCTCTTCAAGCCCCCCCAGTCTAATGTGTGTCTTGTCTCGCGCTAGCGAGGTAAGATAGATATTAGACTTAATAGTTCTCTTTTAATAGGGTTTGTCTTTTCCTTTTTTATTTCTCATCGTTGCGCGAAATTCTATCCTTTTGGTTGAAATGAATCGTCCATATACGTGGTTGGTTGGTGCTGACATGCGTCAGAGATGGAGACATGTTCAGACTTTTCGTGTGCTCGAGGTGCTACAGTTGCCTTTCATGTCCCCTCACACAGTGTCAGGAACACGTGTCGCGCTCGTGTTGGCCTGCACCTGCGAGTGGGGGCGCGTGAACTCTGATCAGTACCTGTTTCTCTCTCTCCTGGGCCTATAAAAGCAAGCCTTTTGAGTTATTATTCTTCATCTTCATTGTTATTTCAGAGCTTTTTCTTTCCTTCCATTTTTATTCCGATTAAGGGCCTGTCTTTTGCTTCCAGATTTCCGTTCTTGAAGTAACCTCTGTTTGATTCACAGTTGTATGTCTGATAACCCAGACACCACAATCTCCCCCAGCAAACGCCGTGTAAAATCAGTAGTCATGTCCACTTTGAAGAAGACCGGCAAGGGAAAACGGGCTGCCGAGGCCTCGTCGGAGGAGGTGGGGAAGGGCAAGACAGTGAAGAGGTGGGATGAGATTCCCTGCAAATTGAGACAGTCTGATTTCGACAGTCTCATCGCCTCTCAGGGTCCCGGTGGCCGGGCAAACGGCGGCAGATCCGCCCACCGGCTATATCTCCTTATACTGCCATTTTTTCACTCACTGCAACCTTCGTCTCCCGATGACAAGGTTTATGGGTGCGCTGCTTCAATTTCATGGGATTCACATATCCCAAGTCCATCCTTTTGGACTTGTGCGCATGACTCATTTTGAGTTCATGTGCAAAGCTCAGCGCGAGGAGCCCACCCCTCGGCGCTTTCAATATTTTTATAAGCCAAAAATCCAAGATTCTTGGTTTTCATTCGTTCCTCGCAGTCAGAAGGTCAAGTGCTGCACTGTTTCCTTCAAAAGCCTTCATGACTGGTCTGAGAAATTTTTTTATATTAAGGCTGGTGTGATTCCCATCCGCATGACCATGCGCGCGATCACTTCTGCGCCCGCGGATGTGAATGTTCTTAAGAACCCAACTGGCGCATAGGTTAATAAGTTGACTGCTGAACCATCCCCCGCCAAGAATATTTGCGAGGAGGCGCTGGTGGGGGTTGGTATGAGCAGGAGGTGGACCGACAGCGCAACTGAGCCTGTTATCCAAGTTGATGGCTTATGTGAGTTATTAGCTCATTGCATTATTTTTGCGCGAATATAATTCGTTTTGCTGATATCATTTGTCTTATTTTATGCAGTAAGCAAGGAGTACGTCCACGCCGCCTATGATGAGCATGTGGAGGGTGGCTCTGTCGCGCTGGGCGCTGGGGAAGTTGGCTTCCCCGATCGCTTCGATGATATGTTCATCCCTGTTGATTTGGGATTTTGCTTTGACAGCGATGCGCCTGATAGGCCTTTGTACTTATGCTTATGCCTTTAGAATACCAAATTTGGTTAACATTTCTGTTGCGCGTATTCTAGATGCGCTCGAGAACTATGAGCTGGAGCTCGCGGAAGAAGAGGTGGAGGAGGAAGCTGAGGTGCCACAACTCAAGCGTAAAGCTAAAGGGAAAACTGGCGCAGGGGCCAGTAAAAAACAGAAGAAAAATGATGCCCCTGTTGCTCAGAATCCTCCTACTCAAGCGAAGGGACTTGAGAAAACCAAGGGGTTTACCTCCAAGTTTTCCTTGTCTTCTTTGCCTCAAGGTGTGGGCAGTCCTCCTGTCCACACGAGGTATGGTGCCGCCACCTCCTCTCTTCGCGCGGCGGAAAAGGGAAGCGGCGCTGCGCCTGCTGTTTCCTCTTCTCCAACAGGTATACTTTGTTTATACTTTATGGTTTTATGAGCGTGATTCCGATAGAGTTATTAATGAATCTTTGCTCACTAAAATGTTTGTAGAGCCGGCGACCTAGGTGGATCAACCTCAGGCGCAACAAGGTACCGAGGCTGCGCCGAAGGTTGCTTCGAAGTCCCCTGTTTTACCCTCGAAAAGGGGGAAAATGGACTTCATGGCGATGTTTAACTCGCGAACGGCGGTGCGCCAAGGTATATATTGAGCTTTTATTTTCTGACTTTTTTTCTTTTAGATCAAGTCATGAATCATTTCTCTTTGTTGATTTTTTCATAGGAATTATAGCTGGCACACAAGCTGCTGGCGGCACTGCTGGCGCCGGCGCCAGCACCGTTGGTTCTGCTCCTGCTCCTGCAAGCACTGAATCTCCCCTCATTGGGATTACTAAGGAGCAGGAGACTGTTTTACGCGCTGATCTAGCGGCGTCGAGACCTCCCTCACCTCCTCCTGCGCGCAGCCCTCCTCGCGAGACTGGTTTTGATTTTTCCAAGTCGCAGGAGAAAAGACCTGTTACAGAGGATGATGAGGAGGTCAATTTTGAAGACTCCGATGGTGGCCGCGCAAGCCCTGTAGCGCCACAAGATTTCGTGGCGCAGCCTTCTCGTGGGGCTGGCGCTGACTTTTTTGCTTGCTCTCCGCAGGTATAAGTTCGTTTTGCTCCGCTGCGCGGACTTCCATATTAGTGTTTAGATGACTAGAACGTTGCTTTGTGTTTGCAGGAAGCCGATCACATATACCGCCCGAGATGGAATATTACTGAGGATAGCTCATTTCAGTCCATGGGTGTGTGTGAAGACTTCTGGGCTCACTCTGTGCCTCCAGCTGAAAGGAGGTTTCAGGAGGACCGCTCTCGTGTGGACTTGCTCAATGACCATCTTTTTGCTGGGTCTGCGTTCTTTGCTGCCTCCCAAGTGCTTCGCTATGATTATGTAAAGGTGCGTGATGCTCTTGCGGAGGCCAAGCAAGAGGCTAAGGTATCTGCTTGGAATCTTTCTGACGCTCGAGAGAGAGCTGAGAAACTCCAAGCAGAACTCAGCGAGAACCAAGCAAGTGCCAACGCTGCCTTCATGAAGCGCGGGCATGAGCTGCAGGCTGCGCGGGAGAAGCTGCAGGCAGCAGAGGCGGATGCGGCCAAGTACGCGCGACGAGTGCGCGAATTGGAGCTAGATGCAGAGGCGCGTGATCAAACTCTTGTGCAGGCTATCACTGACAAATCTTTATTAGAGAGTGAGGTTGCGCGCCTGAAGAAAGAGCTTAAGGCCGCGTGGGCAGAGAAGGATGAAGCCCTGGCGACGGCAGCGTCTGGCCAAGAAGAGCTCGATGTTGCGCGAGCGGAAAGGAATGAGGCCTTGGCGGCAGCAGCGTCCGACAGAGAAGAGCTAAAACAGACCAAGGAAACTGTTGAGTTGTTAAACTCTCAGATTCCTGCTCTTGAGACGTCTGTTTCTTCCCTCGCGCAGGATCGCCAATGGCTAGTCTCACAGGGTATGACTCGTTGCGCTTATGCGATGAAATACTCAGACGAGTTTCAGACCCTTGTGATGGATTGCAATGCTGCCTCGCGCTTGGTGGGTCGAGCTGAAGGGTTTAAGGATGGCTGTGAATATAGCATGCTGAAGAAGAACCCATCCTACTACCCTTATCAGCTCGACGTCGTCTGCGCTGACATGGCCGAGGTGGGGGAGAAGTATTTGAATACTCTCATTCTCATCCTTGAGCAGGTATTTTAACCTTAATGAGTTTACCTTGACTTATTTTCCTTGTCTTTTTGTACTCATACTTTTCCTTATGATTTGCAGTTAGCCTCGCTTGCTGATCAGCCCGATCTCGGCGCTCTAAAGAAATTACTTGACGAGTGTGAAGGGGCTGGTGGCGGCGATGATGGCGCGGGCAATGCTGCCTCTGCTAGCGGCTCTGGCGTGGCCAAAGGACCCGCTCCTGACACTATTGTGATAGAAGACGACTCCATTCAAGACGAACAGCTTGACTATGGCAAGTTTGGAGATGACGAGGAGCGGGCTGCGCCAGATGCTGAGGGAGGTAATGATGAGGGCGATGAAGAGGCTGACGTTGATATAGAGACTTGAGAAGCCCTTCATGTTTTTTTTTTTTTTTTTTTTTGTAGTTTGTATCTCATCATTTTGTAAATTTGCAAACTTCTATGTTTTGGAATGAAATTTTGTTTTTCCCTTATTCGCATCTTGTGCATTCCCCATTCATCTCTTTATATTGCATGTTTGCTTGTTGAATATAAGATATGCTTGCACGTTGAAATTTGAACAAGGTTGTAAGGAAATTATTTTGCTTAATCCTTGTCATATTTTAAGTGATTTTGCAATATCCTGACTATGCTGACACGTGCCTTGGCGTTTCATTATTCCTCTTTTGCGCGACGTTATCGCGCATTTATTATAGGGAATTATAAGTTTTTTAGCCCTTACGTGTCAGTATGTGTTACTCTAATATCCATTATAATTCCATGCGCGATCTCGACCTGAGACCTTAACAACTATGTTTTGGCATGTGCTTTGCCTTAGTTGTGCTTAGGTATTTTTATGGTCTAGCTGCGCAGCATGTAGGATGGATGTTGTGAGTGATTTGAGCTAAGGCTCGTATTATTGGGCTAAGGCCCTGAGCTAAGGCTCATATTATTGGGCTAAGGCCCTGACGTTTTAGAGTTAAAACTCGTTAACGCGTTTGAGCTTGAAGCTCGCGCATGTATGTTTTACTTCGTTTTATTTTTAATTTTGATGTCAATACAATGTTGTCATATTCCTCAAAATTAATAAAGGGAAGTGTGAAACATGTATGCAAAAGGTAATAGAACACACATTAAGAGAAAATAGCGCTTATCATTATTCATAATGGCTTAAAAAGCCTTGATTACAAACTTGACAATTTTTACTTGAAACATTTTCTAAGCTGTGCTGCGTTCCATGCGCGCGGGATCTTCTTTCCATTCAAATCTTTTAAAGCGTATGCGCCTTTTCCCAATTCTTCCGAGACTTGATAAGGTCCCTCCCAATTGGGGGACATCTTTCCTGGGGGTATCGCGCGGCTAGCTTCATTGTTCCGAAGGACAAAATCATTCTTCTTGAAGTGGCATTCTTTTACGCGTTGATTGTAATATTTTTCTAGTTTTTTCTTGTATTTGGCTTCACTGATGATAGCCGCCTCTCTACGCCCTTCAAGTAAGTTGAGATCCAACCTCCTTTCGCGCTCGTTATCAATCTTACTCATCATGAGCACTCTATGGGATGGGCATCCAATTTCTGCTGGAATCATAGCCTCCGTTCCATAGGTTAGGCTGAACGGGGATTCGCCATTGCTGGTTTTGCTTAATGTCCTGTGCGCCCACAGGACATTAGGTAGCTCCTCGACCCATGAATGGGATTCTCCCTCCAACCTTTTCTTCAGCCCATTCAGCAAGCTTTGGTTCGCGCGCTCCACTTGGCCATTCCCCTGAGGGTGGTATACTGAAGTGAAGATTTGGTTGATGCGCAATTCCTTGAGCCAACTGGATATCTTCCTGTCGGTGAATTGTTTGCCATTGTCGCTCACAATTTCCATGGGCAGGCCAAAAAGGCATATGATGTGGCTCCAAATAAATTGTTTCATCGCCTCGGCTGTGATTTTTGCTAGTGGCTTGGCTTCAACCCATTTTGTGAAATAGTCTACTGCCACTACCAAAAATTTTACTCGCCCTTTCGCTTGCGGTAAGGGACCCACAATATCGATTGCCCATTTGTGGAAAGGCCATGCGGAGGTCACCGGAATCAAGTTGTTCTTTGGCCGCATGGTGTTTGGCGCATAGCTCTGACACGCTTTGCATTTTTGGATCTCTTTTAACGCATCCAAGTACATGCCTGGCCAATAGTAACCTGCGCTCATTGCCTTGGCAACCACCATGCGCGGGCCAGCATGTATTCCACAGATTCCTTCGTGTATCTCTCTGATCACATAGCTTGCTTCCTCAGCATCTAGGCATTTCATGAGCGGTCCAAGATAAGAGCGTCGATATAACGTACCATCAAGCAGTTCGTAGTTCTGCGACTTGTGTCTTATCTTCCTCGCCTGTGCGCGATCGTCCGGTATCTTTCCCTCCTTCAAGAATTCCATTAATGGAGTTATCCATGATGAAGGTGTTGTATGAATTACAAGGACATACTTCGCTCCCACCGACGGGTTGCTCATTACTTCCACCCTGACATCTTTGCCAAAGTGATCGAAGCTGGTTGATGCCATCTTACTCAGCGCGTCGGCAAACTTGTTTTCACTGCGCGGAATATGTATGATTCTGAAGAAGTCAAATTGCTCGATGAGTTTTCTCGCCTGCTCTAGATACAGAGGCATGGTGTTCTCCTTGGCATCATAGAGGCCATTGACCTGTGCTGCTACCAAGTATGAATCAACATGGGCCTCTAGCTTTTTAACTCCGAACTTGTGCGCGATGCGCAGACCAGCCAGCAGGGCTTCATACTCAGCTTCATTGTTGGTGCTCTTGAAATCCAACCTGATTGCGTAAGTATATTCATGACTTTCTGGATCCACCAGCTTGAGGCCTGCGCCGGACCCTTCATTGTTTGAAGCTCCATCAGTGAATAATCTCCAAACATTTTCTTCATTATTGGCTTGCGGAGGGTCTACCTCGCGCTGAGCCTCTTCAATTTTTCCTTCAGGGATTTCTGCGATGAAATCAGCTAAGACTTGTCCCTTTATTGCTGGACGGGGCTTATAGGCGATCGTGTGCTCTCCTAATTCCAGCGCCCATTTTGTCAGCCTTCCTGAGAGCGCGGGAGGCCGCAAGACTTGCTGGATGTTGTAACCAGTCAGGACTTCAATAGGATGACCATTGAAATATCTATGAAGCTTGCGCGACGCGTGTGTTAGTGACAAAACTAACTTTTCCATGATGGAGTAGCGCGTCTCAGGATCTGTCAGCACCCGACTCACATAATAGATTGGTGTTTGGATTCCCTTGCGATCCACCAACAACACTGCGCCGATGGCGCGCTCTCCTGCTGACAGGTACAATGTTAGAGTTTCGCCAGGAAGTGGAGCTGTGAGCGCAGGCAGATTTATCAGACATTCTTTTATCTCACTGAAAGCTTGCTCGGCCTCAGGCGTCCACTTGAATTGGCTTTTCTTTAGGCAATTTCTCAATGTGTTAACAAATGGGGTAGATTTGCTTGCATGGTTCGCTAGGAACCTGTTAATTGATACCAATCTACCATTCAACTTTTGAACTTCCTTCTTGGTGGATGGTGAGGGCATGTCAAGGATAGCCTCCACCTTCTCTGGGTTCACCTTGAAACCATCCTTGGTGACCATTACACCTAGAAATTTCCCTTCTTCTACGCCGAATGTGCATTTGCTCGGGTTGAGCTTCATTTTTACTTCCTTTAGGCGCCAAAGGGTTTCTTCGATGTCTTTGAGCATTTGTTTTTCCTCCCTGCTTTTAATCACCAAATCATCCACGTAGACTTCTAGGTTTCTTCCAATTTGCTCGTTGAAAACCGCATCCATGAGTCTTTGGTAGGTGGCTCCTGCATTCTTCAAACCAAAGGGCATTTTTGTGTAACAAAAAACACCCTTGTCAGTTCTGAAGGCAGTCTTGTCCTCGTCTTGTGGTGCCATTTGAATTTGGTGATAGCCCTTGTAAGCGTCCAGGAAACATTTGAGCTTAAATGGCGCCACAGAGTCCACTTTCGCGTCAATGTTTGGGAGGGGGTAACAATCTTTTGGACATGCTTTGTTGAGGTCCTTGAAATCAATGCACATCCTCCATGACCCGTTGCTCTTCTTTACCATCACATGATTGGCTACCCATGTTTGGTATCGTATTGGGCGGATGATATTTGAGCGCAGTAGATCTTCTACTTGCTCATTCATGGCCTTTGCCTTCTCATCCCCCATGACTCTCTTCTTTTGAGCAATTGGCTCTACAGACTTGAAGGTGTTGAGAGAATGTTGCGCCAGGTCTCGCGGAACCCCAGTCATATCAGAATGTTGCCACGCGAAGACCGACATATACGTTGTGAGCAATCTTTTCATTCTCAACCTTGTGTCGTCTGATATCGTAGCTCCAATTGTGATTGTTTGCTCTGGGAATTTTGGGTTGAGAATCCATTCCTCTGGCGCGTTGTTTGTCATTGGAAGTTTCATTCACCCTTCCCTCGGTATACTTGTCACTGCGCACAAATGGTCTCGGTATACAAATGTTACAACTGTTGGTGTTGGGAACCCCAGCGCGCCGTGCGCTGGTGATGGTATGGCGTTGAATTGAGCAATCGTTCCTCTACCCAAGATCATATTGTGGCATGAAGTGGTGGGCAAGACCAAGAAGTTGACAATTTCGGCTCGCTTGTGTTTCTCATCCCCCATAGTTAGTTCAAATTGTATCTGACCTAGGGGGTGAATGATTTCATTTGAAACACCCCGAGATTGGTGCATTCACAATTTCGAGCCTTGCTTGGTCTGCTGGATCCAACTTCCTGAAACATTGCTCATACATGATGTCTGATTCACTGCCAGTGTCCACCAGGACTTTTGACACTTCATAATGAGCAATGTGTGTAGTGATGACTAGAGGACTGCTGATAGACGGGCCTCCCCTGATTTTTGGGAAGATTACTTGTTGCTCGCGCCAATCTCCTTGGACTTGCGCGCTTCTCTTTCTCGATCTCTGCCCTTGCCTTCCTCCCTCGGCTACACAGATTCTTTTGAACTTTTTGCTGGCTGAGGCTCCATCTGGTTGTTCATTCTCTGGTCTTGGGTTTTTCACCAGGTGAGCCAACTTGCCTGATTTCACATCTCTTTCAATCGCATCCTTCAAATGGTGGCATGCATCGGTGTTGTGCCCTGCGGACTTGTGAAACTCACAATACTTGCCACTGTTTGATGGTCCCTTGTGGAGTAATGGCTTGGGGCTTTTAAACTGGACATTCTCTGTGCTTAACACTTGTGAAGGCGTTTTAGTGAGGGGAGTCCATATTCTTGGTAGAGGTCTGTTAGGCTCTCTGCCGCCTTCCCTCTTGTCACTTTCTCCGCGATTACGAATGTCTTTTTGGGGCTGGGGTGAGCTTGGTTGCACCTGCTTTTCTGCGGGGGAAAAAGTGGTTTGTTGCAACCTGGACCATACGGAGTTCTGTTTGCCCCTCCTTTCATTGTTGCGCGGTGCTTCTGTTTGATGCCCTCTATCTCTTGCTCTATCTTGGGCAATTTGTTTTTCATTTCGCGCGAAGACTCGCGATGCTTCCATTAGCTTGGCCCAAGTGATTGGCATGCCATCTCTGCTCACGAGAGCTCTGCGGAGTTGATCACTGCGCGCACCTTGTATAAAGGCCACGCGCAAGAGTTGTTCAGTGATACCTCCAATTGCAAGAGATTCCTGATTGAAACGGGTTATGTAGTCTTCAATGGTTTCATCATTCCTGCGCACGCAGTGCATGATGTCATCGGGGTCGCGCGTGTGTCTGCGCTGCTGTACGAAGTGAGCCTGGAACTTCTCCAATAGCTCTTCGAACCCATCGATTTGTCCAGTCGGCAAGCTTTCGAACCACACACGCGCTGCGCCCGTGAGGCAGCGAGCAAACATGTGACACCATGTTGGCATCGTCCAGCTTTCTAGGTTTCCAGTGTTGTAAAAACCTTGTAAGAAATCGTCTGGATCTGTTGTGCCGTCGTACTTGCCCAAACCACTTGGCATCTTGGTTTTGTGCTGAATGGGAGCCTTCGCGATGCGCTCAGTGAATTTTGAATGCTTCACCAAGATGGCTGGCCTGTATGGTGTGGTTACGTCCACTTGCCCTCTCGCTGGTGGGTTGTACGGTGTGTACAGATCCATATCGGCTTTGGCTCCAGGCGCTATGTTCATGTGCGCGCGGAGCTGTGAGCCTCCTGCATGAGTATCTCGCGTCTTCCTCATGCTGTGCACTTCTTCATCACTAAAATCAGCGTGTTCAGTGTGAACAGAGTGACCATCTTCCGGCGCGCGCGCCCTTTTTGTTGTTCCTTGAATGGCTTGCTTATCAAACGCGAGCCTTTGTGTTAAGTCGGCTAACTTTTTGTGTTTGACCAGCTCATTGTATTTGTCCATTAAACGTCGTTGTTCGTTTATGAGCCATTCTTTAGGGTCATTGGTTTCAACTTCTGGACCCATTGGTCCTTTTTGTTTCGCGCCAGTCAGATTTTGGAACGTGAGATTGTCTGGAGGAGTTTCAGTCTGGCTATGAGGAGTCGTGATGAAGGGATGGTTAGTGGTGGTGCGCGCAGAATCACGCGGCACCCTCAGAAACTGCTGTCCCTCATTAACATCCTCAAGCTCAATATCCTCCAGAACTTGATCGCTGTTTCGAACACCAGAAACCATGGTGAAGTTTTTCAGAGAGAACTGATGAGATGGTGATTTTGTTGCCGTTGTAACAGGTGATGGCGCCAATGAAGAAACGTGGATCGACTCACTGGTAGACGATCAACTTTCCTCGAGTATGAGTATGCTATTTCACCGATGGTTCTCCGGAGTATGAATTCTTCCACCTACAAAACGAGCAGCACCGTGAACTTACCCCTCAGAAAGGGACAGAGGGGTCCTCTTTGGGGTAACCCTCCGGTGTGAGAATAAGAGATTGTAGGAGAAGATAATAATAATCTGAGAGTGGGTAAGGAATTGGAATGTATTTTCTTGCTCACCTCCCCTTGTGGAGGTGGTGTGGTATTTATAGTGTTAGGGTTTCCAATGATTGGGCTCAGATCCCATTAGGGCCTTTTTGGCCTTCTCCTATTGCTTTGCGCCACGTGTCCTTAGGACACCTGGTGCTTTTTCATTGATTATTCTCTGACCCAGGTATTTCACCTGACCCATGTGCAATCACGTGGTAGCACATGGGTTTTGCTGAGTTGTCCACCTTTCATTGGCAGCTGTCAACATCAGCATATTCTTATTCCTTAAAGGATACCTTCTGGAAGGTTGTCTGACGAGCACAATCAAGGTTGTCCTTATCCTGATTTGGATAAGGACGAGGTTGATTATGTGCATGTGTGATATGCGCCTATCCTGAGGATGCGCGAGGTCTTCTCTTTATTCTCACGCGCAGATGTTTCATGCGCAGATGTGATATGCGTGAGCATATATGATGCGTGAGCATGTGATATGCGCCACGCGCAGATGCGCCACGCGCAGATGTGATATGCGTGAGCATATATGGTGCGTGAGCATGTGATACGCGTGAGCATATGTGATATGCGTGAGCATATGTGATATGCGCCATGCGCATAGGTTTTGGCTTTGTGCCTTCATGATATCTTGATTTCAAGCCTCTTGTCTATATCTTGTGGGTTGACCCGCCCCGCTCGATGTTAAGGCGGGTACATACCTCTTCACTAGGCATTAGGCAAACTAGCAACGAGCTAGAGCTGGGGAACAAAACAACACTCTAAAGTAAGAAACACCGATTTTTCCTTTATGTGATGATTGTGTTGAAAAGAATATTACCTTTCCAAATTACGTCTTTGAAAAGGTAATGCTGGATTCCATCCGACGAAGGCGTGCGTTGATTGAATCTTGTCTATATTAATACATGGGTTACTCTTAATTTGAATATCATAAGTTTTAAAGCAATGAAGATTAATTAGTTATTCAAGAAAATAGTATCGTTACACCTTATTTTTTGGTAAAGAAAAGTGAGTGAAGATATTTTGAATTAGATTTATTGGTATTGCTATCTAAAGATTCTTTGTATTTGATAGTAACCCTTTTCTTCTTTTAAAATTAGGGTTATCAAACGAACGTGAGACTTTTGATTTGCGCTAACCAAAATTTGCTGGATTTTTTGGTAATGTGGTTTGGCAACAGGACACCATGTTATCAGGCACCGAATCTTAGTAACAAGGACAAATAATCTCATTCCAGAAGTCATGATCAAAGGTCGTATGTTATCTTACCAACCGTAGTGTGTTAAACTCAATAAAATCATCATGTCACAAGTGCTTTGATTTTCTCATCGAACTATAATCACAACACTGTTTACATACATGTATGAGCGTAAATAGAAAGTGTAATGAAGCATTATGTTTAGGCAGGCATATATGTTCGTCAATGACGTAAAAACAATTAACTTTCTTCATAGAAGATGCTTTTAAACCAACATACCCATGTTTACCTATGAGTTTTGTGAGTTCTAACCCCATTTCCCACTTATTTTAGTCTATATTAATCTCCCAAATGATCAAACTCTCATTTTTCATCAAGAACACAAATTAAGGCTATCAACACAAGTTTTGAGGCAAAAGAAAAAATTACTTACCTGGCTTACTTTGCACTTGAGGATGAAGAATACATACCTTCTTGATTTCCTGCTTTAGTTATGTAGAAACCTTCAATCACTCTCCGTATTTTTTTTAATTCTCATTGTTTCGGTATAGGTTAGCCGGTTATATTAATAACCAAAACCGGTTAGATAGGTTAGTGTTTTCAAGCCAAAAACTCGTTACTAATCGTAACCGATTATGGCCAATAACCTATCTTTACCAGATTTTACTAATAAGCGGTTACGATTGGTAACCGAAATTTGAATAACCAGCTTAATCAGTTACTAACCTATTAAAAATAACCGGTTTCTAATCGATCCGTGTTCGGAAATGCCTATTGGGTCCCTAACCTACAGTTAATGTCACTTTGTAACCGGTTTCTGCAATGCCAGTTAATAACCAGTTTCAGTTTATGTTAGCTTAACCGGTTAAGATATGCACATCTAGTGGTATTCAGGAAAATAAAAAATTGGAAAAGAAAAATCCAAACCAAAACCGGATTCTTATTTGGATATCGAATTGGGTCGATCCTAATCCTGAATATCCTAATAACTAATTCGGATTCATATATGGAGTTTTAAAATTTCGGATTGATCGGATTATTCAGATTTTGTTTAATCCGAATAAATTTAGTGTTTCTAGTAATATTTTTTGGTTTTATATGTTTAGACTATTGTTTGAGGTTTGAACTTTGAATTTTGTTCCAAACTAATTTGTATTTTCCGTTTTGTATGTTTGTTGTGATTCTAAACTAGTAAAATGTTATGAACCAAAAATTAGAAGGAAAAAAAATCGTTATTCGGTTTATTTTTAGATTCTGATTTTATTCGAGTCTGATCTGAATTGAATTCGGATTAGATATGAATACCCTAATTCAGATCTGATTGGGTTTTGGGCAGGGTACTAAAGTTTTCAAATCCGAAAAGTACAAACCAAATATCCGTTATCCGATCCGACGAACACCCTTGGAGTGCCTCTTATTAACATCTCACACCTGCCCAACCAAAGTTCAATTCTGCTAATACTATAACTTATTCTTCACCCCAGTCCAATACCAATAATTCAATATAAATATATAATCCAAACTTCACAGGCCCAATAAATTCTGCTAATACTATAACTATATCACACCAACTTCTCATATTGAAGTTTGAACAAGGAAACAGCCCAATGACGAAAACAAAGATAGATCCACAATTCCACACCCACTCACCCAGATACCCTAGTCATCTATTTCACTTTGCTCCTATCTCTTTAATCAGGCCCAACTAAAATATGTTCCAGCCCTAAAAGTTAACACCTTACGCATATGGGCCCAATTCCTGCCAGTATTCTCAATTTACTATTGGACCTAGAGATGCTGAAATTGGGGTTTTTTTACCCGGGGTATGGTTGGGTATTTGACCGGTTTTTCTCGTTTTTCGGGTAGGGTCAGGTTGGGTTTTGACCGGTTATTTCGGTTCTGGTTCCGGCAGTTCTGGGTACAGCTCCGGGGAGAAATCTAATACCAAGTCGTGCCCGCTGGTCGGGTACGGGTAGGAACCGGTTCCGGGTCAGGTCCGGAACCGGGTATTTTGTGTACCTCTAATTGGACCTGCTGATTAATGTTTTTGGTCTAAGCTTTTAGCAATTTTTTCTAGTCCCTTATCAAATATTTTGTGAAGGTTTGAGAAGTACAAACAATTTGTGGACTACCGCAAACGCTCTATACGTGGATTTTGAACATAGTTCACAAGATGATGTATATGATACATTGGAAACCTGACTACCATGTTCTAGTGCAACTACACATGACTCACAATCCTAAGAAGACGGGTCTCTTATCACATATAACCTCAATTATTTGTGGCGTCAATTTGAAATTGTGACATGTATTAATGATTTAGTAGGTTTACATGATTGTATCCACCATATTTTGATGTTGATCGGTATTAGTTCTTTGTGTATCTTGTTCTTTTTCTAGTTTCCATGTATGTTTTTCTTTTTCTTTTTTAGTAGGGGGGTCTTTCTGGAAATGAAAAAAAAACATCTCTATCCTAAGTTGTACTATGTATAAGAAATTTCCAAGTGTTTTTAGTTTCTCTTACATTTGTATTTAAACTTAACTTTTCGTTGTAGGCCGTGAAAAGCAGGCACAGACTCACTTATAAAAACACAAGGCGTTTGGAGGCACGAGACATGGAAGTGCAAGCATGAGATGCCGAGGTGGAGAAGCTGCCAAGGAAAACGAAATTTTAATAGAGACAAACGAAAAACTCAATATTTAACAAGAGATAATTGATCCATAAAATTTCCGACCCACATAAAAAAAAATTAAGGTCAACCACTAGTATTATACATGTACATGAGTTTTTAAGTTACCATTTAAAAAAAAATCTAAGTGAGATAAAAACTTTGACTAAACATTGTACGCAACTTGTGCTACTTAAATCCGCAAGATACCAACAGCTGTCTTTTTTTCAAAGACCTTTTCAAATACATACCAATTTCCTATTTCCAAAAATAATTATAATAAAGTCATTCATTTCAACTCTCTTCTCTTCCTCAAAACACATCCGTAACATTCACTATAACCGAAGAAAAAAAGTATCGATAATGGTTGGTGGAAAACTCGCCATTGAGTTACATCATTGACGTCTACAAGATACATTTATCCAAAGCTATAATCAAGGAGATAAACAAGAAAATTAAATGTACAAAATATATATGAATAGTGGATGCATATGCTAACGCATAAATCTGGATTGGATTAATTCAAATATATTTGATTAATAATATCTATGTATTTTGTGTGTTAATACACAGGGGTGAAATCATTTGATCCAGGCACATGCAATAAAGACCGGATGACACAAATTGAGATGGACTAACTACCGATGGGTCTCCAACGCAATCTGTGGATTACCATTGAGCTTCCACGAAAGGAACCCGCGGGCCACTCAAAGGACCCCACACGTGCAAGGTCCTCACCTGTCGTGTATTTCTTGGTTCGCGGATAGTTTTACTATCCTACATCTGTATTGACGATGGTGATCACATCGATTAAAAAAATAAAAAAGAGATCAAAGCTCATACAAGAAAAAAAATGATCTTAGACAAAGAATAGTGGTAGAAAATTGTGTTGCAACTTGCGACAAAACTATCAAATCACATCGATTAAAAAAATAAAAAAGAGATCAAAGCTCATACAAGAAAAAAAATGATCTTAGACAAAGAATAGTGGTAGAAAATTGTGTTGCAACTTGCGACAAAACTATCAAATCAAATTTCATACATTGAGCTAAATTTAACACATTTTGTCAAATATATATATTTTTTTATAATTGTAATGGCATAAATATTTAATAATATAATAAAATAAAAATAAAAAGCAATTACATTTGATCTTATGGGTCTTGGACAGTGGGGACAATGGGTATTATGGAAAATTCTTTTTGGCCACAACATTATTCCCCGACCCACACATACTTTTTCTGTCTTTTCTGATGGGCATGCTTCTTCATCACTCACCCACTATCATCAATTTTCAACACTATTTTGGTCAAAGGGTGTTAATTGCTCGTGTCATTCAACATCTTCCACACTCTTCTTTTCCACTTTTGGAGTTTTGGTAGACCAACTTCCACTTTGTAACGACTCTTTTAAGTTATTTAAGTTATTTTAGGTTGAAAACAAATATAAAGAATACAAATCCTTATATTTATTTGATAAAATTTTAAAAAATGTGAAAAAATAAATTGAGGTGAATGTTATCAATATCAAATCCTGATGGACCAATACAGATATGATATGAATAGGGATGACAAATAAGCCGACTGTGTTGGAATACTTTGAAACAATTGAGACGTGCAAAGGTGTGAGATTAGTTTTATAATTTTATTCAGATTTAGAGGAGTATGGTGTAGAGTAACCAAGTATTGGCGTGGTTACTCTGCATTGTGTACCATCAACTGAAATGTTGTGATGGCCATTTTCCCTATATAAGGAAAGTATTTGGTCTAATTTTTAGACAAGATTTTAGAATAGAACTTAGGTATTCGTTCTTATTTTCTCTTTGAATTATTCGATTGAACATTTGGTAAGTGAATGCGATCTTAACCTGACTTACAAAAATGACCAGGCCTATTTGAATTATATAAAACCTACACAAAGTTTATATGTGTGACGAAAAGTTTCACAAAAGGTTGCCATTTTTGTTTTACAAGTTTCATTTTCCTTGTAACTTTATCACAAGTCAAAATGTCATAGAACATTGAAAAATGAAGCAAATTTTTTATACCATCTATTCATACACTCTTTAAGTATACTTCTAAATCTGCACTTTGTCTCCGATGGGATTAAAACCCCTAATCATATAGATAGAAACATCTTTTCATGCACCCTGGCGCTAGGCTACAAGTCATGTCCTTCGGTAAAAGGTAGAAGATAATCGTATAATTCGAAAAGAAATGAGATTGTAAGGTAACATTAATCTATAAATGAACACAGCAAGATAGTTCTTGTTTGAGTTGTGAGACGAAATGTTTAAATTTTAAAAACTATTTATTTTAAAATGTGTTTAACCAACTCAAACAAGAATAAAGTCAGTTAGATTCCTGAGTGTAGCAACAAAGGGTGATCTTCAACTTGAGCAAATTATTCTTTGATTAAGACTCCAACATGAGTCTTCAACTTTGAGTAAGGTTGTCGCTTGAATCTAGTATATGAGCAAATTTGTATGTCTAGCTCTTCAACTTTTTCTAATGAAGAGTTACTCTGTATTTAGGCTGAAACCTCAATTTCTTTAAGTTAAAGTTGGATCTTAATGGGTTCGTTCAGTATTTGAATCAAGCTCGAAAAACTTGTAATTCGAATCAAATAAAAAATATTCGATGATATGTGTGGGCCCCACTTGGTTTTATTTTTATTCTTTTTTTTATACATGTATATAGTATTTTTCTAATAGATACAAATAATGTGAGTGATACCACCGCCGCGGGTTTATCCCCCTAATCGGTAACCACAATTCGTGGACAAGAACCCTATTAAAAATAAGAACATTGTTTTTTTTTACCGTACGAGCATTGGAAATTAACAAAATAAATAAATAAAATTTTTCCCATTTCATCTTCAACCATTTACCATTTTACATACACAATTCATCTTCTCTACTCATCTCCTATATTCATCCTTCTCAAATGCCTCTAAGAGTTTATTGAGGTGGAGCTTTGACGACGAGGTCTCTTGATAAATGCTTGAATGTACGTACCGGACAATGGCACATCGAGAGAGCAATTTTGGCATGCGGTTGAGGAACCGGCGATCACACTGTCCGCCAAATCATCACAAAGTGGAATGATCTTAAAAACAAAGTTGGTCAATTCCACTTATTCTACCTACTAGCACTTGCTGAGATGCCCGTACAAGATGCATTTTCACAAACGCAACATGACTACCGAAAATTTGTCAATCAAAGGGGATTTAAGCATTGAAGCATGGGATAAGTAAAGAAATCATTGATAATTTGTGACTCCGGCTCCGGCTCCGGCTCCTGCTCCGCCTCCGCCTCTGGCTCAAGACGATTCTGATTCCGGCATATCCGAAGTGGAGGATTAATTATGTATATATATTTTAATTTAAATGTTATTTATGTTATCATTTCTTATGTTTTTTATTTGAATTATGTATTTTTTTTTTAATTTAAAAGAAAAAAAAACTTTTGATGGTAGTTGTTTAGTGGAGTACCACATGTATTTAAGCGAATTAGGGTAGTATATGAGGTAAATGAGGTGATGTTAAGAAATCAGTGGATATCAAGATCAAGATACCTTAGTGGAACACCTCTTCCCTAAGATATTTTAACTTCTTCGTTTTTTAATTTTTATAAGGGAAAATTCCCAAAATAAGTATTTATGAACACAAATTTTTAGTTTTAGGTATCATTTGAAAAAAATTCCAGAAATAGGTATTATAAATTAGTCGTGACGAGTAGTTTGAGGAACCAATTAAAACTTGTCGTGTGTCCTTAAACTAACCGTAACGAGCACGTTCACTAATTATTTATCCGTCACGACTAAATAAGTTTCATGCCTCGTAATCAACACCCACGAGTAATTCATAAGTTCTTTAGTCGCAACGACTAGTTTACCCGGTTTGCATTCCCTACACGAGTAGTTTATTAGCAGTTAACTCGTCGAGACTAGTTTAATCTTATAATCTACTCGTCGCGATTAAAGGACTTATAAATTACTTGTGGGTGTTAATTACGAGGCATGAAACTTATTTAGTCGTGATGAGTAAATGATTAGTGAACGTGCTCGTCATGACTAGTTAATAATACCTATTTCTGAAATTTTTTGCAATTGCTACATAAAATTAGAAACTTTTTGTCATAAATGCTTATTTTGAGAATTTTCCCTTTTTATAATGTTCAAAAGCATTTTGGTCATTTTGTTATCTAGATTTTGTTAGGGAAAATTCCCAAAATAAACATTTATGAAAACAAATTTCTAGTTTTAGGTACCATTTGCAATTAATTCCAAAAATAGGTATTATAAACTAGTCGTGACGAGTAATTTGTAAAAACCAATTCGAACTTGCTACGTGTCCTTAAACTAACCGTAACAAGCACATTCATTAATCAATTCCTCGTCACAACTAAATAACTTTCATGCCTCGTAACCAACGCTCACGGTAATTCATAAGTCCTTTAGTCGTGACGAGTAGATTATAAGGTTAAATTGGTCGTGACGAGTTAACTACTAGTAAACTACTCGTGTAGGGAATGTAAACCAGGTAAACTAGTCGTCGTGACTAAAGGATTTATAATTAACTCGTGGGCGTTAATTACGAGGCATGAAACTTATTTAGTCGTAATGAGTAAATGATTAGTGAACGTGCTCGTTACGGTTAGTAAGGACACGTGGCAACTTTTAATCGGTTCTACAAATTACTCGTCACGACTAGTTTATAATACATATTTATGAATTTTTTACAAATGATATCTAAAACTAGAACTTTATTTTCACAAATGCTTATTTTGGAAATTTTCCCATTTTGTTATCTAGATGTGACTGCAAAGTTAACAGAGGTTCGTATTAATACATAAACCCGTTACAAAATGACCTTAAACATGCAACTTTTCAAAGTTAGCAATCAAAATATGCTAATTTACCTAAACCACATGAGCCGTAGGTAATTAACTTTTAGAAAATTACATCATAAACTAAACAAAAAATAAACCAATGATTCTGAATAATCTCACAAATTCACATGCATTCTATCAAGATCAAATTGTATTTTTTTTCCCCACTTAATTCATGTTCAACTTCTATCAAGATCAAATTTACAAAAGAAAAAAACATGTATCCTATACACACTTTATACAAACCTTGGTGTTCTTTTACAAATTTCTTTTTTTCCTATAATTAATTAAAGAGCGACCAAAAATCATGAAAATAAACAAAAATTAAAATATTCAAAACGGAACGACGTCGCTGCAGGGGAAATAATCTGAATTCATGCCGGAGTTTTCCGGCCACGAGTTTTTCAAAAGTTTTAATAACATTTGTGCTTTTCGCTTAGCGCGTTCCGTGCAATCGCTCTGTACAAGCAACAACAACTGCGTCAAAACTCCGGCAGCCACCGCCTCAACTTGCAACCGTTCAACGGCGGAACATAACGAGAGTAACGCTCCGGCAGCATACTCCGTCGCTCGGTCGGAGATTTTCAAAATAACTTTCACTAGTAACGGAACTGTAAGCGCGTGAGACGCAAACGCCGCGCATCCTGACGGACTCCGGCATAATAACTCCACCGTGGCCAACGCTCTCTCGGCGTCGCATTTTTCAAAATCCGGTAGCCTGTCAATTAACGCCTCAACCGCTCCGGCTTCCACCGCCTTGTGACGGTGTTGTTTCACGATGCATAAAGCGAACAACGCCTTGATTCCGACTTTTAAAGCTCTCGGATACGATAACGGATAATCTAATATTCCGATTACTCCGTCGAATATCGAATCATGACTACTAATTTCCGCTCGGAGCTCCGGCGAGCTTGTTCCGGCGATGACGTTCTCAAGTAAAACCGCAGTGTTAACTCTGACGTCAATCGATGAATGCGATAATAAAAATATTAAATACGAAATCCGATCCGGAACGGAAGATACTAGAAGACACTCGGTTTCGGTAAGCGGTAAAACCGATAGAATCACAAGCAACTCGTGAATCAACTCGGACGAGTTACGACTCGTTTCGGAAAACAAAACCTCGAGTAAAGTCTCACACGCGTTTTGCGTTTTAACAACCAACCGGTTCTTCTCCGAGTCACGTACAAGTCCTCTAATCCTCCGAACAGCCGATAGCCTCAGCTGCCGTGAGTTTGACGCCGTTGACGCCTGTTTAAGCAACGACTGGACGATTACCGGATCAGCCGGTTGCTTCGGCGTCGGAATTCGTTCCACGCCGTACGATCTGTTGGCAACGCACCAGTCCTGGATGAGACGGCGGAGCGTGTGGTTAGGGATGAGTGTGAAGTCGGTTAGAGGCAGACGAGTGACTGGACACGTGGTGTTTCCGGTGGCTATCCATGACTCGATGCTTGACCGGTCGTATGTTTGACCGGTGTTTATTATGACCGGATCCGTCATGAGCTCGAGGGAGACTGGGCATCGGAAATGGTACGGGATCTGGAGTCCGACGTCCAACGGCTGTAAGGTTCCAGGCATGTTTGGTAGGTGGTTAGGTTATACAATTCAGTTATCTGTATCTATATAACCTATACATACAGATGAAATGAACAGAGAGTTTTGAAAGGGTGGTGTTGATATGGGAGAAGATGTGTGGTGTTGTGTGGCCCTTTTTATGTTACAAGCTGTTTCAATCTATCTACACACGTGTGAGGGTGTGTGTATCTCTATTGAATTGAATTAAACCTGAGTTGTTGAATGGTGGTGGGGTGTGGTCAAAGGTGCTAGTCTGTTCGTATAGTTGTGTGGGGTCCACTTGGGAATTTTTTTCTTTGCATTCTAGTCCTTCTTCTTTTGTATCGTGGTATTCGTAGACCTTGCTTTTAGTTTAAACGGGTCGTGTTTGAAGGTTGGCCGGTTAAAGTTAAACTTTACACGAACCTGAAAGTTACAAAAGACATGTAAATTCCAAAAAGACATAAGTTTGTAAGGTTGACACTAAAACAACATGTTTAACATACTATCTCCTTTTTCATTCCTCCTATTTATATTTATATATACTAATAATTTGACAACGATAGTTTACCAAGAAATAGTATAAAAGAATTATATTAAATTATAAAACCTTATTAAAGTTTATTTATTAATATTTAAAAATTTAATATAAATGCCTTGAGTAGTAGATGTAATAACATAAAACACTTTTTTTAAATATAAGCAAATGAGATGTTAAAAATGAAACCGTGATAATAATCAAACGCAAAAAAAATAGTTTGAACAACTCTTTTTCTTTATTATGACAAAAAAAAAATCCTAAAACTTGACCCATACGCAAACTGTTAACTCTTTGAAACTATTTATACTAGAATCGAAACCTAAACTCATTATGACACAATCACTTTAAACAACTTGACAAACTTAAATAGCCTACTCATGCTCTAGTACTTAAAAATTTTATCAAAATTAACCCATAATGATTAGCCCTTAAATGTGGGAGGTTGACTTAAACACGACCAACGTGTTAATAACTTCAATCTAAAACTTATTCAAATCCATTTAAGTTAAATTCAAACTCGTAAGAAAAATGAGAAAAGCTATATTAATAAGTGGGATATAATGTGAGTTGGTTAAAATAAAGGGGGTAACATAGAGATGTGAGAAGTGATAAGGCATCATCCGGATCTTATTCTTAACCACGACGCGCAATTCAAGAATCTCTAATTCCCTGAGGAGGATTTGTGTGTAAATGAATGAAGCGTACGATGTCGTTTAGCACGCGTGGGGCAGTGACTGACCTGGCCACATCCAATTTAGTTGTCGGTGGTCAACCGGCAACACCTTTGGACTCGTACAGCTAGATTGTGGGTCAATGTTTTTGGTACTTAAAACAAGCCCTCACTCCTTTCCTTTCACACAAAAATTAATACTAATACTTTATTCACTTCAAAAAAATTCCAAGCAGATTCGAAAACTAAAAGGCAGACAATACAATTTACAATTGTAACTAATCAAATGCAATTAATCATTTACCAGAATAACTCTAAAGAAATATATAAACGTTGTGTGGCCAATGTTAGGCTGAACTTCAAGACACTAGTAAGCCTCAACTTGCTACGTTGTCAATCAAGCGGGCGTACTAATGTCATTCAGTAGGAGCAATTGATCTGAAACACGAGTAAATAGGTGAAATGGCATTGTACCAACCATACATTTAAATATTCGATGTATTAAACACATGCGTCTTGTGAAAGAGGACTACAGTTTGAACATGTATTGGTTAAAATACAATCTTTAATGAGCAATGTCCACTTTGGCACTTTCAAATAATTTGAACAAGTTGTTACTATACCTATACCCATGGTTAACGTCCACTAATCTAGACATATAGGTTGATCAACCGCACCATTGAATCGACAATTTGTTCCCTAGGGGAACTTTACGGCCAAATAGAGTATGATCTTTTGTTAAGGAAATTCAACTACATCTTTTTGTAGACAGCAAAAATGTAAAATAATCATCACGTATTAAGATTTGTCCACGAAATCCAAACAACTACAAATAACTTTGACCTAGTTCGGGAAGAAACTTATCAATAAATAAGTTGAAAAGTGAAAAGGACAACGCGACCCTCGGATAAATGTAGTGCAAGTTAAGTAGATGCACTTAATAGAAGCCTGTCTGTACTTATAGAGTTAGGATGATAAAAATCTAGCTGTCAGTTTTAAATAAAATGAACAAATAAATGCTTCTTTTACAACTCAACTATTTATTACAATCAACATTCAACAGTGTATGATAGTTTTTCGAGTTTTTCTGTTAACTAATTCTCATGGTTACTAATTTTTCTTTTAACTAGTGGGCCCTTATAAAGGAACAATTAAAAAAAACTTCAAATTTATTTTACATCTGACCATTTCTTCTAGAAAAAGGTTAAAAAAAATACATGTATTTATTTGTGAATATATAAACTAATCAAAAGAAACCACATGCACCGTTGCCAGTGATAGAGTGGGTATGGTCAAAACTTTTTGTTACAACAAATGGGTGTTTCTTTCTCCGGCATTATAGTTTGGAATAATCAAATTTATGCTTTTTATTGGAATCTAATCACTAAATGGTTTGCTTTTACGGGAAGACATAATCATGTAAAAGTACCAAGAACCACTTTCTCTATTATTCAATAAAATACCTTTTTTTACATATCTTTTGTTAAGAGGGAGTGATCAGGCCCGTATAATTTGACTAGTTTCTCTTACTATATCTCACTTTATTTCTTTATACATGCAAAAAGTTGATGTTGTCCAAGTACATCAAGTGCTAGCTACGAAAGTCAGGCTTAACAATGGTTATTATACTTATGATATAAACAATATATCATACAATAAACCATGCAAACACCTTAGCAAATTTTCATCATATTCTTTCCCTTCCCATGTCTTTAGACTTTAATCATCTCATCTCATCTTTTTCTTTTTCTTTTCATATTTCGTATTGTTTCTTTTTATTTTGGATATTTAAATGACGTGAAAGAGGGTTATCCACGTGCGCCAAATTAAGAACCTAACGGTTGGTGTCGACTATCACTAATTAAGCGAATGAGTTACAAATATTATGCATTTCACAATTTCTTGGTCAACGGTCAACTCGTGCATTACCCTCTCCGTGGTTTGCCTGTGGCTAAGTGACCACTGCTACTTTACCGGTACTTGTCTACATGATCGCTCTTTATGTCACATAATTGCCTTAGTACATGTTAGCATGAAAATTCTTGTACCACATGATATATTCCACTAAACCTATAGAATCTCAACTTTAATTATAGTCTTTTAGGCTTTATGGTCACACAATGCTTAGTACACACCACAATCCTACTTTATCTTTATTTTTGTTTAACTCTAAATACATTTTGTATCTTTTGAAATATCTAATAGTAAACACCCACTCACTTTGTATCTAACTTCCAGTCAATAGATACGTCCCTAATCCAACAAAGTAAGATCCACGACACACATACAAAGACATAAGAGCATCGTTACCAAATCATAATTTTCTCATGTCAAATCTTTTTTAAAGAAATATCATAAAGTAGATCATGTAATTATCTAGCACATAATATAAGACTCCAAAACTAGATATTTGAATGTAATGGTTTTCGTAAACAAATTTTAACCACTGAAACACGTCTTTTAATCCTATTTTTAAATATGCATTTATATATAATAATAGAATTTGAACCTTCAACTACAATGGAGGAATACCTTTCATGCACACCTTGATACCACTAGCCGCTAGTCACATCCCTTTGGTCCTTGCTACATAGTACATACTACATACACAATGACTCAACGAGCTATAGTTAATCCATATGTATGGGACTGCAAAAAAATAATGCTTTTAAATATACGAGCCAATGATTGTGTATTAGTTACCGAATCTTTTTAAAGTTGGTTAATTAAAAAGTTAATGATGGCACAGGTCTTTTTATTTTTGGAAAAGGTTGAGGGCATCGAAAGAATGTCGTTATCGATATGATTTTCTTTTTCTTTTTCTATTCAAATTTCATGCAGCAATGCAGCATATAATTTGTTTTTCTCTAGTAATATGTTGCATCTACTTTTTTAAAAGAACTAAATACACAAATTGTTATACGTTGTATATATATTTCGATATAAATTTAATTTAAAGCGAGTTATACCTTAACTAAAGTAGTTCTTTGTAGATAATGCACAAAAAATTCATGCTAATTTATACATAACTTGGTTCTTAATAGAATTTATACTACAGTAGAAACTCTATAAAATAATACACTGGGGATCATCAAAATTTATTAATTAAAAGAGTTATTAATTAATCGATAAATTAATAATTATTAATTTATATATTAATTAATATTTTATTAATTTATAGTAGAATACTTAGTTTACAAACACCTTTCAAGCTTCCACTTAATTATTGTATAAAATGCATGTATATCAAATGAACAGCCCAATTTGAAAGAAACCTTCAATCTCCTACCTTATTATGCTTCTTGTGTTCAATGTATCACTTTATGGACATTAAAAATATTTTCTATATAAATACAAGATTAAAATAGGTTAACACAAACAAAGTGTTATTGGAATTAATAAAGATGATATCGATGAAGAAGATGATGAAAGTTCTACAATGGAGCCCCCTTCGCGAAACGAAGCTATTAAAGCGGCAATCACATTGAACAATTTCTTGTTGAGCTATAAGAAAACAACACTAGAAGTTCTTACCATGCTAAGGAAAATTAGAGATGAGATTCAAGGGGAAATTGATTTCAACAAAAAAACAAAAGACAATTGAGTCATTTTTCAAGAAACCTTCATAAATCATTCATGTAATATGCTATATATAAGGAATTATTAATTTATATTTTATATGGGGTCTAAAGAAATTATCAAAAATGTATTATTTTATAATTTTAGCGAATTATTAATTTAGCACCCTATCCCCGAGTAGGGACCAGCAAAAACTATTATCTTAGAGAGTTTATTAAATAATCGAGTATTAATTTATCGAGTTTCTACTGTAAATGGAATATGGGGGGGGGGGAGCATAAGAAAAAAGTTCTATCCTTATATTTTTATAATACACTATAAATAAAACAAATAATGAAAAGAATTAAACGAGTTGGTATCTCATATAGCGAATTTTCAACATGCCATACTACTAGGTAGCAACATAGCGTCTTCTTACCCTTATACCATCACAACATTCAAATTAACTCAACTTTAAAAGAAAGTACTTCTCACGGCAACCACTTAAGGATGTTCAAATAGCTTGAAGCTTGCTTGAAACTCATTCGAAAAAATATACTGTAACTCGGATCATTTACAAAACAAATCAGCTCAACTTGAACCGTTTACAAAACAAGTCGAGCTTGGTTAGATTAATTTACAAATTGAGTCATCTCGGCTAGGCTGTTTATACACTAACCCAAGCACGAGCGAACCTTGCTTGGCATGATTTAACTCATGAATAGCCCTACAAGTCTACAACCAACACTAAACAAAGGAGTACTACTGAATATCAAGGTTGCAAAAGTTGCTAGGCGCTCCTAGGGTGGTCGACTAGGGAGTTGCGAGTACTCGGTCTAGGCGGGCTAGACTTGGGGAGTACTCGGACATGGTGTTTTATAAAGAAATTAAGTTGTCGAGATTATATATATGCCAAATATCAAAAGTTTACTAAATATTCTACAAAATATAAACGAAAAATATAAAAACAATTAATAATACTTGCATATTAGTTCAAGAACATATCTTAATTGATGAAAGACGTACCTCAATCGAACTTAAATAAGAGGTTTGCGAATTTAGAACTTCGAATCGAATGATAACAATGGTGGTTACGAGTTTAAAAATGAAATTAGGCTGCGTCTTAGCGTGAAAAGGAAAAAAAGCAGTGGCCGGCTCTTAGAAAAATTTGTTTTTTCTTCTAATAAAAGTCAAATTTTGTTAAGACCGAGTTGGACCGCCTACGCCGAGTAGATCCGCCTAGGGCTGATTCCAAGTTTTTTGACATTGGAGAAGAAAAGCAATGCGGTGAAATACCGAGGAGCGCCGAGTACTCGGCCGCCTAGACCGAGTTTTACAACACTACTACTGATAACAAATTAACAAATTGAGTACTGAGTGATGAAGTCCTCCGTTAACAATAGTACGTCAATGATAGCATCAATTATAATGAGTGTTTTACATGATAACTAGTTTTCTAGTAAACCAACAATTGTCACATGGTATTTATCACGTTTGTATCAAGAGAAGCCCACAATTTTCATTGGCAGAGGAAGTAAGGTAGGGTTGGGGTCAACTGACTCCGTTTATTTATTTATTTTTGTATGTGTGTGTTACATGTAGAACGTATAAAACAACACTTTTGAGTTTTGAGCAGCCCAATTTTATTTAACTTTTGAACCCATTGGCCTTTTGAAAATAATTATGATTTTATTGCCCAATGGTTTTATGAAAAATCTATTTACAGAATAGAAAAAAATATATAAAAACTTTAACTAAATACAAAATTCTTTGTTTAGTACCTAAGCCATTATTACTTTTATTAAAAAAATGCCTGATACCAATTTGAATTTGTTCCTAAGGGAGTACCCCCTGCCCGACTCATCACTAAGGGTCAAAATCTGGTTTCATTTATATATGGGGTGATCACCAAATCATTTGGTGGCCAATAGACCGCTTAGGTTCAAGGTAGGTTCGTCGTGCAGTTTCTAGAATTTATAAAGTAATCACCAAATGGGTTTGTTAGAATTTATAAAGTGATCACCAAATAGTTTGGCGATCACTTCTAGTTGATTTGACAAGTCATAAGTGATTGCCAAACAAGGGAAACAACTGATTGATCTAAACAATTTACGTAACGTTTGTGTTTGAGTTCATTTGATGGTCACTTCTGACTTGTCAAAACCAATCACTTGGGTTGGTGATTTGTTGATTCGTGGCTCAGTTTGTGTTCGTTCACGACTGGGGTTCTTTTGACAATCACAAAGATGGTACGCAGATTCTGTTACAGCGATAGTATTTTTACTATTTTGCCTGGTTGATTATTCAAGCCATTGCCAAGTGCCACGGTGGTCGTTGTCAACATTGACTTATTGAGGTTGAATTAGTTATTAACATTTGTACAAAATCATATATGTTCCTACATTCCCCAAGCAAGAATTTGAGCCAACCTTTATTTCGTCTCTCATTTACAAATATTTTGAACATGTTACCCTTCTTTTTATTTGAATGGCAAATTTCTATGATCAGAGTGATTTATACATGCCACTTAAGCCAACATATGTTTACCAACTTGATATCACACATACACTTTCACCTTCCAAATCTTAAAGGAACGTACTTAATTAAATAGACCTGATGCTTTCACATGGTTATGTCTTTTCTTGTAATTATTTTTATGGTTATAATATATGTAAATATTTTGAGTATGGATTAAAGTATAAATTTGAGTATTTTAGATGCTAATGCCGGAAAAAGAATCAAACATTAGGTGTATACAAAAGGTCTTTTGACCACACTCACACTAGCTTCCACTATCAATGGCCACTATATAAATAGGAGAGGTGCATGAACTTTTTTAGGGCAAATAATATAACATAATTAAGAATCTTTATTTTAGCAATTTATTTGTTTTTAATATTATTAAAGTAGAAAATTTTCATTAAAGATGACTAATAGCATAAAAAATATGATGTAATATAAAATAAAACTAAACTTTATTAAAAACTAAACTTCTCAAAATAAACTAAGTATATTTTATCAGTTGTTTTAAAAGCCACTAAAGAACCTAGTTTTTTTACACCTCATTGGTTAGTGCTAGCAAAATGTGTTGTGGTGTTAAACGTATCACGTTTTGCACGCCACGAGTAACTAAATGTGTTAATTTGATAAACATTAACATATACACATGTTTAATATGTGGGTTATACGACACGATGTAACACTTTTAAAGATTCACTAAACATGATTAAGAAATAACATGATGCAGAGTGGCGGACACAGAGAATTTTTTATGGAAGTGGAAATTTATAGGGGTCATTACTGATGAAAATTTAAAAGCTGATATATCTAAACTTGTCTACACATACAAACAATGTTTTAAATCTAAAGTTCATAACTTGTATAATTTTTCAAACCTCATTCCAAGATCCCTAATCAGATAAATTATAATAGTAGAACTAAGCATCTATAACACCCTAGCTTAAGCGGAAACGCCCGAGTGTGACGTACAGATTGCTCAAACACACGTGACACTATTAAGTGACCATGATAACATTAATTCATTAAATTTCCAAGTACACAAGTTCAACAAATCACAATACAAGTTCAAATCAAAACATAATCATAACAATGTCTCGTTTATTAAATAACCTAGGTATTCTAAGCGTCTTCTAGTCCTTCATCCTCTAATCATGGTATCTGTAACATATGTATAAAATAAGGTCAGCTATAAATACCCGGTGAGTTTCCACAGTTTTAAATACATACATAAAAACAGTACAACTCATGGACAAGTAATAAACGAGCAAGTAAGTCCTTTCCAGTTGGTAACAACCAACGTACTTGGGTAATCGCGCAAGTAAGGTCCTTTCTAATTGGTATCAACCAACGTATTTGGATAATGAGACCCTTTCCACTCGATACAAATGGACTGGAGTGCAAAGGGGGGCGTATGATCATACTTAATGAGGCTTCCCAATCGTGCAAGTAATATTCGTGCAAGTAATACAAGTAACACACAAGTCCATATACGAATTGCAGTTTTGTAATAGAAGAAACAATACTTGAATTTTTATAAGGATACATATGCTACCCCAAAACATTAAAAAGGGGTGGTGAAAAACTCACCTTAGTAATTGAAGTAAGAAGGAATAAGAATAACTCGAAGGCGTCTGATATAACGTTTAATATATTTAATCCCGTGTATATTTTATTTAATATTTTATTAGTTTTGTTCGGTTTCTCGTAAGATTTGTATACTACTAACTTAGTTTTATGTTTTAGGTTTCGGGATTTAATTTCGGTGAAAAGAGAGCGAAAAATGAGCAAAAACAAGCCGAACCAGAGAACCGACGCGTCAGGAAACGAACCGGACCGAATCAGGAAGTGAACCGGACCAGCAGAACGAACCAGACCCCCCCTTTGGCCGGTGCGCCATGTGACAGGGGATGGGAGGCCCGCTGAGCAGCGCGGCGTGGTGAAGGCGGTGCCCGGATTCCAGAAACTTCGATCGTTGGCCGACTTAACCTATCTTTGGACTCCTGTTGCCTATATAAAGAACCTAAACTCACCATTAATCATACCTTAACCCCTCATCCGAATTTGGTGAGTTCCGAGGCGACCGGGACGAGTTTTTAGCAGCTGTGGAGTCGAGGAATCAGCTGGTGTTGCGCATATTGGTTGAAGGAGAAGAACACTAGTTCTATCTGTTATTTCTTTCGTTTTCATTGTTTTATCACCATGAATTCTTACTTGTTTGTTTCGTTTAATTTTAAGATGCTAGGCTAAACATTATAGACTGCCTAGGCTTATGATGAACTTATCTTGATGTTTTGATTTGATTTGGGATTATTTACATTATGGTTTTTATGATTTAGTAAAAGATTTGCTTATAATTAATTGATGCGTATGGATGCTTAGGATTGTTTGATGAGTTTTGTTCCATAGTTTTCCTTGATTATTGTTTGTCATATGATAGGATTGCTATTAGGTCAATTACTTTGTGTTCTTGATTATTTAATGATTTGATTTCGCGATAAGATCATAGGAATAATATTGTTAAATAAACCTAAGTATGTTGCTAATCTAAAATCTGTAAAGTGCTGGATTATTGATAAGTCTTTACTATTTAATCTTGCTAGATTTAGTTCTTCGTAAGGAGTCCGTCTAGGGTTGATTATTTATTATTGTTTATCAAATCAATTAAGTATAGTAAATTGCCTTTGATTTCCGCGCTGTAAGGTAGGATTTCGTATAAAGGAACTAAATTATAAACAATTGGGTGACCGTAAGCGAACTTGATTTTTAATACTGGTGTGCGTTAAAACTTGTTAGAAATCCATAGGTTTTCTCTTGAGAAGGGTCAGGGGTACTATTCGGGTTTTCTTTTAGGTGTCTATTTTACAATCCCAGTCCATAACTAAATATTTTCCCGAGTCAAGTCATTACTGAAATTTAAGGGAGTCTAGCCTAGGTAGTTTTCTCATCATCATCGTATTTTAATAACAAACTTTGCTTTCATTTAAATTACTTGTTTTCTTAATTAGTTTTTAATTATAGTATTAAATTAGTATTTTAAATAAAATCCCCCAAGCAAATATAAATAATAAGTCGTGTCTTGTAGTCAAGTCTAATTAGCTAATAAACGTAATTTAAAGGGTCTCATGGGTTTGATATCCGGACTTACTTAGCTTTACTAGAGTCGATCGGTTCACTTGCCGGTTAGTAGTTTGGTCGAGTTTTAGAGAGTCTAGAATATTACTTAGTGTTTATTTTTAGTTAATTTAGTTAATAAATATTAAACTACTTTTAGCACATCAGCGTCAAAGAAACCGAAGCAGTCAATCCGTACGAACTATAAATAAGAATAAACATGACTTTTAACGACAATTCTATCAAGATTTTAAGGTTGTTTAATTGTATACGTAGTTTTAGAAGATAGTTATTATTTTATTATAATTTATTACAAGTTTTATAGCCCTTAGATTATTATATTATTATTTATGTTCTAACGGCAATTCGACTTTTAGTACGATTTAAGCACTTTAATGACGAGAAACCAAAGTTTACATGTTCGAAAAACTTGAACTATTGATTATAAGTTATAACTATATTTATTGCGTTGACTAAACGATTTATAGAAATTTAAAGTTTACTTTACGTTTATTAAACAATTTTTAATAACGACTTACGAAAACGAGAAACTTGATTTTTACATGTAAAATGGTGAGATATATTTTACAGTTAATTTTTACATAATTTTTATTTAATTTAAAAAGTTTTTATGAACTTATAATGATTTTTAATTGATTAAAATGTTAAATAAATACTTGAAAAAAAAAATAAATACCAAAAATAAATGTTTGACCCGGGTTTCGAACCCGGGTCTCCGCGTTACGAGTTCCAAGTGTTACCAGCTGCTCCAGGGGAAAGTCATCCAGTTCAGTTTGGTTTTTAATCTTTATATATACCAACAGATTATGGTTTTCAAGTTTATATTACATAACAAAAAAAAATAAACAAGTTCACGCGTGACCCGGGTTCGGGTTTCGAACCCGGGTCTGGAGACTGGTAACACATAGGCACAACCAGTTGGTCTAGAAGATCATTCAGTTACGGAATAAGAATATATATATATATATATATATATATATATATATATATAGTATTTCATATTCATCTTTTTCATCTGAACCCTAGATTTTTTTTCAATTGGAAAAACTGTTCTATGTTCGTTCAAATTTGTTTAGGGCTATTGTTCATCAGTTAATCGACATTAGAAAGCACATATCAATTACCTTTAGATGTTTTGATTTGGCCAAAATTAAGGTTCGTCGGAAAAACAGAAAAAGAACTCCCAATTACAGACAAATCTGTAACATCTGGGATTTTTCGTATTTGTATTCGTTTAAGTTTAAATCGATTCGGGAACGTAATTTGGATCTTCCGAACTATTTAAAACGTGTATTTATGGATATTTAACTTGGTTTAACTTATTTTATAATTTCATGACTTTCAATTATGCCAAACGGCCCTTAGAAACCTTTAAAATCGCTTAAAACGGCTAAGAATCACATTTTCAGGAACTACAGGGACTAGTTTTGCCAATTCTTTCCTATTTTCGATTAAATTAACAAAACTTAAACTCCAAGAAATGTTATAGCTGGTTCAATTTCATTTTCTTGGTGTCCAAGCCAAATTTTATTAGTTATTGTTGTGACATTCGTCAATTTCGGGTCTTGTTTGTATTCGTTTTTGTATTTGTTTATTATGTAAACCGACCCGATTTGTAAACCGAAGCTTATGTTATAATCAAAATGATGGATTTATGTTACAATATTGTTTCAAACTTGTTGGGTCTTGAAAACATCCTATTTTTGTTTTTATTTATTTATTTATTTATTTTTTTGTTGTTTTGTGTTTTTGTCTTGATCCATTTTGCATGAAAACTCTTGTGTCTCACACCCATATTTGACCACCAACATTACCCTATATATACACCACCTTTCCTCTTCATTTTCCCTTGCTACAACTCCAAAAAAAAAAAAACTCTCTCAAACATTAAAGATTCAAGGTTATCTTCTTAAGTGTTCTTGAAGGATTTTGGTCTTTCATCTTAATTAGTTTATGTAGCCTTATTAATACTTGCTTATGGTTGTGCAACATATATATAATATACACCCCTTGTTTACCTTTGGTAGTTACTTCTCCGATTCCGGTCGTTGAGGTTTCGGACCCCATAAGGCAAGGCTTCATGGAGGACTTCGTGTCCTTGATATATATACATCTGTATAACTTGTTCATACATATTAATCTTGCTTATTTTAGTTTGTTGGTCATGTTTACAAGTTCCATGGTTATGGGTTTTTAAGAGTCTATGCTTCGGTTTAACCGTAAATAGCTCTAAACCGTAAACCGAACTTTGTTACTAGTTTTGTTTGTTTAAACATACTTAGTGTTAGATCTAAGTTTCTAAAATCATTTTTACAAATTCTATGGTTATGGGTTTGTAGAATCTTACATCGGTCTTAACCCGAAACACGATCCGAACCGAAAACCGAACTTTTGTTTAAAGACTTTATTGTTAACTTTTGGTATATTTTTATTTGTACATTATTATACAAGTTCTTTAGTGTTTGGACATGTGGAAACCATCTATGAACTTGTTGTGAGATAGAAACCGAACCAAACCGATTCTTGTTCGCTTAAGACACACAAGTGTGTTTTTTTTTAGCCATCAAGACTTGTATATTTCTTTAAAAATAGTTACAAATTAATTTTTAAATATTTTCTTAAGTACTTGGAAATGTTGGATCCAACTTGATCTCATAACAAAGTTTGGACCGACAAAACCGAACACTCGCTTAACGTGCGTTGTTAGTTCTAAAACAATGAAACTACATACTTGGTTAAGACTTATTAAATTTTATTGAGTTATCTCATAACATTCAATATTTTGGAAAGTTGACTTTGGGTTTGACCAATTATCAAGACCCGAGCCGACAACCCGAACACTCGATAAAAAAAAACCCGTTTTAGTATCTTTATTCCAAAGGGATTTGCATTCTTGCATTTTACCCACCTTATTACTTAACATAGGTTGAGTAAATATTAAGGTTAGATACTTTAACCCGGTTTCGAGCAAACTTACATTTTTAAAGGGTTATTATTATAAATTCTTAAATAGTCACATTTTAAACCTTGAACTTTAATTATTTACATTTCTCAACATTTATTTTGTTTAAAGACCTTCAAGACAACCTTTCTAAATTCAAGACTTCTTTTCTTTTTAGGCATTGTGCGTTAAACTCGTCGTTCCGACAAATCTCCAAATTATCATCTTTCAAGTTTACCACTTGAAGGTGAGTACTTCATACCCCATTTTCCATCTTTTATTTTGGGGGTGCCATTTCATACTTATTCAACAAAATGCTTTATATTTGAATCTTAAACCACAAACGTAGTTGTATACTTTACCTAAATAATTGCTCGATTTGGTGTTCTATGCTTATATGCATATGTGTTTATCGCTTTTGGTTGGTGGAACTATAAAATCCTAGACTATTTGGCATCCCCTTATAGCAAGGTGTCGTTAGCGTAACGCAATTAACGATAACTATAAAATCCTAGACTATTTGGCATCCCCTTATAGCTAGGTGTCGCTAATGTGTTTAGCGATATCTATTTATCCAAATTACCACTTTTATTTATCGTTTCGTATGCAAGTTTTGTGGCTATCTTTATTATATACTAATATGATTAAACTTATGAATTGCTCACCGACCTTTGTGTTGACAAACTTTATTTTATGAAATGTTGCAGGTTTGCATCTTGGTTGATTTATGATTGTGAAGAAAACGACATCAAAGACCTTAGGATATTAGTAAAAATGAACAATATCAATTTGCCATATTTTGTGATATCTTGTTTATGGTTATTTTATGGATAATTGTTATGTGACATTTTCGATGTTGTGAAATGAAATGAGTTTATTAAATACTGTCACTTTAATTAGTGTCATGTGATTATGGACAATCCTTACACCTCGGCATGTTCCGCCGCCTTTGGTCGGGGTGTGACAATTGTACTAGATTTTCTCATTAAATAGCTTATTTTGTTTTCTAATTTGTTTTTAGCATTCAAATCGCTTATTTTTGGCATAAATCAAGTAAATTAAGGTCCAAGAAAAGGATTATAACTAAAATACAAGTCCATGTTGTTAAATTACTGATAAATCATGAAATCTTTGATTTATTACATCGATATTCTTATTAAAAATCGTATTTTGTTACTTAAACGAGTAAATCTTCCAAATATGGTTCGTTTTTGCTATTCTTATATAAACAAGACTTATAATCTCTGCCAATAAACTTCTCTAAACCCTAAATAAACCTTTCTCAGCCGTCACCTACCATATACCCTTGGTTTCTTTTTGGTTTTTGCATTATTGTTGAAGATACATACTTAATCGGTTGACTTTGCTTATGTACCGACCTTTGACTTCCGTTTCTCATCGATCTTTTCACTTTCCGGGTAAGTTGTAAACATAGAAATCATTCATATATATTCCCTAGTCAATAACCTTCAATAAATTTTGGTTGTTGAAGGGTGTTGACTGGTCAAATCGTTTAAAACTCGTTAAAGGACAAAATAGACAACTAGTTTGACTTAACGTTTTCTCATACTTCTGATCAGATTCAACGTTCGGTCCAGAAGACTTTTATTATCGAAAAGAAATTTTAAGGCTACTGACCAAAACCCGACTTCCGAATCGCTGTTCAGATTCTGGTCAGCACTAGCTTGCTTAAATCATAAAACAAACATAACTTGAGTTCTAAACGTCCGTTTGGATTGATTTCAGCGGAAATGGGTTCGTTTTTATACATATTATCATATCCTAAAATCTCAGATTCTGAATCGTATATGTCATTTGACGTGTAGTTGACGACTCACTTATTCGTTAGCTCGCTTATTCTTATTTATATTCGTTCGTCATTAATCTAAGGTGAGTTTGATCATTCCCCTTTCTACGTTGTTTTCAGATGTTTTGGGGACATATGCGTACTTATTCATATTTTGTATCATATATATATATATATATATCTCAAACATAATCATTGTGTGCTATATCAATTAAATGCTATTTGCTAATTGCTACTTGTTTAAGTGTGTTTGTATTCTATAAAGTCTTGGATTCTCATTAGTATGATCATACGACCGTCTTAGTATCCGGAGCTCGATTCGCTTGGCAAAGGTAAAACGACAATTTTAGTCATTGTAATCAATGCCCGATTCGCTTGGCAACGATTCATTGGCACACTAGCACGATTTGGTTATGATTTGATTGATTACTATCACATGGTTGGTTTGCGCATTTATCACTTATCATTTATCAATTATCTATATATATATATATATTATTTGTTGTGTCAAAATTGGTGATCATCTCACTCAACATGTGTTGTTGACAAACTCCATTTTCTACGCATATGCAGGTTCCTTGTATTGAAGATTGAAGTTTGGACACGTATGTAACAACTCGGGTTTTCCACATACAATTTATATATCTATAACCTGACCCGTTTTACATTCGGGAAATTTTAATAAAAGTATCGCGCTTATCGAGAAATCATTTTACAATTTATATTTATGTAACATATATAAAACTTTGGAAAATGTTCATTTTTAACCCAAAGCTAAACTTTAAACTTATAATGTTCCCACCTCAAAACTTAAAGGACTAGAATGCAACTTTTACAAAATCTTTTATAACCTAAATACCTAGACCCGTATCCATGACCCGTATACCCGTATAATATGACCCGTTTACTTTCATGAGCCTCAATTATCGTTGTAAATTAAGAATTGAATCGTGTTTTTGATTCTTCATGCCATTATCGGCCTAGTCGTCTTAGTTAATTAGGAAACAAGATCAAGGGTTACGTATAATCGATATATTAATACACCGACTTAACCTAGAATCCAATATATAACCTAGGATGGATCATAGTTCAATTAAACGTGTCTGAACACCTCTCATACCATCGCGACCCAAACCCCCATAATTAATTGGATCATTGAAGTCTCGTTATACCTGTTCAATCTTGTTCCCGTCGCCGGCCCGGTCGTGATTCAATTAAGCCGCGTTTAAACCTCAAATCAGATAATTGAAATATACGTACTGATTTTTTGTCAACAATAATTGTAAGCCCTAAATCAATTTAAAGAAACATTGAGCGTATTGATCAGTTGATTTATCTAGGGTTTATAATCAATTTTGGTATTATTAATTTCAGTATATATCTAAACGTTTACAAACTTAAATAAACTAACACACAAGCGCAAGTGGCTGGTGTGTGGGTGTTGAATTCGTGAACCGGCCAAAGGTCGCGGGTTCTAGTCTCAGCAAGCCCCTGTTTTTGTTATTTTTATTTTTATTTATTTTTAACTTATTTTAATGATTTATAATACATTATAATTAATGTTAAATATCAAATAAACAATATTTTATCAAACCCGACATCATAAAGTTAACGTTTTCGTGTCCAATAGTCTCGTTACAAGTTTTTGTGTATGTGTATATATATTATTAATAATAAATCCTCCTTATTTTATTAAAACCGACACTAATATTGATGTTTCTCGTCGTAAAACGTCTTTGTAAAATTTCTTATATTTATTATCTATTATATATATATATGTGTGTGTGTGTGTGTGTGTGTGTATGTAGATATATTATCCGTTTTAAACAAAACTATAATAACTGTATTAAATGCGTTGGATGTATTAACTATGTTTTTATCGTTGGTTTTGTTAAAGATTCTAAAATATGAATTTTACGATAATCATATATTTAAACGTTTATTATAATAAATCTCAACTCATATTTATTTAAATTAATTGTACGTAAACCCGATTTTATGATAAACAATGATTTTTATAATTAAATAATAATAATCCTTAGAGATCAATCGTTCAATCCATAACGTATCCAACCATAAGTATAACTCAAATCGTCTCGAAATCCTAAATTCGTTATACGTATTGTATCATTTATAATTCATTTATAATATTATTCAATTAGGATTCTTGTTGGTAATTCGCGAAGAGCGTGATTTTCACTTTCTTGACATATTCATTCCCGTTTGGCTTAATCGATCAGGTGAGTTTTATCATTCCCCTATTCTACTCGCTTTTCATAAACGTTTTGGGGACATATGCGTATATAATACTATACATACATATCTATATATACATACATATCAAAAAATAGCAAACGTGTAATTGTGTGTGATTAATCAAATCTACTTGTTATGTGCTTATGTGTTATTGTATTCATTCGTTTGACATATCCCCTTGGAGAGGGTTCTCATTCTATTGACCACCGCCCGACTCGCTTGGCAACGGTCTTATTCTTATATGCTTATGGTTGATTTACCGGCGCTCGATTCGCTTGGCACTGGTTTAATCGACAACTTACATGCTTATGGTTTGATTTCATTACCGCATTTATTACGTTTTGCTTATTTATTATATTATCCTTATTTTATTGCAAAACTGGTGGTAAACTCATTCAACATGTGTTGTTGACCAAAACTCCATTTTTTTTACGCATATGCAGGTTGACTGAGTTGAAGGATGGACACTTAGAAAGACCTTAGGGTTACATTGAAGACAAACTTAAATTTAATTGATTGTATTTATTTATTTGAATTGTATAGTTGTATTTGAATATTGTGTATTACTTGAATTAAATAATTAATTAGATATTGTCACCTTTTATATATGATAGTACATTTTATATCGGATCACGCCCCGGCATTTCCGCCTTAGGTTGGGGTGTGACAACGTAGACAAGACCTTAGGATATAATCAAGATAATCATAATTTGAGATTATATTTATACATTTAAATTGTTTGTTGTATTTGGATAATGTGTGTATTCTTTGACTAAAATAATTAATTAGATATTGTCATTTATATTATGATAGTATCTTCGAGCTGTGAGCAATCGGATCACGCACCGGCATTTCCGCCTTAGGTTGGGGTGTGACAAAATTGGTGTATTAGAGGGGGATTGAGAAGTGTGAGCGAATTGGTCTAAGGTCTAAGCTACTATTTATACTAAGTGGAGGAGCGTATACGCGGTTAATATCATTAATTCGATTTCCGGATTTTCCGGCGATGATTACGGGACTATATACGGCGAATAAACGTAATTAAATAGTTGGTTATCGATTAATATAGACGGAGAATCATTTTTATATAAACAATTCAAGTTAAAACGCGTTATACGGTGGGTCTTGGCTACCTTCGGCGCCGATTCCGGCGGCCGGAGGGTGGCCGGAAAAACGTGAGGTGGGGGATGGACGAGATAGGGTTGGGTTTTTGATTTAAGATTATTATAATAATATAATTAATATAAAAGTTACAGTTTAACCTTTAAAGTTTAATAAACCTATTAAATGGATTTTAAATACTTTTAAGTCAATATTAGTTTTCAAGTTTTACACTTTTAACACTTAAACTTTGTAAAATATTTTTCATGAGTTTTCGGTTTTGGAAATCTTTCGTGTTTTTAACTAGGTTATCGATAGGAATCGGGGTTTCACAAATACTTGAATAACACGAACATAAAACAATGAACCTTAAATGTCGGGAACACTTTTATTAACGATAATTAATACAATAAATGACCCAACGGGTCGGGTTAACAAATACAAATACGAATTGAAAATTGACGAATGTCACAGCATCAAATGAGTGATTCCCTTAAATCACTTACCAAAAGACGGAAATCGGCTAGCGAAGGGTTCTGGTGGTGACGACGAAGGATGATCAACAGTAGGTCCTTATGGTCATTGGGGTAGTAAGGCTTTATACAATTTGGGTCTAAATCACAATAGTACGTGTACAAGTTATATACTGATAATTATTGTTTTTGTTAAAATCTAAAAATGCATAAATTTATAATTTCTTTTTATGGATTCATCGTCCTTTTATGGCGGGAATACAATCGTTTTAGTATCGAAACGACTTTAATAAGAAGTGTAGAACTTAATAATTGTAAGCCCACATAAAAAAATAGCTTAGTCAAAATATTAAACTTGAAATTGGAGGGGTGCGCCAGGCCATGGTGGTAGTGTGAGACCATGGCGACGTATGAAGACCCAAGCAGCAAGCTACTTTGACGGATCTTCCCCCATAAAAAATAAGATTAATATCAAGTGAGCCGATGGCTCACATATCAGATATTAAACTGATAAGAACAGATACTACACTTGATCTTAGCCAAAAGGCCGAGAAAGGTATGCTATTCTTAGCTCTGGGCCTTTGTTTTTATAGTAAACTTCCCCCTTGTCTGTTACTTCACTCAGCCGATGTGGGATGCAAACTTTTCCTTTCATAAAACAAAAAACTCTAACCAGCAAAACTATCAATTTGATTTACCAATCTCTGACGTTTTTATTAATCTACCTTGTCCATAATCAACGTAAATTTCTTGGAGATTTACCATTTACGTCTGCAGACGGTCTGCTCATCTTAATAATGGCCCAACAGAGAATGATGGTGCTTGGGTCTTATAGTTATACTTGTGAATTCGATAATGAAGTTAACAAGTGTGATTATTAGGTTAGATTACTAGTACTAATGACATGAAAAGTTCTATACACAATTTATTAATTACTTTTATCCATCACATGCAGATTATATATGTTTCATTGATTATGTTAACAAGTTTCACCCTTCAGGATACTACTCAAATTGTACTTTAGAGGCAGCATTTTGAAAGTAACTAATTGTATTCTAAAGCTTCGGATGGTACCAAAATTCAAACCAAACCGAATTCGAATTCATTTGTCTGGAATTCAGAATCAGTCATCGAATCAAGTTGTAAATTTGTGAGTTTCTGTTATCGAATCAAGTTATGAATTTGTGGGGTTTGAATCGAACTGAACAGTCCCGAATGTCGAATTCATATTACATGTGTATTCCCAATATATGAAATATAGTGTTTTGTTTGAATCAACCCGAATCAGTTTTCCCAAATTTGTATAACCAGACACCAAGGAATTCCAACCTAATGTATCCATTTATAGGTGATGTGCATTATATGAAGTCTAGGAGAGAATCAATAGTAAGTAAAAGCACCCTATCTCTTCAACAAATTACCATTGATTCACATGTGAGACTCACTTTACCCCAACTTCTTTTGGAATCTAATGTTTTAAACTGAGTTTACCAAACCCTCATTATTGAGAAAGAAAGGATGATCAAACTTGTCCCCATCAACCATCCAAATTGAATCTGTTGACTACCTGAATGGGCAAACCTTTTCTTGAATCCTCTTCCTTTTGCTGCTGCTGTTGTTGATGTAGACGCTTCTGTAGCTGGGGCTGGTGCAGGACCGTTGTCTGAGGCTATACACTCTCCAAATTGCATCTTTGCCTGCAAATACATTCAACAATATTATCTACTCATATGTTTTCTATCTTTGTTGTTTTCTCCACTTCATATTAATGATGCTAATCATTGTTTCCAGAATCGGACCGCGAACAAGCTATGTAACCGGTTTGATTGTGTATTTGAATCGTCCTGTTTGAACCAGTCTACCGGATTTCAATCTTTTTATGTTATTTTTCCTTCAAATTTTATTTAGTGGTGTGAACGAGCCAAGCCAACTAGTGAGCCTTAAATAAGCTTGTTTAATAAAAGAACACAAGCTGGATCGCGAGCCTAAATTGGGCTCTGGTAAGTCAAAACGAGCTCAGCTCAAGCTCGGCTCGGCCCGTTTGCGCTCCTAGGTCCATTTACTACATCAACTCAATATTTTATTTATTTAAATCTTCGTAATTTACTAATACCATTCCACATCAAAACATTAAATAGTTTCATAGTTTGTTTGAAATTAGTTTTATATGTAGTTTAAGTTTATTAATGATCCGACTAGTGAACTGATAAGGTGACCGGTTTAGTTATGGAAACATTGATGCAAAGAAAATGAAAGCATACTCTGCATGAGTCGATGTTGTTACAACCGCAAACTAGCTGCCCACTAGCAAAATCTACAGCAGCGCGTGGACCTTCACCGTCACTCCTCTAAACATTTCAATAACATGTATAAGTGAGTTGATTTTATTCGATGTTCGGTGAAGATTATTATTATCGAAAATACCTTGTAGAAGTCAACAGAAATGAAATTAGGCCATCGTTCACCAGCAGCATCATGGCAAGTGTTCATCATGGTCATCAATGGAGCAGAATTGTGCTGGCAAGATTCAATCATATCCGGGGTGTCAGGGAAGTGGTTCAACAGAACCAAAGATCTTGATCTAGTGTTCATAGCAGCTGACTCAGCACGGTTGGGGCAAGACCCATTTTTCATTCCATCAGATCCATCTGCAGTTTACAGAATTCATTAACAAACACATACATATTGAAAAATTTTGATAAAGTTGAGATTAAGAGTTAACACTTACACTGATTCTCAACCAAGTATCTCCACACATAAGCAATACCTTCGGAAGCTTCTTTAGAAGACTTAGTTGTAAATACTACCAACCGTTGATTATCCTCGATCATGGTGTCAACTGTAGGCCAGTTACTACCGTTGGTTGGCATTCGAGATACCGGAAACCAAAACTTGCCCAGACCAGAAGCTTTAAAGACCTTGGTTAGACCACTTTGTGAGGTAACATAGTCTTCAATGATTATGGTGACTATTTCTGTAGGATTTGCTTCTAGAAAAGCTTCAACCTCTTTCAGAACATTGATTGCAGGTTGCTGATGAAGTTAAATAATATGTTTGGATTTCAAAGGATATCAAAACAATACATAGTGATTACAGGCGACAAGAGTAGTACTAGAAATACTTACAAAAGCTGTGTAGTTGAAGCATCTCCCATGAAAGGAGTGACATAACCAAATATCATTCTCAAAGTCATACATATCGAGCATCAGACCTCTCACGCCATTCTGCAAAATCAGCAAGAACAAATATTTTGCTTAAACAATACAAGGTATACATAGTAAGAACAATATCCGTTCAAGGAACAAACCATAGGCAATATTTTTGTATATAAAAACTGTACTAGAAGAATTTGACCCGCTGAAATTTAATATATCATCTTAACTACAACAAACATGAGATTCTGGATTCAATTCTAATGGGATGTTCTATTTTTGATAAGAAATAGTAGTTTTTAACCATTGGCAAGTCTATAGAAAAGTGATACAAGCAACAAATGTAGGTCACTAGGTCCACTGAGATATTCAGTCTTGTAGTGTTCTACCATACAAGGCAAATTTTCCACTCTTTATTATATGCCAATTTTGGTTGTTAACTGCATATTAATCTAAAGTTGATTAAACTTAAGGATGCACAAGGTCAATTGATTCTTAGGCAACAAAGCTTCTACAATGTTGGCTGGAAGCCTGGAAAATAAATACAGTTGTTTTAACTTTTAAGGCAAGTTCTCAGATCTCAGTTCTAAATTGGCATAGATTCCTAATGTAATTCATGGCCACTTAATCTATTTCTTGTTGCTACTGAAAAATATTCGATGTTATACCAGTTTCTAAGTACAATTTTCACAGTATTGGACATTATTAGAGATTATTCTAGTGATGCAGCGTTTATTAAGTTAATCGAAGCACTTTCGATCGTTCAGAACAGTAATCAATCAATCATACGCGATCAACTAATCTATTGCAATTTAGCGTGTGAGTGTGTGACTGATAGAGAGAAACGAAAAGCATACTCCGAGCTGAGCAGTAATGGAATCCTGCTGGTTCATCGGAGCTAAAAGCACAGCGCCTGTATCCGACTTATGTCCAATTCTAGCAAACGAATTGTGAGTCATCAACCACGAGTACCGATTGAACGGCAATCCTCTCACCTAAAACAATTCACATCGATAAACACTTCAACACTCTCATTTTCAGTCATAAACATTAGCATAATATACCTTACGAACAGGACTATGAGGCTGAATGCGAACACACCGGAGCGGAACGGTGCCGTTTCCAGTACACGTTCCGCATTGTGATCCAGAGTCACAGCTCTTATCGTTGACGCAAATTTCTCCTTCCTGTTAGTTTCAAATCACAATTAATCCGATTAAATTATCCGCAAACAGATAAACAAACAGTTGATGATTAGTTTCGGAATTGACCTTGAGTGCCGAAGACACTGTGAACAGAAACGTTGCGGTGAATAGAGTTGCAAATAACGCATTCAACGAGAAACTGATTCTCTGCGAGCATTCGAGTATGTGCATGTTTCAGTTATTTGAAAATGAAAATGTAATTAATAATATGCAAGAGAGAGAGAGAGAGATTTACCTCCATTAATGGCATTCAGATAGGATGTGAAGGTAAGATTAGAGAGAGATATAGAAGTGTGTAAGAATGTTCGTTCAGGCAAAGGGGAGTGTGACTGTGTGTGACGCTTCAGTCACGCGCCACGCATAACAACCTCTACTCCTCCTTTCCTTTTTTGAAAATATAAATCTTATATTAAAATGAAAATAATTGAAAAATGTATTATTAGATAAGAAAAAAAGCACACTTTTAATTGCACTAGTAAAAAACTATATGTGAAACCTTTACTTTATAAAATGAAATTTGTGAAAGTTAGAATAAATAAGGATTATGTACATAGATAGCTTAGTTTTATTAAATTGGACTGGGATTTAATCATGGCATAAACCAAAGAAGAAAAATGTGATGATTTTATGTGCAATCAAATAAGAAAGACGTGATGATTTAAAAGGGATCAAGTGAGCAACACATCATTCTTTATGTGCAGTATGGGCGAGTCTTCAATGTAATTTAGTGTTTAATGATGCAATTGTCAAGATGCTTCCAGTATAGATGTATAGTTCATTGGAAGAGATCGTAAACTGATGTGACATTTTACATAAGGGTGATATATTCAAACATAGCACGAACAAGCTTGGTCTTCAGACTGACATGCTCATATCGTGCATTATTAAAAAAAGTACTGGATTAGAAAACACTTATTCAAAAGGGTATCCAGTGTCATATAAATATAACTCCATGTCTTCACTTTTTTCAATTAGAACACTAGCTCACGCCAAACTTTGTTAAATACACTCTCCCTTTTTATATAGAATTATAAGCAACGACTACATAAACAAAGTTCTCGTAACCTAAAATCAGTGTAACTCACTATTTCGTCCAAGTTATCAACCTTGCATGTAGAATTGATCAATAGATCTATACAAATAGTTTCATTGTATCTTGGAAGGGTATTACCAACACCGATGGTGATCAAAGGGGGTAAAATTGCGACAAGTAGTAAAGGTTGCATATCCGCAAGGAAAAAATTGTATACATCTAACCTTTCGAGCTTATTGATAAAATCTAGATTCTTGTGACAAACGTGTATGCTTAAATCAAAGAACCTTATATTTGCTATTTGATGTTGGTGGAGCACAGAAGCTCGATTGGAGCACAGAACCTTATATTTGCTATTTGATGTTGCTTAAATCAACTTGGCGTTAACTACCATTATGAAACCCATATTACCTTTAGAGGTGCAAACGAATCAAGTTTGAGTTCCTCTAAACACAAACTCGGCTACTTAAAAGAGTTCAACCTCGGCTAGTCAAGCTCTATTTCCAAAATCCGAGCTCTACTCGTGCGTAGCTTTTCAAGATCGAGCTCGGCTTGTTAATTATTTTATTAATTAGTTTAAATATTTTATTAATTAGTTTAAATATATTTATAACTATGGTGTATATTATTTTAATTATAACTTTAAGCTACAACATAATTCTAGTTATATTTATTATAATTTCATATTTGCTATTAGTTTTAGTTATATTTATTATAATTTTAAATTTGCTATTGATGGGAATTTTAGTATAAAATTGTATATTTAATACAAATTACACAAATAATAGATTTGTTTATCCTTTCAAACAAGCTCGAGCTCAGGCTTGTTTGTTAAGCAAGCTTACCTTTAGGCTAGAACTTAAGCTCAAAACTCTTTTAATATCGGCTCAATTGAGCTTTTAGCGAGTCAGGCTTAGGTTTGATTGCCCCCCATTTTCAAGAAAATAAAACACAAATAATGTTCCCTGATAATAATAATAATAATAATAATAAACACAATTGTCACATGCTTTGATGTTACAAAGTAACAACAGTTACAAAGACAATTGGACACACCCTATAACACTAAACGTATGTATAGCATATGGGATTCACAACCACATTAGCTAATATAACATGTGGTAGTAATTAACCTTGCATAAAACACAACCAAGGGCTTCAGCGTCTCCGCTGCTGACGCACCTAAAGCTCACGAGCCATAGTAAAACAAACCAGGAGGCAATTCGTCTTCAGAACAAATAAGCGGTTAAAGCATAGCCAAGTGGGCTCGAAATGTGGTTCATGGACCACCCCATGAAACAAGAAACATTAAACCGCATACAACCCTACAGACCAGCAATCACCAAGAGCTTCTTCTTGCTCACCGGTTCCTCATGCAATTCTACAATATCATTCATCTTTCCAAATAACTCCTCAAGATCATTCACACCAAATCTTTTACATTCAAGCGGTCGTTTGTATCGTTGCTGATATATCTCCTCAAAACAACCCAAGAATATCCTACAAGAATAACTCACTAATATTTCTTGCAGTTCATACTTAAACTGGTTGAAAACCTCATTTTTAACCACATTTTGTTCTTCAACAACCACTCTTTCTTCTTCAGAGCACTCACCAGAAGACACTTCCAGAGCCCCCTTCCCTTTATTATCATACCTAACAATAGCACCCGTTAACCGTTTCTGGAGCAACACAACCCTCTTCTGACCCTGCCCTTCAACTAATATCACATCACTCGTTTTTTTTTAAAAGATCCACCAATTTTAACGTTCCGTACGCTGAAACACAGAGTGGCCTCCAAAAAGTTTTCTGCTACTCACACGGAAGGCGTCCTAGAGGTAACCGTCCCCCGGAAGCTTCCAGAAGCTTCACTAGTTGACCCTTTAAATGAGTCAAATCCCCGGGCTGGACCCACATCAAATTATTTGTTTCAGATGAAGCATGAGATGTTATTGTAATCCCTTTATAAACAATTGCTTCTTCTTCAGTTTTATTATCTAAATTTTCACTTTTTTCACTTATTTGAAATCTTGATGATGGTAAAAACCCGTGACCACGAACCACGCTAGACCAGTCCCAAACATAACTACCAGCATTACTCAAAGCAGATGAGACACCAACCCGAGAAGGAATCACAAGAATCATAGTGTACCCACGTTGACCAAGTACATGAAGTGCAGGAGAAAAGTCAACATCACCCGAAATCAACATGATGGAACAAGGAGGTGGGTTATCAAGAGCAAACAGAAACATATCAATTAATATTGCCTTATCAGCAGCGTCTTTTCTTCCATTTGGTACATCTACGAGCTTGACACCTGTCCTTTGACAACCTTCACGTAAACGCCTCGAAAAGCCGTTAAAATCCCCATACGCGGATAACATATTAACGGATCCGTTTATTACAGGGTGGACACGTAAAGCTGTTCTGATGTTACCTGCCACGTCTTCAGGGCGCACGTCATTGGGAACGGGACAATTCTCCATGTCCCAAAGTATAGCAATTGGACCGTCTGATTTGTTATGGTTTTGTTGAGGTGGCGATGATAATAATGGTGATTCCATGACATTCGCCATTAGTAGATCACAAAAGATTCAAGGTGCACCTGTGTATTTCAAATAAAGAATGATTCATGATTCATTTAGTACGCAATCTTATTGATTTAGCAAAAACGACATAAAAATATGTGCGTATTTAGTATCTATAAATCTGGAATTTCTATTGATTATAGCTCAGTGTACTAAAAGGTAAAAACTCATCAGCAAACAAGAAGCATATGGAAAGAATTGAAACGAAGAACAAAACAATACTGGTGGATAATATTATTTTCTACATAGAGAGAGATTACAATGAAACAAATGAAGGAAAAAACTAACTATTCACAATGATAAAACCGTGAATAACTATCATAATAAGTTAATAACGATAAGTTAAAAATCAAATAACACTATAATAGTAACTAGATAACAAACTTGCTAACACATTCAATCATACTCAAATTCAATAAATCAGCGTTCAATCATGCTCAAATTCAATAAACCAGCTAAGAATCATGCTCAAATTCAATAAATCAGCGTATAACCATTCTCAAATTCAATAACCTACGATATTCAAATATTGAGCATCGATTAACAGTACCTGGTAACGATGATTGAACAATACCGGTGGCGATCGGTGTGTAGTGATTATGATGATGAAAATCGGAGTGATTTCAAGCAGTTGGTAGTAAAATTGGTTGTTATGCTGACATACGAGGGTTTATCGCTGGCGCCGTCGCCGGCTGAGGACGCGTGTTCGTGTGTCTTATTGGACCGCTCAGCAAGCCCACCTCGAAGCGTGTTACGCGAACAGTACCTGACCCTGGTTATTTTCTAGAAAAACCCATATTAGTAGAGTTAATCAATTTGCAGTAGAGACGGATACAGGAAATTTTTGTACGGAGACATAATACGGATTGGCGCGACGCGATGACACGATGCATTTAAAGTCAAAATTAAACAGTTAAGGGGGTGTTTGGGATTGCTTATTTTCACCAACTTATAACTTATTATCTTTTTAAAAAGTAATAAGATGTTTGGTACTGCTTATATTATGAGTAGTGTCTCATAATTTTACTCCAAAACTATAATAATTATATGTAAATGTTTTGTAATACTTCATAGTTTTATTCAAAACTATATTAATATGTAACTGTTCGGTACCGTTCCATACTTTTACTCGAAAAGTATGATAATAATGTATAAATGTTACATGATCTTACTCAAAAACTATATTAATATATAAATGTTTTGTAATGTTCCATAGTTTTATTTGAAAACTATAATAATATGTAATTGTTTCGTAATGCTCCACAGTCTTACTCAAAAACTATAATAATATGTAAATGTTTCGTAATATATATATATATATATATATATGTTCATAACGTTTGATAGTTTTCCTCAAAACATTGGTAAAATTTAAGTGCACTTGATAACAAAACAAGGTAGTGAGACCTTCGTGGTATAGTTAAAACTGTGGGTTATGTAATTATATATTTATAACGATAAACAAAACAAGCATTGTTGCCTATTCGTAGACTTGCAAGGAAAACAAAATATATGTGACGCAATGAGCTCATAACCAAACCAGACAATCGTATTTTGCCCCTGTTCAGCAATGCTCACCCAATTAGGACAATAAACATTCATAATGGCAAGGTTGAGCGACAACCTTATGAATGGGGCATGTCTTACCCAATAGATCTATCAATATTTCCTCGGCTTATACAAGTTAATGGTTATGATAATGATATGGGGACTTCTAGCGCTATGTTACATGTAACTCATGCTCACCATAAAAGGTCGTATCTTGTTTTCTTGTTATCGCGTAAAAATAATATAATATGATTCTAAATAAGTTCAAGCAGATTAAAGAAATGCTTTGAAATTGAACAAATGAATATGGAAGTATGTTTCCCCCCGTAGTTGCAAAACAGTAAAAGAGTAAATAGGGGTCGTGAACTCACATTGTGAGCGTCGGGTATGATGCACTAGTAAAATTTGATGAGTGGATAAAAGCCGACCTAGAGACGCCTTAAGACATGTACGGAAAATTTAATGTTCGGTACGACATAGTAAACGGTTATATCAGTTATGCACCGTGTTCACCCAAATTAGTTATATTCGTTTGATTCTCGTACGTACATTAAGTGTTGACAACGCGTTGGTGATGTATTTTTGTATACTTTAAAATATATATATTTATATAAACTATATAAACATTAAGATTATATAGTATATTGTTTTCGTCTCGTAGTTATTCTTCTCGGCTTCGTTTATTTTTATTTGAATACATCTAATTCGATCACTGACTAAAATTTATATTATATATTTATTTTATAGAAAATATTTAATTACAGGGCATGTTTACGAAAATTATCATATAATTATATTTTCTATTAAAGTCCATCAAATTTATATATTTTCCAATTTAATATTCAAATGTAATATATTTTGTTGAATAAATTTCTTTTCACATTAAAACCATATCTCAACAACATATGTTTACATAAGGGATTTTAAAGGTTTTACGAAAACGACATTTATGTTTAGTTCACATAAACCTAGATACTTAACCCTAAATCTTCTTCTAATATTTATTTGACTATAAGAAAAGTTATCTTTTCAACGAGTTTATGAACATGAAAGTTTATATTCGTAACAAATATACATGTACGCATACCTAGTGTGTCAAGAGTACCATGTGTTAGTCATATTTATTAATAAAGTCCATGTTTTAATTATTATCTCTTTTACATGTTGACGTAAATACTAATGTTTCCAAAAACCCATACTTCTATGCTTTTAACTACTTATGAAATTCTCTTATTATAAACTTTCGTTGGATTACGCATTATTATTTGGATGAACAACTTAGAATAAACAACATCTTGCACGCATAAGTATAGATTAGAGAGTGATAAATGCTCACTTAGTTTTAGGATTAGGATCATGCTTATGTATTAAGAAGGCAAAGAGCTTGCAAGTTCCGCTTCGTGATGCTTGATTCAATGACATAACGTTCCAAATCCTACTTTAGAGTGAAAACTGGTACCGGGTTCGATGCGTTCGGTTTACAGAAGGGACCGAAATGCGTTTCGGACCGGGTTCAGGTCTAATGACGAACTGTAACGGGCTCTCGGGTCAGGTTTGAAGTTATAACCGGGTGGTGCGGCGGTGGAGTGGTGTGCACCGGTGGGGTCGGGTCGGGGCTGGTAACAGAGGAAGAACCGAGACATAGTTGGAGGTGGTGTTTTGTGGCGTCGGAGTGAGCAACCGGTGGGGGTGTACGGTGGTGAGGCTACGGTGGTGAAAGGTGGCGTCGGGGTGGTGGTGTTACAAACAGAGAGAGAGAGAGAACCAGGATTGTGTGTGTATGTGTTTTGCTTGGTTGTAATCTTCCTCAAGAGTTCCTTAAATAGATGGGATAGAAGCATGCTTCTTTTTTTTTTTTTAATTTAATAGAATCCAAGTAAGATGAAGGTTGAGTATGAGTGTGTAGAAGTATTTGGTTACAGAGAACTGAAAGAGAGGGTTGTGTTTTGTGTTTTGTGTTTTGTATGGTTCGTCTCTTATTATATTCTAAGTGTGGGTGTATGAATTGAGTGTCCAGGAAGTAAACGGAAGAGGGTATGGGTTGGGTCTTGAGTTAAGTTGATGATGGAGTATTATTTGTTCTTTGATTTTATTTTCTTGTTATGAACATTCATTTATTTTCAACTCACTAGGTATAAGATACACATCGTATATGTCAATTATTATTTTTATAACCTTGTAAACTAATACATACAACTTTTATGTATTGTTGTCGCGCGTGTACTATTACAATTTACTTTTCATTATAACTATATTTATAGCCCAGTCGGCCGTCCTTTATAGATTATAGTGATTCGTTTTTCTAATTTGAAATGTTTTATCACCAACGCTCATCCTTGTTAGCATCCCGTGTATGACTTGGTAATTCCTAAAATTACCTAATTTATTTAATATGCATGCACGTCTTTGCTAGACTCATGACAATTACATTAGTAAAATTTAACTTAGAGAGAATTAACCTAAATAATTCATGTTTAAGGTGTGTACGGATAGTGACGTGTTTTAACCGGGTGTCACAACACTTAAACTAAAAACAAAAAAATTAGGCCGTTAACTACACTATAAATATGGGTTAGGCGCCAATAAATGGTGGGCATGTGCCAATCTTCATTAAGCCTTATCTCCGCGTCTTGGACATTCCTCCATAAATGATAAAGTTCAATTCCCATGATTTACATAAATATGTAATTTAGAAATAGTTATGCATGTGTGAGTTTGTCTCTCTAAAACTAAATTTAAGATCATTAATTATTTACTAGTTGAATAAACTATTTATTTAGAAAAACTAACAATTTTCATTAAGAATACAAACGCTTTTATGTGAGCATTCATATGTTTATTGCATTTATAATTTTCTATACGTAAGGGTGGTGGGTGGGAAGATGGAAGTCGGTATTGACTGGTTTCAAGCTTCGAATAGAAGAATCATATATGTGATCCCGATGGTATTTTGAGTATTTTAACCACGATAATATTACCGTTTATATTATTATTTAAAAAAATGAACCTATATAAAGATCCTCTTTCAATTTTTACAACAAAATACTACTCCATACTCAATATTTCTACTATACAAACAAGTTCACGTGATAGAACAAACTAAATTCGTTCCCGAATTAAGTATTGGAAGATGATAATGGTAAACTACCAAGAAGAAGCGGTGCTAGCAAAACATTGGGCCCATGTTTCCAAACACACAGGCACTAAAAACTAGCAAACTTCAGGTGGTTTTTAGAAAACGAGTGTTCGACTATTTTGTGCAGGAGAGTGAAACAAGGTGTTGGAATTTGGAATAATATTTTTACATATTTTAAAATAGTGAAATTTAATATTTTTCATGTTTTAGTACTTTGAATTAATGAGATTTTTATGGGAGATGGGATTGGTTAAGGTATCCGGTTGAGACGATACTTATGGAGTAGTTTAGTGGGTTATTAACAGCTTGTCAACAAGTAATATATGATCCCAGTGATGACAAAGTAATTCGGTGTGGAGATTTCTCAATGGAAATTTTGGTTGGGTGTCTAAAAAGTTTGTTGGTGGATAATTTCTTGGTAGCTCCAAAATCTGTTTTTATTTGGAACAACTGGATCCTTAGGAAGGTGAGTTTTGTATCTTGGAGGCAGGGTTAAGTAGACAGCCAACTTTTAATGCGTTAGCAATAAGAAACATTCCAGTTATCTCGACTATTCGTCCGATGTGTGGAAGTGATGAGGATTTGGTAGACCATGTCTTTATCTTGTGCAGGTTACTCAATGGTGCACCTTCTATTTGCGTTTTTTGTGTTTGGGATTTGGTTGAATTGCACAAATTTGTTTCGTTTCATAAACATAAGACCAAAGTGTTCCATGGAGTACGCTTGATTAAATTGTGGTGTATTTGAAAGAAGCGAAACGCCTTGGTCCATAAAGGGATTTCGATCCAATTAAATAGCTTGTTGGAAGATACAAGCACTCAGTTTTTTTAGATTAAAAACAAGCTGAAAAAGTTTAGGCTTTCATGAGAAGATTGGTGCGGTTTCCATTTGTAATAGACGTTTGTGATGTTTTGGGTGGGTGGGCGTTAACCGTAGCAGCTTGTGTGTTGTGAGCTTAAAGTTTGAAGCTCCTACTAGTAGCGTTTTGACAAAGCTACAAGTTTTTAGCATTTTAAATTACTTAAATAACCTTCAAAAATAGATACATATACTGTTATACTAGATAGTGCCCATGTTACACACGGGTATAACATATTTAAAACGTAATATGTATATATATATATATATTATAAATCTAGTAAAATGCAAATGCCATGTTTATATAAAAGAAGATACCTTTACATAAATTATGAGACATATTGTTAATTAAATTCAAATACAAAACCATACAAATACTAACAAAGATAAATAAAAAGTTAAAACATCTTTATAACTTATAACATGAGAACAAAAAACATAAATAGATTAATAGGAATAGATTAAATATCAATTCTATTAACCGTTAGTTTAAAAAAAAATCATGCAGTTAAACCCTAAATCCAGTAACAGTGAATTGTGTCCTTCACAAAAATCGATTAAACACTAAAATATAAATCATACCTGATAATTGCAAACGATGAACATATTTCATGTTGTTTGGATTATGAAACCGACAAATCATGAAAAACCGGTTATAGATAAGGCGAAGAAACTGGTTACAAACGATGGGGAGAGTTATGATTTTTGAACAAAACATGTGCATTTTAAAGAATAAACGATGAACAATTTAAACATAGTAAATTTAATAAGTTTTTTTAATTCTAGCAATAATTTGAATAATTAATATCAGAATTATACTAATAAGTTACAAAAATATAAAAGTCAATATCATTAATTAAAATTTTATTGTAAATATGTGGAAATTAGATTTATGGAAGATTGATGACATGAAAGCCTATGTGGACAACCTAGGTGAAGGACATGTGGACAAAATTGTGTTCTTTAATATATTAGTTAGATTATATTAGATTAGATTAGACATATATTATAAATCTAGTAAAATGCAAATGTCACATTTATATATAAAAAAATATACCTTTACATAAATTATGAGACATTAAATTGTTACTTTAATTCAAATATAAAATTATACAAATAATAACAAAGATAAATAAAAAGTTAAAAAATCTTTATAACTTATAACATGAGAACAAAAAACATAAATAGATTAATAGGAATAGATTAAATATCAATTGTATTGACCGTTAGTATAAAAAAATCATGCAATTAAACCATAAATCCAATAACAGTGAATTATGTTCTTCACAAAAATCGATTAAACACAAAAATATAAATCATACCTGATAATTGCAAACGATGAACATATTTCATGTTGTTTGGATTATGAAACCGACAATACATGAAGAACTGGTTATAGATGAGGCGAAGAAACTGGTTACAAACGATGAGGAGCGTTATGATTTTTGAGCAGAGCATGTGTATTTTAAAGAATAAACGATGAACAATTTAAACATTGTAAATTTAATAAGTTTTTTTAATTCTAGCAATAATTTGAATAATTAATATCAGAATTATACTAATAAGTTACAAAAATATAAAAGTCAATATCATTGATTAAAATTTTATTGTAAATATGTGGAAATTAGATTTATGGAAGATTGATGACATGGAAGCCTATGTGGACAACCGAGGTGAAGGACATGTGGACAAAATTGTGTTCCTTTAATATATTAGTTATATTATATTAGACATATATTATAAATCTAGTAAAATGCAAATGTCACATTTATATATAAAAAAAAAGATACCTTTACATAAATTACGAGACATTAAATTGTTACTTTAATTCAAATATAAAACTATACAAATACTAACAAAGATAAATAAAAAGTTAAAAAATCTTTATAACTTATAACATGAGAACAAAAAACATAAATCGATTAATAGGAATAGATTAAATTTCAAACCTATTAACTGTTAGTATAAAAAAAATCATGCAGTTAAACCATTAATCCAATAACAGTGAATTTTGTTCTTCACAAAAATCGATTAAACACTAAAATATAAATCATACCTGATAATTGCAAACGATGAGCATATTTGATGGTACTTGAATTATGAAACCGACAAATCATGAAGAACCGGTTATAGATGAGGCGAAGAACTTGGTTACAAACGATCAGGAGAGTTATGATTTTTGAACGAAGCATGCGCCTTTTAAAGAAGAAATGATGAACAATTTAAACATAGTAATTTAATAAGTTTTTTTTAATTATAGCAATAATTAGAATAATTAATATCATAACTATATTAATAAGTTACAAAAATATAAAAGTCAATATCATTGATTAAAATTTTATTGTAAATATGTGAAAATTAGATTTATGGAAGGTTGATGACATGGAAGCCTATGTGGACAACCTAGGTGAAGGACATGTGACAAAATTATGTTGCTTTAATATATTAGTTAGATTTTCTAGTTATGTCCATTTTGGTCATTTTATTAAAAGCTTCATTTTGGTCATTTTATTAGTAGCGTTTTGACAAAACTACAAGTTTTCAGGTACTAGTTACAACTACTAGCTTCAAACCACCAGAATAACTTTCAGCTCCACGGCTACTGGCTAGTTTTGTCAAACATACCCTTTATCATTTTTTTTTTGTTGGTAACCAAGTAACCATCGTTTGATTGTTTCTACCCGTCTTGCTAGATTTTTAATAAAAATTTGTCGGTCTTGATTTTTATATGCATTTTTTGTTTTATATTTAAAAAAGAAATATAAAAGACTGAAACTGGAGTCTGGGCCCTGGTATAAACCATGAATCAGTCAGAACTGACGAGTGAAGGATTCGAACCCTAAACCCAAACCCCAATTCAATTCAGTCCCTCCAAATTCGCCAACGACCATCCACCGTTAAACTGCCACCAACACTTGCATGCTCCACCGCCCTCTAGCCGCCAATGGACGCCGTTGTCCACGGAGCACTGGAAGAAATATGCTCACAAGGAGTCAACGGACTAACCCTAACTCATCTCTGGTCCAAAATCAACAACTCTCATGTCTCCTCCTCTAACCTCAAGCAGGCCTTATGGTCCAGTCTTCTCAATGTTCCAGGTCTCCAATTCCAATGCAACTGCGTTACATACGATGCTCAAAACCCTAGCATTCAATCGTTCCAAGATGCTGAGGCTATGGACTTGAAAATCGTTGCGGCGGAGCATATGCTTAACTGCTTCGTCGGAATGTACGACATTGAAGCCTCCGATGCCGGCGTTTCGCAGATTCAACGCCGTGTTCTTGAGCGTCTTGCCATTGCAAGGTTTGCTTGTATGAATTTATTAGATTTTTATTTTTTTTAAAAGTGGTTTATAAGAATTTAATAAATATGTAGCTCAAATGTATATAATCAATTAGTTATCAATTAATAATTAAATTATTTAGGCTTAAATTCATTTTGGTCCAAAGTTTTCTTTTTCGGCCCAAAATTTTCAAGCTCAAATGTAAAAACTTATAAACCGAACCCAAACCAAAAACGAAAAACCGAAAGCGAACGGTTTTCAAGAATTCAATAATGGAAGTGTTGTTTTTTGGTTCCATTCTAGCCCAAACCGAGCCGTGCACACCCCTAGAGTAAACTCTACTATGCAGCAGAAAAATGTCAATTTGGACTTTGAGAAGTATGCATAAAGGTTACTGATCCTGTTGTATATTATTATATTATACTGTTGCAGAACAGATGGAATTACCCAAAGTGATATTGCCAAGGAATTTGGCATTAAAAGCAACAACATTTTTTATATACTAAGGAATCTGGAAACCCGTGGGTTAATCGTGAGGCAGTCAACAATAGTAAGGAAGAAGGAACCTGGCAATGATGAGTATACATATGGTTCAATAGTGAACACCAATATGCTCCATTTACACCGTTATGCAAAGCATTTGGGTCACTTACAAAGACTTGAAATTACCAAAGGGGTCACTGATAATGAAAATGCATGCGAGGAAATTGGTACAGGGGACGGTGTTTCTGAAAAACGCGTAAACAACTATGTACCTGCTTTTAGAGCTATTTGTGATAGACTAGAAAAGGCCGATCGAAAGGTTACTTTTGACATTTTAGCTGATAGTGTTATTACTTTGCTTTCATACTTAATCATTGCTAATTGCTGAATTATTATTGTTTTTTACATTTTGAAGGTTCTCGTGGTTTCAGATATCAAAAAGGAATTAGGTTACCACGAAACACGTGGACATAGAACTTGGAGAAATGTAAGCTAATGCATTAGAGTTTAACATATCCCGACATTTGCTTTTCAGTTAAGTTCTTCCTCACTGAATTAACTTCGTTACTCAAATGGTCTTAGATCTTACATAAGCTGCAATATGCTGGCATAGTCGAGGAGTTTATTGCTACAGTGAACAATAAGGTAGTCTAACTTTAAATTTTGTACCACATCTGTGATAGTGTGACTTATGCCATATTTTTCAGTCGTCCATCATATGAATTATTCCCTGTCACATACATTTTGTTTGCGTTTCAGGAAGTTAAGTGTCTGCGGCTGCTAAAGAAGTTTTCTCCTGATACTTTTATGCTCAGAGGTCATGGAGGCGGAGATGATGATCTTGATACAGAACAACAGTTTAAACCGGTAAAAAGAGGCCAAATTACCGACCAGCTTCTTGAGCTTCCTATTGAGCAACAAATTTATGTTATGATTGATGCCGAAGGTTCCAAAGGGTTGACAATTAACGAGGTTTGTCATCTTTGTTGGCTATATCTTCTTGCTATTAGTTTTTGCAGTTTTTTGTTTTCATTTTAACATTCTGTATTTTCTGCCATCCATTTATTCATTTTTTATAATTTTATTTTTTTATATTTTTAATTTCCACACTCTGAGTTTTGTATATGTATTAAGGATAGCCTCCTCTCCAACTTGAAAATTTTCTGAAGAGGTTTAGTGATAGCCAAAGCCTTTCAAGTCAATAATTTTTTTTTGTTTTTCCATTGTTGTAAGCAGGTATATAAAAGGCTTGGCATTAACAACAAACGATACTATCCTCGTATTCTTGATATGGTGTCTAGGTTCAATATGCATATTGATTCAGAAGCCTAAAATAGAGGTGTAGCCTACCGAGTGTGGACTTGTGGGAACTATAATGCTGGAGCTCCTAATTCTGAGAAACTTCCGACTCATGCACAAGCTGAACAACTGATGCTGGCTCACACCACCCAAGATGCAGATGATCAGACCTCCATTGTGGATGCTGAGGCCAGTCAAGAACAGAGCAATAATCCAGTTTCATCAGCTAATGACACATGGCTTGATTTAAATGATCAGCAACCTGAGGAAAATGATAAAGTTCCAGAAGCAGAACTTCAAATTGTAACTGTAACGCCCTCGTTGAATCCTGTTTCTTCAGAGATAACTTCATCTGGTTCACCCGCCCCTCGAAGGCGTCGCTCTTATAAAACCTATCCTTGTATTGGTTTGAATACAGTTAACTCACTAAGGGAGCAGAGGATACTTGAAAAACTACAGGTCTGTAATCTGTATATATAACCGATGCATAAGTGGTAGCATGTACAACTGCTTATACATACACATCACATATTTTGTAATGTTCCATTTCTGTAGGAAGAAAAAGTTCTTATAAAACCTGAGCTACAAAGGCTGCTGGAAAGTATTGAGAATCTTGGAAAGAAGCAGTGGACTACAATGGACAAGAAGACTCTAGAACGTAGCTTAAATAAGCTTCAACAAGATGGACACTGCAAATGCATTTCTTTTGCAGTCCCTTCTCTTACTAATATCGTCCGAAAACGTACAATTGATGTAGTTTTACACCCTTCTGTATACGAAGCAGAAGACCTATCAGATAGGGTTCATGACAGAATAAGAGTGTTCGAGAAACAAATACGCACCCAGTCTTATTCGAAATATAAATCAAGTAAATACAACAAGGCAATCCCTGTTTTAAATGATGTAGAGAGAATTAGTACAAGTTTGAGAACAGATACTCAATCTGAATACTCTGAAGCAATGAAAAATAATGGTTTTGTATTGGCAAAAATGGTTCGTGCAAAGTTGCTTCATGTGTTTCTGTGGGGTCATCTTACTGCATTATCCGGTTGGGATGATGCTATAAAAGATGGACATGAACAGAAGAACCCGCATAGCAGCTGTAAGTTGTTTGAGTTGGATGCAGCCATTAAGGCTATGCCACTTGAGTTGTTCTTGCAGGTTGCAGGCTCCAATTTACAACTCGAGTCTGCGGTTGAGAAATGCAAGAAAGGTTTATGCCTTTCTGATCTTCCTGTACACGAGTACAGGTGTCTCATGGATACTCGAGCAACTGGACGTCTTTCATATCTTGTTGATATTTTAAGACGTCTCAAGGTATTCTTGGTTACTCTCAAATTCAGTTGGGCAAGTTTAATTTGGATCACTATTAGTTCTTATATTATTTTGGATGTTGTCAGTTGATACGATTGATTGGTGGTGACATTCCTGTGGGCCCACACACTACTCTTAGACATTCAATTGAATTGAAGCCTTACATTGAGGAACCTGTGGGATTATATACAGGTGCGAATGTTTCTGATCTTCGGCCTCAGGTTAGACATGATTTTGTTCTGTCAAGCAAGAAAAGTGTTGATGAATATTGGAACACCTTGGAGTATTGCTATGCTGCTTCTGATCCAAAAGCTGCTTTGCATGCCTTCCCTGGATCTACTGTGAAAGAGGTCTGTTGGTTATCATTTGCTATTCTTTTTAATTATATAGCTACTTTTATCTGTATATTCTGAAGCTTGGTTTCATCAGGTATATCATATCCGGTCATGGGCCTCGGTCAGAGTTATGACAGCTCATCAGCGGGATGAGCTGTTAAAACTTGTAGCAAATGAAGACGTGAGTAAAAAGGTATCTTTCAGAAAGTGTGAGAAGATCGCGGAGAATCTTAATTTGACCTTGGAGCAGGTTTGTTTTCACTTGGTATTTACTATTTGAAAAAAGTAGGACTGGATTGTGTAATGAGCTTTGTTAACATCACAAGGTGGCAATTTTTGCCATTATTAATTGGTTGTTTATTTTGTATTTTTTATGTATGCAACCCCCCAAGTCATTTAATTCTTAAAGTTAGATTATTGTTACACTATCATAATTTTAATAATTATATTTGCCAGTAATTATTCATGAAAAAATTAAAACATTTGGACAAAAAGTTTTTAAGTCAACACTACCAATTCGACACACTTCAATCCTTGCAAAAGTTGCACTATTCATTAGAAGAGCTTATATGGGTATGCGTTTGAAGCTACTTATGGGCTCTAGTTTAAGTGTTCGTTCTTCTTTAATTTATTTATTCCTTTTTGTAAGTTGATTAATGCTCCCGTTACAGGTGCTTCGTGTATTCTATGATAAAAAGAATAAATTAAAGTTAGCAGCGAAAGCCAAAGAACATGATTTCCCAGCTCTAACAGATGCTCCATCTACTTCTAAAAGAAAGAGGTCTTCCAAACGAAAATCACCACTAAATAATGAAAATTCACTTGATGAAGAGAGACACAAACCGAAGCAAGCCAAAAGTGCCACAAAAGAACAAGATTCTGTACGAAGGTTGATCGATGAAATTGATGAAGCAAATATGTTGATCAATGAAACCGATGGCCAAAAAGACACTGCGGATGATGATATGGTACTAAATCAAGATGAAAATGGTCATTCCTATACTGCCATGCATGACTGTGTCTTGTCAAAGCTAAAGCTTTCACGCCAGAAACGGTTTGCATGGACAGAAGACAAAGATAGGTATTTTTTGATTTGTTAACTTAACATATAGCCTGTCTGACTCGGATGTGCTAAAGAAGTTCCCGTGGGACTGAGATTGCATGTTGACGTTTAGTCGGGGGCGGTTACTATATGTCATGTTCAAAGTTTATTTACTTGTCTATCCCAAAATATAAGATAACAAGATAACTGACCGTTCAGTATGAATGGACCAATTTGGGATAAAATGTTAATGTTTGCATAAACTACTAACATCACTTGACTTTTGCCCCGTTTTAGCAATTTTACATTTTGAGTTGTTAAGCAATGATTTTTGCCTTGTTTGAGTTATGAGGACCTTTTTGTATCGTTCGATTCATTAGGTGAACTTGCTGTAAAAGCTATTGTCAATTTAGGGTCGTCATTAAAATATACCATAATGATCCAAATGGAACAACAGACCATCATCTAATGACTCAAAAGTGAAAAAAAAAAAGAAAAAATACAAAAATAAAATAATAGTGACTAAAACATGAGAAAGGTGAAAGTATGTTGGTCTTTTGTGCAAAAAAAAAAAAACTATAAAAAGTAGCTTAAATGAAATGAGTCAAATGGTTCTAACCGGTGATTGCTTGCCCAAAAATATATTTTTAATGCTTGATATCTGCTAAATCATTTTATTAGAAAAAATAACATTGTTATTTATATAATTAAACTTTTGCAATACTTGGAGACACTAAACCAATAAAAAGTAGCTTATCATTTTTATTCATGATCTTTTGCAGGGTATTGGTTGTTGAATATGTAAAACACCGCGTTGCTCTTGGAGCAAAATTTCATCGTGTAGTATGGTCATCACTTCCAAATCTACCAGGACCTCCTGATACATGCAGAAGAAGAATTAACATTCTCAACAGAAACAAACAGTTCAGAAAAGCTTTAATGAGACTCTGTAACATGCTTAGTGTCAGATATGCAATACAACTAGATGCTTCCAAGAACAAATCGCTTGGTGATAATTGCAGAAATGTAATTGTTAAGGACCATGATCTTATTGATCATACAAATGATTTCAATAGCGAAGAACAATGGGATGATTTTGGTAACAAAGATATACAGATGGCCCTTGATGAGCTTTTTAAATACAAGCAGGTTGCTAAAATGGAGCCTACTAAAGGTGCTCGATATAACCCCAAGTTGCGTATAAAGGTATCCCTGCTTTATTTGTTTTCTATTTTTGGTAACCTTTGTTTTCGCTTATAAAAAGGTAACGTAGCTTCTAAAACATTGAGTTAAGGCAACCAACTTTCCAAAGGTTTGATTTTCGTATGATGAGGTGGTAGTTGATGTGTCCGCAACTTTGACCAGGTTGACTTTTGTATACTGATAAGCTGCATGAAAACAATAGATGACCTTGAATATTTTTTTCTTTTTTGTTGTGAAGTATGCTATTTGTTATGTTTGAAAACTAAGTTCATTATCTAAAACACTATGCTACCTTTTTATACAACAATAACAGTCTCATTTTGCATATCATATCGTTTTAGTGTATCATAAATGTTTTTTTCAATCGTGCTTTTAGGAATTGGATACCAATGAGTTAAAAGATGGTGGAAAAAGACAAGCACCCAGTCGAAAGAGTCGTCTTCCTAAAAGCTATATTAAGCTTATGAATAAAGTAAAAGATTTTGGTACACAAGCATACAAATCATTAGCAGTTTCTAATGCAATTGAGCTTTTTAAGCTTATATTTCTCAGCACTGCAAAAGCTCCAGAGGTCTCAAATTTTCTAGCAGAAACATTGCGTCGGTATTCAGAGCATGATCTTTTTACTGCCTTTAACTACCTCAGAGACAAAGGCTTTATGGTAACAAGATTTCTTTTTCTTTCAGAGTAAACCTGAGAACTTTTGGCTATTTTGTTCATTCGCTGCTCTTTATTCTGTTGGCAGGTGAGAGGTAGTGACATTGGTCACTTTGTACTCTCTCAACAGTTTTTACATGACATTTCTTTATCTCCATTTCCTGTTAATACTGGAAAAAGAGTTGTTCAAATGTCCAGGTGGCTTCATGAGAGAGAAAATGATTTATTAGACAATGGAGCAAATCTACCGGCTGACCTGCAGTGTGGAGATGTCATTCGACTGTGTGTGCTGATGTGTACAGGAGAAATATCAATGTTCCCGTGTTTGCCTCATGAAGGCATTGGAGAAATCGAGGAATTAAAGAAACGTAAATGTGACAATGAAATTTGCAGTGTTGAAATAACTAAAAAGCCGAAACTATTAGACACTGAAGTATTTACCCGTAAAGAAAAAGGCTTTCCGGGTATTCAGTTATCAGTAAGCCGTCATTTAATTTCAAAAGTTGATAATTTCACATCATCTGTTTCCAATTTGGAGTGCAATACACTGCCAACTGGACAAATTGAAGGAGTTTTAAAGTCAAATGGTGCATCTGAGTCAACATGGGAAGCTATGACTTGCTATGCAAGTCACCTGGTATCTTGTGCACAAGAAGTATCTCCGAATCTGTTTAAAACTGTTTATTCAGCCATCCAAAAGTCCGGTGATCAAGGTTTAAGCATGGAAGAAATCTCCCGTATTATTGATGTGCAGGGTATGCTAATTGTTTACAATATTTTTGGTTGCATTGCATACGCATGAATCTAATAATATTGCAAATACTTGTAGGAGAAAAAATGGCAGAACTTGTTGTGGAGGTGCTCGAGGCATTTGGGTGTGCTTTAAAGGTCTGTTTTATATAATTACATAACTTATTGCTTATCACTCAGATATTTAGGTAGGCTGAATTCAATTCGTTCTTGAGTGCAGGTTAACGCTTATGACTGTGTTCATGTTGTTGATTCTCTGTATCGGTCAAAGTACATGTTGACCTCAATGTCATCTCATCAACATGATCTTAACCTCAAGGTGCCACAAAGTTCTAATAATGATGGTGAGGTACTAAAGTTACATCAAGAAAACCATGAAAATAATAACAGAAAAGTAATGGAAGAAGCTTCAACGTACCTTCTTGCTGAGGTGCATACAAGTACTGATGAGGTGCAACATAGAGTAACGATCCTAAACAACTTGGAAGAGGATCCTCAACCTGTGAGCGAAGCTCAAACAAACAATGAAATTGAAACCTTAAAGGACCCAGAAAAGGGCCCACACGAGGAAAATTGTGAATTTAGGCTGAATGGTTCTTCTAGTTCATATAAGCCAATATTGCCTTGGATAAATGGAGATGGTACCATCAACAAGATTGTTTACAAGGGACTTGTACGCCATGTGCTTGGTATCGTCATGCAGAATCCTGGGATATTGGAGGTATTTGCACTTTCTTTATTATTAAAATATGATATAAATATATATTGATATATATAGACGATTACAAATTGTATGAATGCCTGGAAGCAGTTTTTGTGTTTCCTCCTTATACTCTTCAACAAGATTTGATTTTGATTTTTTAAAATGCTTTTGTATCCGATTTTAGCCTGCGGTTTAACTTGTTATTATGTTGTTGCAGGAGTACATATTAAGCCAAATGAATGTACTAAATCCTCAGGTATGACACTGGAAACTCAAATGTGTATAATATACAGGGCTGAGAATCGTTAAAATTTTTTGGCGTTAAGTATAAAGGGTTTTTTTATTGGGTTTAAAGTTTAAACAATTAAATTTTTAAATGGGATTAGTGGGTTATGATTTGGGTTGTGCATTCTATTTATAAAAATGAGCTTAAGTGCATTGGGTAATTGGGTTTAAACTTAAAGTTTAAACAATAAGAATGCATTTTTTTTCAATAAAAATATATATGATTTGGGTTGTGTGCATTTCTTTTTAATGTTTTTTCAATAAAAACATTAAGAATGCATATAACCTTATTTCGTTATTTTTCTGTAATCATATAAAAACAACTTGTTTCAAACTAAACTATTTACAAAAAAAGTATGTAAATTTTGGACAAAAAGCAACTTGTTTCAAACTATAAGCAAGAAAGTGGCCATCAGGTGACTAAATTAGCCACTCAAAAAAGTATAATCACCATAAAACTGACCAGTAATTATTTATTTCTAAAACTGTTTGCATTTGATAAGTGTATAGTTGACAATTAGCTTATTGTTGACGACTGAAATTTGGTTTTTCAGAGCTGTAGAAAATTGTTGGAGCTGATGATTTTGGATAATCATATCATGGTGAGGAAGATGTATCAATCTGTATCCAACGAACCCCCACCCATGTTAAACCGCCTTCTTGGTAGCAGCTCGGTGAAACCTAAGTTCATCTACAGACAACATTTATTTGCAAACCCGAGGAGTATCGCCTGTTTGTAGATCAAAGACCTCTTGTTGTAATCATGCTATTGTTGGTTATATTTATGTATTTTGTTGAGATTTCAGTGTCTTCTGCTTGTTATAATTCAAGATGTTAGACCACAATAGAATATATCCACTTAGTAGTATATTAGTATAGTTTTAGAGGGTATCTCGAGTCTAGTAGTATGCATGATCGTTGTTGAAAGTTTTGGTTGTACACGAGATCGTTTCTTGACCCTATCAAAAGTCAGCGGATAACATATAATGGCTGATCAATGAAAAGATTGAAATTGGGGCTGAATCGCAAGCTTTTACAAAATCACAGTTCAAACCCTTGTGTCAAAATCACGGGTCAAAGTCAAAGCCAAAGCCAAACTGAAGAAAGCTCAAAGCAAGAGTGATCTGCTTCAAGGATCCCCAAACTGATGATATCATGTGATATTAATCATTTGTTACAAAGGGGCCGTGATGCCCACTGGATTGGATTTTGTTAAACTTAGCTTTATAGTTGTGCCCGTAAAGACTGAACTTTGAGTTTGTGTTTTTTGATGAGATGAAATGACATTTTTGCTGCTTTTTGTACAAGTAATAGCTTTATGGCTTGTTGTAAAACAAAACTAATATCATAAACTTGATAGATTCTTAACATTACATACGAACAAGTACAATAAGCGGTTTGATTTTCTCAAATAGACAGCGATTTTAGTCCAAACTGATCACAACTATGGGACCAACAATAAATTGAAACTAACCTATTTCTTTTTTCTACCAGCTCCACCCTTTGCCTTCTTGTTGGCTGGTTCTTTTGTGGACTTCTCATTTGTTTCCTGACACGCAAACATCATGCATATGTTACACTGTTTTATCTAGTCAAAATTTGGTTCAAAGAATTGAGTCAAAAATCAAAGATACAAAATGAACTTCTAATAATTAGTTTACCTACATTGGGATAAATAAGAAACTAAATTGCATTTATGATTCAAAAATCTTTCTAAACTATTTTTCTGATTAAAGAATCTTGAAATCAGTAAGATATCAAATATAAACAATAATCAGCAGGACTCAGTTCTAAATATTCACCATTTCAGCTTCATGTTCCAAAGCAGACACCTTTGGATAACATCAATGAGTGCCTTAAATGTACACCTAGAACTGGAGGACTAAAGCTGCTTATGTTCTGACAAGATGCTCGAGTCAAATTCTTATTCTTGAATACTGGCTTTGGAGATCCAAGTAAGCATTTTGTTTCCTGACAGCCAGTTACTCAAAATTATGGTGGATTGATTATACACGATTATGGTTACTTTCCTAATTAACCACAAGTATTAAGTGTTTGTTTTATACTTGTTTTATATGTTACTCAAGAAGACAAACTATACTGAAATCAATGGATTGATTTATAATGCTCACAAGAAATATGCAATGTACAGACGGACTGATTTCAAACGAAACCTTACCTTTCTTTTAATGGGAGCAGATGAGCTAGCAACCGGTTTGAAAAACGATTCCAATCTGGTTGACAGAGAGAAATAACATCAGAGATTGAGAGAAACAATCATATGAATAAACGATTCGATTGTTTTCTTACTGGTTCTGTGTAGACTTGTTCTTGGAGGCTTTTATTTTCTCCACTGCCTAATATTAGCAAATCCATATTCAGTTTATATGCATATATGAACAAAGAGAATAATACCAAAAAATACAAAGAAACATGCCTTTGTAACTCTGTCACTGTTGAACCCATTTTCAGTCACCAAGAAGTTTATCAGGCCCTAGAAAAGAAAATATAAACATTTAAAATACTGTAACGAATAAAAGTATAAAAGAGGTTAATAATCCAAACTCTGAAGTCTTCTTTACTTCTTCATCTGGGGTGGTCCATTTAATTTGAAGCTGCTCATTATCATCACAAACCAACGCCTAGCCTCTTGATATGGCCAATCTTCAGGTATCTGATATCTGCATAAATGTTACTTAACATCACTTATATATTAAATTAATCATTTATGTGTTGCAAGGAAAGCAGAGAACCTTTCTCTGTTTATGTTCTCCAAAATACTCTCTATTGACCCGTGTTGACGGATAAGCTTCAAAGCGGTCTGACCACCAATACCTAAAATTTAACAAAAATAAATAAATTACAAAGTTATATAACCAAAATACTTGAACTAAAAATGTGATGGTGAAAAACTATGTATTACCTCTAATGCTGTCACAATAATCACACCCACATAGAATGCACAGATCAATAAATTGATCCATTGTAAGGTTGAGTTCCTCCAAAACCTGATAAAACCAGCATCTCAATGTTAGAACATAGTAATTAGTAACATAATTTGCAATTTATGTTGTTAGATTTAGCACCTTTGAAACATCAAATTCCATCACAGGGGTCTTTCTTGAACTAGGATCCATTAAATGACGAAGAAATTTGGGTGCTCCAAAAGTAAGGGAATCCATATCTTCAGATGCAACCGCATAAACCTAAGACAAGTTGTATGCTAGCATAAACTAATGTATGATTTTAACTTTTAAGACTTATGTTAGTATTAACATAGACAAAGATACATGCCTTATCAGCTTTGCAAAGAGCAGCACATTGTGCTTCTGCTTCAGATGGAGCCTGCATAAACACATATCCAATATGTAAATACTATGTGACTTTTAACTTATAACTTATACTCATGCTTCAATTATTTTTCTATTTGATATTAAGTTTACCTGCCTCTCTGTTGTAATTGGATCCTTTTATTTTTTATACTATTAACATTTCGTTTGATAATGTTACCTCAATGACAGGCACTCCCATAAGCCTGAGAAGATTTTTACAATCCTCGTTATGCTGTCTAGTCACCTGGAACACAAATTACAACATTAACCAACTAATGAGCTTCTTTAACTTCACATTTTGTTGTGCCTTGCTCATAACTTGTTACTCACCTTAACTGTACGTTTACTAAATTTCTCGATGTCTTCCTTATTGCCAGACTACAATAAAAGCAAAAACAATATGTAAAAAAGAATTATCTAAAAAGTTAAAGCCCTGTCAAAAAAGAATAAATACTTATCTTACCTTTATAGCCTCATCTAAGCCAGCTGTCGCGTCTTCTCTCCTTGAGTAACTGCATCATAACTCTTAAAACCAATTAAACCTTTACACCAATGTCATAACCATTTTTAAATATAAATAAATCATGCATGAAACAATAATAAGGTTACCGTTTTGCAAGCTCTTGTTTCTTTAAATCCGGAGGCGACCCGTCAAAAACATACCTATAAAGATATACCAAAACCAGTTACAAATTCAAAAACTATTCTTTTCACATAACAACATCAAGTTGAGACATAAACCGCACTCACACCGGCTTCAATCCAGACTCCAGAAGCCGAATTGTCCGATTAAACATCCCTTGTAAATGACTGTCATATACACAATCAAAACATAAAAGTCAAACACCAATGCATTGACTTCTTCACAAATTACAAAAAATAAAACTTAATAATAATTAGCTACCTAGTTACTTCACCAGCTTCATTCGTTAGCATTTCAGTCCCACTTCTTCCAACAACAATCTACATAATCACAATATTATAATTATTATTATTATTATTAAGCACAATGCAATACAATATAAAGAACCTCATATATGTTCAATTTAAGTACCAGAAACTGGTAAATGCTCATGCTAGCATCAATGGCGATTTTGCGACCAAAATAGCTTTCAAATTTCTGCTCTTTCATGGCCTTGGGTGCATTATCCGCTAGAAGCTTCGTTAAACCCTAAAATCACAAAAATTAATTGAAAAAACTTCAGATTACCCAAATTGGAAGTGTAACAAGAAGTATAGGTGATTGAATTGGGTAAAATAACAACCTTGATTCCCATATATGTGGATTGAATTCGGAAATTGAAGCCAAGAGTAACAGATGCGAAGTCCAAATGTGACGATTTTCCCGCCACGATATGGATAGAAAACAGGGAAAAGGTATATAACTGAATAAAACACAGTTATATATATGTATATTATATATTTATGTGAAAGCAGAAGCAAATGCGCCCGTGGCCTAATGGATAAGGCGTCTGACTTCTAATCAGGCGATTGTGGGTTCGAGTCCCACCGGGCGTGTTTGGTTTTCATTTTTATTTTTTCATATTTTTTTGATGAATTATTTTCAGGCTCACATGAAATGATTTTATGAATGAATTATGAGAAAGCAATAGCGGCTGCATTTATCTCTAACTGTGGTCCTTCAAATGCTTAAAAACTCAAATCTCAAGATTGATTCTTATGGTCGTTATCACATAAACCGTCCCATATGGTTTCATCGATCCATATATATCAATGATAATGGTTCTCAGGTAGGTTTGGTACTTTCTAAACACAACGATTCTAATTAAAACTTGATGAACCTACATATTTATAAAAACCTAGAGGGGTACAAAACCGGTTTTAAACCAAACCAAACCGGTTTGGTCAACGGCTGGTCAAAACCGGTTTGACTCAAACTGGTTCGGTTTTTAAACCGGTTTAGAAGCAAGATATGCCGGCCTGGTCACGTCGGTTCGGTCCAGTTTATAAACCAATTTAACCGGTTTTCCTCAAAACGGTTCCTGTTTTAGAACCGATTTGGTAGATCTTAAGGGCAACCGGTCCAGAAACAGACGGTTTGGGTGAAACCAATTTTAAACCCAAACCGGTTCTGTTCGGTTTGCCTAAAACCGGTCCCAAACCGGTTCTTTTGTACACCTTTATAAAAACCTATTCTTTTAGGGAAGTATCCGATGTACATGCAGGTTATGAGTTTCAATTAGATGTCCTGGAAAGTTTTTGGAATAGTGTAATCATCTATAAATTAATATATTTTATGGGCATACGAAATTAACAATTGGGTAAAACATAAAGTGAAAAGTTAATATTTCGAAGTAGGGAAAAGGTAAAAATACGAAGGGAGACAAAAATGAAAAGTGTGAGAAGGATTTGTGTCCATACAAAAACCCTTCAAAAAAATTCCAAAAAATTAATAAAAAAAAAATCATAACTCAAAATATAAATAAAAAACGAAAAAGTTTAAAAACCAAAAATGTTTCCCTCGTAATTCTTGTTAAAAAAAAACCCTTTGAAAAGACACAACGCAGAAACAAAAGACATAATGACGAAAATGAACAAAAGACACAATTATAACTAAAAAATACACAATAAATCGCAAAATATAACACAATGGCGAACAAAATATAACACAATGTTAAATAATATATAATATCAAGAACAAAAGACGCAATGTCAAGGAAAAAAAAGACACAATCAATGACGAAAATAAACACAAACACAATAATAAACAAAAAGACACAATGATCTTTTTCACTTAACATTGTGTCTTTTTCGAGGTTTTTTTTTGTTTTTTTTAAGAACTAGGAAGACGGTGGAAACATTTTTGTGTTTTTACTTTTTTCATTTTTTTATTAAATTTTGAGTTATGATTTTTTATTTATTTATTTTTCATTTTTTTTGAAGGGTTTTTTTTGTGTGACTATAAATTCTTCTCATCCTTCTCATTTTTGTTTATAACTTAACCTTTCAAAGAAAGCGATATTTTTCTCTGTAAAGATTCGAAGCAAATTCGCTTTTGAAATCAAACAATATGATTCATTTAGGGAGAGTTTTAAATATATCCTTAAAATATTATGCACATGACACCCCTATAACTTGAAAAATATCATATTAACCCATACCATAATATTATCACACGAATACACAACCCCTGTAACTTGAAAAATATCATATAAACTCATACCATAATATCATATACCCGAATACACAACGGAAAATTCACAAATATCATATACATCAATAAAAAAATTCAAAATATTATATATCAATCAATCAATCAATCATACCCAGTGAAGTCCCACCAATACAAAATATTATATACTTATCTATTAAAAAGGGGGGTGCGACGTAGCTTGTTGCCCGCTTACTCTGCCATTTTTATTGTAATAATTTTGAGTTTAGCAATGACAATAATGATCTTTAATTTACCTATAAAAATTAAACTGAAAACCAACAAATTCAATTTGTGTTTATGAAAAACATTCAGGTTTTTTATTTTTATGGTTTTCACAGGAAGTTTTGTTTTGTTACAAAATTATCATTTAGGCTTAAAACTTTTGGGTCATCAAATGACTAAATTAAAGAATTTTATAAGTATTGTAAGAAAATGAGAAAAAGTTTTTTGATCTATAATTTAGGGTTGGCAAATCGTGTTTTATCGTGTTTAATAGGCTATAGACGACGCGATTAACACAAGTATCAAATATGAAAACGACTCGTTTAACACTTGGCTTTGGTGGTTTGAATGTGACAATTATATGGTTTATGCCTTTATATGTATCAAGAAGGAGAATATGATAAACCTTAGCCTCCTAATTTTAATTATTTCAAAAAAAAAAAGTATAAAATTGCCTAGTGTATTTTTTGGCTGAAGAAGTCTTTTAGAGCATTCCGAGCAGTATCTCTATCTCTATAATTACACTAAAAAACACCACATTTTCCCTCACATTTTCAATTAAATAATACTTTTTTCATACTTTTATTATTATATTTTCTCTCTCATCCATTCACAAGCATTTTAAAAAATATTAAAAAATTATAAAGAGCGAATAACGTTTCTTCAAATTTATTCATCAACAAAAGTTTCTCTATCTTCTCTATTCACAACCACTTACAACGATTCTATATAACATATAGAACCCACTCATGATAATAATACAAGAGCCTGCTGAAAAACAAATGCTCAAATTGCCAGCATTCAATCCATATTTGACCTATTAGCTTGACAGCTAACACTAAAAAATATGCAACAACAATAATATCTAAATCTTCTCTTTATGTGAATGTGAGGATGCCTGCGTCATGCTTTATTAATAAAAGTAAATAATTATATTTTTCTTTCTAAAATCTAAACTTTTTTCTCATTTATTCTAATTATATCCAAAGGTCAAATAAAATGGTAAATAGATCAAACTAACAAATTTCCAAATTAAACCATTACTCAAATAACTATTGAAAAACAAAACTTCAATTATAAGATTTATTTGTAAAATTTTACGTACAAGATTTTATTGAAATTTCCAATTCATGTGATTTTTAAAATTTTGGATGTTTAATTTAATTTTAGAAACATATTAACCAATCTAAAAAACTTTTATTATATATATATATATATTCATGATATTTATTTATAATATAACAATTTTGGGAGAATGCTACAGCACTGTGTGTTGTAACATGTGGATCAAATTATTTTGATAACTTTAGGCTACACTATTTCTCCACGTTGTCTGCCACCAACACATGCTTCTCCGTCAATGCCTAACGAGGTGGTGGTGATTCGTAGGCCGTCGAAATGATGCTACCAGATGTCGACTTATTTGGGAATCGTCATCTGATCATATATGTTTCCTCCAAACGCAACGGTTTTCCATTAACTTACTCTTCCTAATTTAAGAATGCAGAAAGCGGTCGCTCGGATTTTACTCTGTCTTTCTCGCCGTAGCTTGGTATGTAAGTGTCTTTTATTTTGGCTGATTAGGTTGTATTTGTTACTTCCGTACATGTATGTTCGCAATTTAATTTGTTTTTTTTTTTTCATCGCATTGTAATCCCGATTTGGTCGTGCTCACAAGTTGTTTGATGAAATGCCTCTGCTGCTGACTTATTTATTTATTTGCATGCGTTTGTGTTTTTACATAAGTTGTATGTGTGCATTTATCAGTCGATTTGTTTTGTTTAGTGATGGGTTGTATTTTGTGATCCATGTAAAGGGTTTCAAGGTCCGTACATTGGGTGAACTTTCTTCATAATAATTGTTCAGGGGTTCATGCTCAAGTTGATTACACAAACTTTCTGCATAATTATTGTTCTTTTATATTTAATAAAATGGCAAGCATCATCTATGTTATTATCTGGTTTATTTGCCACCTATTGTTGACTCATTCTTTTTTAAATACTTAGCAGCAGCATGGACAACACAACATATTGAAATAGTTTATTCATTTTATGTTAAGTTATAGTCTAAAATCTGGGTTTCTTAGACACATGGAATTGGACAATTCATATTTCAACTTTGATTAAGATTTAGTTGGCTATCAGTTAAGTTAATCTGGTTACAAAGTCAGAGGCCTAAGGTAGGCCAGGCCACATTAATGTTCTTTAGTAAATTATTAACCTTATTTTGTTTTCTACCCTTTTGTAGTGCTTGATGTTGGTTATATAGTTTTGGATTTTTCTCAGGTGCAATGGCAAATTATTCAGCAAAGGTAGCCCCTTCAAATGGATCTGTGTGTGTCTGTAACTTGCCAGTTGCCATGTGGAACATAAGATATGTTAGCTGAATTCTTTGGCACAGTTGGGTTGCTAAAGGCATGGGTTCTAGAAAGGTATTTCTTAACCCGCAAATTTGTTTTCTTTATTCCATATTACCTCAAAAAAATATAATATTTGTTGATATTTTTAATCTTTTTATTTCCACATGGTTATACCGGGACAAAGTAACAAACAAACCTGTAGGAGATGCTACAGTGACATATGCGGATCAGTATGTTGCATTAGTTGTTGTTGAATGGTTTCGTAATAATAAGGTATTTCATGGGAATATACTTGATGTTCTCATGGCAAAGTTGAAAAATTCAAATAATTCGGTAAGGTATTTCATGGAATGTTTTCGGAAACATTCCACCAAAAGCATGGCAACAGACGTCTCCGAATACAAGGTCCATGATATTGGCATTGGTGAGCAGCTCATTCTTTTTAGTTTCAATATATTTATGCAACTACTTATGTTTGTTAATTATTATGTTCTTGATGTTTTGTTGACAGTTGTACAGATGTAAACTTTGCGTTTCGTGGCGTATGCAACCGTTGTGGAATTGGAGGTAAGACAAAACAATTCATAATTGGGTTATCCGTTTATGCATAATTCAAGACAATACAAAGCTATTCATAAGTGGGTCCTTTAAATTTGCCCCCAATCAACCTGCAAAACATAGGTCAACATATTTTGTTTGGTGATTTTTATGTAGCAAGTAAAGGTGATCGTTACATAACTTTGTCCATACTCAATAACTTAACATGCATTAGTTATAAAGAAAAGTTAGGCTTCATTTTACCATATCATACAACCAGTGACTTATGCATGCTGTAAAAGAAACAGAAGATGTAGAACTTGATATAGTATGCTAATGTTAACCTGTCACATGGAAGTATTGGTATCTGTAATCATGCCTTAGTAATGCGATTGTACGTTATTGCTGATGTTTTGTGGGTATAACATGATACTGTTAGTTTCTATGGTTCATATTCAACTGAACTTGCTTTTGTAAGTTGTCTGCTATATTAGTATCATATGTACATGAAATATTAGTGGTTAACATTTGAAAGAAGGGATCATAATACCTTAATAAGCTAAATTACCAAGCATAAGTCACTGATGATTATTGTTTTTCTATTTAACCAACTATGTATGGGTATTGTAAGTTGTATGATGCTGGCGTTGGTAAATCTGTGGCAGATCTAGGAGCAAAGGAGATGAAACAGAAGGTGCAGAATTTCATACGCACATGCTTTTTGGCAACATCAACCTAAGGTAACACGCTGTCCTAATACATAATATGTTTCAAAACAGCACATACTAATACGCAAAACACTACACTACAACAGGTTCAACGCATTGTAGCAACAAATAATAAGCTTCTACTTCTCGAAGACAAGCATGTCCCGAAGACAAAACTAACAATTTTTTGTAATTAGTTATTGCAAATATGTCGTACAACTCAAAAGAACCTCAAATGTGATGTACAGAAGGGCTAGAAGGTTACTATGTAAAACATAATATTACACAAGACACTGTAACTACTTTTGTTAATGCTAATCAAAACCCCTGCGGCGGTTAACCCACTAGTTTACAAAATAAGATAAATGATAGGAATCTTAAAAAAACGCATTACTAACGAAGGTCCTTAAATTACGGAATTCGAAATTTGTTATAAACTCTCTTAAAATTTATATTAAAATAAAATTGAAATTAGTTTTCTAAAGGGTAACTTATTTCCCTAAATAAAAGAAAGTCGATAGAGTGGGGCATCGGGGCTCTCCAAATTTGAAGAGTGCGGTAGCCTAAATAAAATAAAGTCGTCGTTCTAAAAAGAAAAAACTTATTTCCCTATTTAATTTGTAACTAATCAAAATTAATGATTGTAAAACTTTATAAAATAAGATGAATGTGAAGATTTTAAAATGTATTATATTATTACATGAATTTATCAGAAAATATAATTCTGATTGCATTATATTATTAGTTGATTGAATGCGATGATGATGATTATGATGATGTTCGACATGGAAATCATATAGTTGAAGATGTTGATGTTCATGTTATATACAAAGTTACTTTGACTCCGTCTGATAAAAATATTCCATTCAAATTTCAAAAAAGATAGTTTCCGCTTTGTGTTTGATTCGTTATCACAATTAACAAGTGCCAAGAACAATTTCTTTTCAAAATAATCAGCTGATGTTGTCTTAAACGTGATATTGGATGATGATGATGATGATGATGATGATGAGTATATTTATGACATAACAACAAATATTGTATTATAATTATATATTTGATTTCTTTTTTAGTTTTAACTTTGTTATTTTTTTTTTCAAATAACGGCCCATATTTATTGTGTTTTTAAAATACTTGTGCATAAGCTTTGGATAAAGAGCTTTCAAATCACTCCTCTCTATTCTTTTTCAATTGTGTTTTTCTTTTTTATCACACTATTTGTTTTCACCCCAAAGTTCAATGCTAAAACACAAACACAATGAATAAATAAAATAAAAAACTATGATAAAGCATAATGAAAAAAACACTATATTAAAACACAACGTAAAAACACTATGTTAAAGCATAACGAAAAAACACAATCGTAAAACACAATGGAATAAAAAAGTGCACAATGAGCACAGTATAAAAAACACAAGATGTCCTTCCCCTTAAAAAAAGTTATGGACATATTAAAATAATGAGTGAATTGATATGTGTCTTGCATGTGAGAAAAGAAAGCCAACAAATGTGTTATCCCTATTATGTCTTTCCCCTTATTTAATACTTAATTTCATCCATAGACTAATCTTAATCATCCATATCCGAAATCAATTGACTAGATCACTTCTTATCCTTTCTAAAAAAATCATACTTCCTATTATAATCTAACTCGTATTATATATATATTAATACATAAAACAATTGATCAAGGAACAACTTGAAACTGATGTTCGGCTTCTAATACATAAAGCTTTGCTTTTAGTACCACCAGTTTTGTTATACAAAAGAGGGTTGTGGCGCATCTTATTGCATATTTACTTATCACTTTGTTGAAATCATTTATTTAGGTTTCATGAGAAGCATTCCTTATGTGAGACAGGATCAAATAAGAAACTCTTTTATTGTAAGAATGAAAGGAACCATTCCTAATTTGTCACATGTCATCTCTTTAATTTGTGAACGAAGGGCAATTTTGGTATATATTAGAAATGAATTTTGAATATTCCTATATTTATGCAACCGTTTGTCTCCTTGTGTTTATTATTATTATTTTGAATTCGGAAATCTTTATATTAGTATTAGTTTTATAGAGTTGAGTTCAAATTTTAAGTATACTTTTCCTTGGAAGGATAGGATGGGATTTTAGTCACTTCCAATTAATACTTTACATCTCAAAAAAACCCACTCCTATGTTCCTATTATCCTATAACTTTTACACATGTCCTACGGCTAAAATAACCCAACCGTCCGTCCATCATCCACCGTCACCGCTCCACTGCCGCCAACATCCTGGCCGGCATCGGCTCTACTCCACCACCGGAAACATGGTGATACCGGATATGGTGGTCAACGTGATGGATATCGTGGTCAGATAGCAACCTCAGACACCGTCCTACCAGCTACAACCTCCGTCACCGTCCAACCGCCACCATCTGCAACCGTGCCACCTTCAACCTCCGTCACCTGCAACCTCCATCACCGCTCCCAAACGACCAGATCTGAATCCACCGCAAACGAGAAAGTCGTGTCTTTCCTTGTTTTCACGATGAGAACCCTTGGCTGACGCCATTGTGTTTTAATCACACAATTATGGTTTTGTTTTTGGGGTGAAGGGAATGGCAGAAAGGTGATGACATCAAAGATCTTGACTAGCCATTGTATTTCTAAACCACAAGTTTATAAATTGTGTTTTACGAGACACTGTGTTATTTAATATGAAAAAAAAATTAGCTAAGACACAATTTAAAAAAATATTATATTAAAACACAATATTAAAAAACACAATAAAAAAAAATATCATGGTAAAACACAATTAAAAAAAAACACAAATGCTAAGACATGATTTAAAAAAAACAACACCATAATAAAGCACATTGAATAAACACATTTTTAGTAATGAAAAAAAAACACAATTAAAAAACAAGTTAAAACATAATGAAGAAAAAACACAATGTTCAACACCTATAACACAATACATAAAAAACCCATTAATTTTTTTTTATTTTTATATAGCAATATGGTACTCATATTAAAGATACAAAAACGCTCGTTATTATGGTGGTTCTTTTTTAAAAAAACAATGTCATATCAAAAAGTTATGAGCGTTTTAAATTAATTAGAGAATTGGCATGTGACTTGCATGTGGAGAGAGAAAGCAAACAATATGTGTTATTCCTTTTTTATCCTTTTCCTTATTTTATCTTTAGTTTTCTCTCAAATTAATTTTAACCATTCAAATCTAAAATCAATGGATAAAATTACTTCTTATCCTTCCTACAAATATCATACTTCTTATTTTAACTTGACCATAATTTTAGATATAAAAGGTGAAGGCGATTTGTATAAGCTACGTTCGAAGCAATTTTTCTTTTCTCCGTGAACGTATTCTTTTATAATTATGTATGAGTGATGATGTGCTCTTAAGTTTATTATTTATACTTGTGCTATTGGTACAATACGAAAGTTCACTCTTTTTTTAGCTTTTTTTTTTTTTGCAAAAATATGGTGTTGGTATTCAAGGATCGGAGGTTGTGTTTAATGCATTTCTACCACGTACTTTTTTTTCTTTTTATAATGTGAAACATCACAACCAACACTATTAACACCACCTATGAATTCTATTTTCTATCAACTCAAAGCAACTCAAATACACAATCAATATTGTTAATAGCATAAATTGTTCGTTATTTCTTTTTTTAAAGTTAAACAACATAATATAAGTTAGCAATATTATTAATTGCACATAAAAAAGAACGTTATGCTTATGTAATTTTATTTTTCTCATTTTACAAACCAAGTCATAACAACACACATTTTGTGTTGGTTTCTATTTAAAATTTTTAAAAGAAAACAAAGCAACATGAATTTTATTCCAATCATAACAGCACATGCAATAAATTTTGTTAATAGCACAACTAATAGTTCATTATGTCTTCATTTAAAGTTAAACAACACAATATATCAGTTATCAATAAAACCAAGTTATAGCAAAACACATTTTGTTTTTATAAAAAGTAAATAAAGCGATGTGAATTTTTAATAAAGCAAAAAAAACATTTGCAGATTAAGTCAAAATTACATACATGTGTAAAATATTAGGAGTAAAATGTTTGTGGGGAGAAATAATAGGACCAGTTACAGTTTTAAATCACTAATAGTGGACACTAGGATATAGCCTGTGTTATACACGGTGATAAACAAAATGGAAGCTTATGAATCTATACCAAATAAGTTTATTATTTATACTTGTGCTATTGGTACAATACGAAAGTTCACTCTTTTTTTAGCTTTTTTTTTTCTTTTTTTTTTTGCAAAAATATGTTGGTATTCAAGGATCGGAGGTTGTGTTTAATGCATTTCTACCACGTATTTTTTTTTCTTTTTATAATGTGAAACATCACAACCAACACTATTAACACCACCTATGAATTCTATTTTCTATCAACTCAAAGCAACACAAATACACAATCAATATTGTTAATAGCATAAATTGTTCGTTATTTCTTTTTTTAAAGTTAAACAACATAATATAAGTTAGCAATATTATTAATTGCACATAAAAAAGAACGTTATGCTTATGTAATTTTATTTTTCTCATTTTACAAACCAAGTCATAACAACACACATTTTGTGTTGGTTTCTATTTAAAATTTTTAAAAGAAAACAAAGCAACATGAATTTTATTCCAATCATAACAGCACATGCAATAAATTTTGTTAATAGCACAACTAATAGTTCATTATGTCTTCATTTAAAGTTAAACAACACAATATATCAGTTATCAATAAAACCAAGTTATAGCAAAACACATTTTGTTTTTATAAAAAGTAAATAAAGCGATGTGAATTTTTAATAAAGCAAAAAAAACATTTGCAGATTAAGTCAAAATTACATACATGTGTAAAATATTAGGAGTAAAATGTTTGTGGGGAGAAATAATAGGACCAGTTACAGTTTTAAATCACTAATAGTGGACACTAGGATATAGCCTGTGTTATACACGGTGATAAACAAAATGGAAGCTTATGAATCTATACCAAATAAGTTTATTATTTATACTTGTGCTATTGGTACAATACGAAAGTTCACTCTTTTTTTAGCTTTTTTTTTTCTTTTTTTTTTTTGCAAAAATATGTTGGTATTCAAGGATCGGAGGTTGTGTTTAATGCATTTCTACCACGTATTTTTTTTTCTTTTTATAATGTGAAACATCACAACCAACACTATTAACACCACCTATGAATTCTATTTTCTATCAACTCAAAGCAACACAAATACACAATCAATATTGTTAATAGCATAAATTGTTCGTTATTTCTTTTTTTAAAGTTAAACAACATAATATAAGTTAGCAATATTATTAATTGCACATAAAAAAGAACGTTATGCTTATGTAATTTTATTTTTCTCATTTTACAAACCAAGTCATAACAACACACATTTTGTGTTGGTTTCTATTTAAAATTTTTAAAAGAAAACAAAGCAACATGAATTTTATTCCAATCATAACAGCACATGCAATAAATTTTGTTAATAGCACAACTAATAGTTCATTATGTCTTCATTTAAAGTTAAACAACACAATATATCAGTTATCAATAAAACCAAGTTATAGCAAAACACATTTTGTTTTTATAAAAAGTAAATAAAGCGATGTGAATTTTTAATAAAGCAAAAAAAACATTTGCAGATTAAGTCAAAATTACATACATGTGTAAAATATTAGGAGTAAAATGTTTGTGGGGAGAAATAATAGGACCAGTTACAGTTTTAAATCACTAATAGTGGACACTAGGATATAGCCTGTGTTATACACGGTGATAAACAAAATGGAAGCTTATGAATCTATACCAAATAAGTTTATTATTTATACTTGTGCTATTGGTACAATACGAAAGTTCACTCTTTTTTTAGCTTTTTTTTTTCTTTTTTTTTTTTGCAAAAATATGTTGGTATTCAAGGATCGGAGGTTGTGTTTAATGCATTTCTACCACGTATTTTTTTTTCTTTTTATAATGTGAAACATCACAACCAACACTATTAACACCACCTATGAATTCTATTTTCTATCAACTCAAAGCAACACAAATACACAATCAATATTGTTAATAGCATAAATTGTTCGTTATTTCTTTTTTTAAAGTTAAACAACATAATATAAGTTAGCAATATTATTAATTGCACATAAAAAAGAACGTTATGCTTATGTAATTTTATTTTTCTCATTTTACAAACCAAGTCATAACAACACACATTTTGTGTTGGTTTCTATTTAAAATTTTTAAAAGAAAACAAAGCAACATGAATTTTATTCCAATCATAACAGCACATGCAATAAATTTTGTTAATAGCACAACTAATAGTTCATTATGTCTTCATTTAAAGTTAAACAACACAATATATCAGTTATCAATAAAACCAAGTTATAGCAAAACACATTTTGTTTTTATAAAAAGTAAATAAAGCGATGTGAATTTTTAATAAAGCAAAAAAAACATTTGCAGATTAAGTCAAAATTACATACATGTGTAAAATATTAGGAGTAAAATGTTTGTGGGGAGAAATAATAGGACCAGTTACAGTTTTAAATCACTAATAGTGGACACTAGGATATAGCCTGTGTTATACACGGTGATAAACAAAATGGAAGCTTATGAATCTATACCAAATAAGAAAAAGAGAAAGCTAACATTAATTTTTCCTAGTTGAGTTGGTAAGCCACAAACACCTTAGAAGTAAGGTAGTGAGTTCGATTCCTACAAACAACATATTTTTCATTTCATTATTCATGAAGGGGAATTTGAAAAAATAGAAACGTGTACACTTGGCATCCTATGTGAAAAGTCTATTTGAATGACATGTGAAAAATTATATTGGTTTAATATATATGTAGATTTATACCCCTTTCCAACTTAATAAACACAAATGATCATCATTTGATTTGTTGGCACAATTTTAACAAGATTAAAAAATGGAGGGCCAAGATCTCTTCCTATCATTCTTACACAAAACTTGTTTTCTACCGGATCCAAACTCTTACTTATGTATGAAAAAAAGTCCACAGGCTTTTTCAAAATCAAAGACTAGCAAGAGCTTGAATATGATGAAGGCTACACATAAATCTGATCTGGTCATACAATCTCCTTCTCTTGACACATCTTTTCGTACGTCGTTGAATGACCCATAAGACAAAATCTCACAAGGATAGAATTAGGATTTAGGATGTGAGAACCAAGACTAAATTACAATTTCATCAATTATGTACATACCTAACTGCATAATGGGACCGTAACCTTTGTTAATTACACCGGGCGTCTAGCATTTTACATCCTTTATACCAACTAGTGTTAGAACTTTTAGTTAAATCCATGTTAGATGACAAATACATCCTTATTGTACCATTTCAATTAAATAAAACCCCATGGTATATAAAAAACAAATTTTGTTCTTTTAATTTCAATAATTAAAATCAGATTGTATACACATGTTCAAAACAATCGGTTAACCAATAGGACCGAATTAACCAAAAGATATTTTTCAATAACCAATAAGTTGAGCTCGCAACTAAACCAAATATCTATTATTATCGTTACTTTTATCATAAGATATTTTCCTATTAATTACAAGAGATTAAATTAAAATGATGGGGACTCGTGTCTATTTATTGGATAATAATTGCGTCTAATTTGCAAAATAAACGAAATCTAAAATAGAAAAAAAAAAAAACTCATCAAATATTTCTAATAACATTTTTACGCTTATTTTTATTATTTTATTGGATTTTACTTTAATTAAACAGCTGTTTTTTTATGTGTCTTGGGTTTGAGTTTCTGTTTGTTCAGATTGAAAGAGTATAATTACACATGCATGTATAAAAGACTTAAATGAAGATTCTAACAATAATTAGTGTAAAAGACGTAAAGTACGAATTCCTTGGTTTATGTCTTGTGTAATTACACATACATGCATAAAAGACATAAAATTATGAATTATTAAAGCATATGTATAAGATATCAAATGGACAAATGGAAGAATGTTTTTATATATTTATTACAGAGAGCTAATTAAAAATGCAGTTTTGAAGTATTATTGATGTATGATAATTTCGTAGAAAAAGACACAAATGCGCCCGTGGCCTAATGGATAAGGCGTCTGACTTCTAATCAGGCGATTGTGGGTTCGAGTACCATCAAGCGTAAAACAGTTTTGAATTCACACAATCAAACATGACGGAGGTTTAACACTTTTAACACATATAAAACGTATTTATCAACGACACTATTGGAACAAGGATAGGTATCACCGACAAATCAGTGACGGTGTTAGCATGAGTCCTTATGTAGCATCTCTTTTACGACTATGTGTCGTGGCAAGCGAGCAGCCGACTTCGTCAAGTGGGGCAAGCCACGTAAGCTGCGCACACCGCAACGCCTTCCCACGAGCACGGCCGCGAGCCATCTTGCCTGAGCTAAAGTGGTGTTTGAATGGGAATACTATGGGTGGGTGGGGGGGGGGGTGAAGTTTGACCATTGGGATATTATAAAAAATAAAAATAAAAATTTTCTATATTAACTAAAAACCATACACACTTTCACATACCAAAAAAAAAACTCACCCATCCTATTTATTTTTCTCCAATACACACAATTATAAACAAAAAATGCAAATGAATTCCTTTTCTTCGACCGACTCTTCGAAGGAAGACCTCATTTTTTAAGCCTGGAGAATAACGTCCCACGACCCAAATCGACAATCACCGATGATGAAAAACTCCAAAACGCCATATATATCAAGAACTGCGAGGTCCACGGAAACCTTCGTCATGAGCTGGTCGAGCATTTGTGGGCTAGACGTCCCGGTGATCTTATACTAGACTAATGCTATTTGTACTTTTAATATTTTTATTTTAATGTAATATTAGTTAGTTTTCAAATTTATAAGAAAAAATTAAATAAATAAATAAATTAGAAAATTCGCTAAAGCCCCGTCGTCTGAACCACAACAAGCTCAGGCGGCTTCAGCAGTGACTTCAGCGAATGTCCAATTAGGACTGCATGACACAATATTATTGATGAATTCAACGACAACACATAATCTAATAGTTAGATGCACTAAATTTTAAACCAACACGCTATTTTTTAGTGCATCTAAGTGTAAAAATGGTGTACTCATTGACACGTGGCAACATTAGCTCATGTGTAAATGGTGATGTGTGTGTTGGGGGAATCCCTTTCGCATCATCACCATTTTAATACCAAAAATAGTCCACTACGCATCTTCAAGAGGAGAGCGCCAAAGGGTGAAGAGCCTCTTTGGGCGCCGGTGCAGTAACAGAACAAAGGCTCCAAATGATGGGGCCCATGACAAATCCAACCAATCAATTAACCTTACTTAGATTCTTATAAAAAGAATACAACATAATTAATTTTTGTTAAACCATTCCGAGTGTTTGAGAAAAGAAGTTAGTGAATGCCCCTCCGCTACGTGGTAGTGACGTGACAGTATCTTTTGTTAACTAACCCCCTCCACTATACATGGTCTTATATTTTAGTTCTTTTAGAACAACGACACGCATTCTCTAATTCTAGACCACATAAAACCAAAAAGCAGTTTGAACCCTCATCGCTTGATTGAGTGAAATTCACCAATGCCATTGGGCCAAAGACTGTCGGCTAAAATTTAGTTACACTTATACTTTTTTACTTCAAGCCATTTCTTTTTACATGAAGCAATTAGTAAAGGTGAAGAAAGTATAAGTCAAAAGAAAGGAATTAAAATGCATGTGCCATAAATTTGAAAAGGGCAGATTTGGCGGGACGAAAGAGCAATGACAAGAAGATTATCCAATTAGGAAGCCTCGAGAAGTTGAAATAGACGACTCATGAAACCAATGGCCCCCAACATGCTTGTTGTACAACACCATCTATGGTGCCCAATTGCCTGATATGACATTACCGGTCACTTTTCGATGATCTACAACATATAAGTGCCTGGTTTCATACGGTCCCCTCCGCGCGACCACGTGAATGCGCGTGCACGTAGCACCCTCATGTCGCTACTCACAGTCCTTGAGAACCGGCCCCTTAACCACAATCATTGGATCTACTTGGGTAGTTATTGGTTTGCTAGTCGCTAGATGTCATGCTCATAATGAGTGGACCAAGACTAATCACTGGTTTTTTGAGAACTCTAGAATTGATCGAGACTTGATATAACCAATCTAGTCGTGGTTCGTTATTCAGTTTTGTGAACCAGTATGCAAATCTAATAGGCTTAACATGATACTATGTGAAATGGTTAGCTTCGGTATCCATTTAAGGCTTGTGTGTTGATATGTGGTTCTTCATAAAACTAACAATTTTATTTTGAGACTTATAAACTACACATATGGGTGGGAATTGGAATTCCCAGTTTCATTTACAAATGCAACCCGTATCTCATACTTGGCCCAACACACATATGATAATTATTCATCGGTTATCAGGTATAGTCACTAGTTTTCTAAAATTGCCCGTTGGATTTTCAAATGCATTTATTACTAATTTTAATTGTTGTATAATTTTATTGTCTAATGAAATTAGAAATATAAAAGCTAAAAATTTGTGAATTAGTGATTATGCTTTTACCCACAGACACCAAAAAAATAAAAATAAAAGGATTACATATAAACGAGTATGCATTTTTCGGATAATTGGCATGTAAATAATCTAATACCATATCCATCCGACCAACCTATATCCACAAAAAGTTTTAAAACTAATCTCAAAGCCGGTCTCATACTCATATACATGTTCCTAAAATTTCGTTTTTGGCTGTTAGTGTCTGGTTTTTTGGCATCCCTCTAATCATTTTAAAATGTAACAAATTTCATTAATCGCAGTCATTGACAACAAAACATGTTACTCATAGATGACAATAACCATGCAATTTCTAAAATGCATCATATACTGTTCATGGGAAAGTTAAGCTGTTAGAATACTTATTGAAATGGTGAGTGGCCCAGATGAGGTCATTGGTCAATTCCAGTGCACATCTATATTCTTTTTACACGTTTCTAAATTCTAGTATCTGCTAGTGAAATATGTATTCATGTAAATTATAGTTTGATTTTTATTTCACAGATAATAATAATAATAATAATAATAATACGCAAGTATTAATATCATATATGCACTTTTTTACAAATAAATCTTAAAAATAACAATAAATACTATATATGTCTGACTACATATATAGTTTTCCAACACTTGGCCATTTTCGTATGCGTATAAAATTTAGAGTAGCATCAAGGATAAGGTTCGGTTCCAAGATAAAGCGCCAGATCTTGTAGAAAACTACATTCAAATCCAATCCAGACAACAAATATAACCAAAACAAAAATACGATAATGTTCTAGATACTCATGCTTTCTATTGATCATGATAACATCCCTGTACCTATGACACCCAATATTTATGAGCCGTCTAAAGTTGTTTAGTTTAGTGTGTTCATACGGTGTGTCTTGTATGAATGCGTCACGGATTTATGACGCTGACACAAACCAAAAATGAAATTCATAGCTTTTGGTTTAGCCTAAATGGTTTGGGTCAATTTCATGTCAAACCCACATACAAGTTTAGCAATATAGATTGATAATGGATCAACCTGGCTGGTTCATGGTTGACTTGTTTATTTTCATAAAACTTAAACTCATAGGAATTCTATGTAAAAGGTTATAAGATAATTGGGAGTTCGGATGTGTAGTTTAAGTGCAAACATTGGTTTTTATGCAACATTGTGTAAACCGTTGAATGCACAAGCTGTGTTCAGATTTGTGTTTGACCTACCATGAACAGGACCTGTTTAACACCCCTACATAAAGCTTGTTACTAATGTGGTTAAGTTAAAAAGAGGTCATAATAAAAAGGTGCAAGGGTTTATTTGAAATCTAGCATAACCATTCATGGTGTGATGAGTGACATCATGCCAAATTAAAAAAAGGTGGTGCAATTTTGTGGTGTACAGTAGTAAATGCTAAACTGGTCCTAACTCAACCTGAATAATATGGCACTAAGGCTCATATTCATGTGTCATACTGACTGATATTGATATCACAAAAAAAAGCTAGTTGAAAATCATGTGACTGAGTAAATATATACCGAACTGATTTTGAAATCGGCATATACGTGTGTACAACCTTCTAGCATATCCTAGAATTAAACAAACGTTGATCAAGAGATTCAAGACTCCAATCGTGGTTCAAGTCAAAATCTTTTTAATCCAAATTCCCAAAAGAAACATCGCTGAAGGGGCTCAGAAATGCATCAACACCTATTGCATTCCTACGCCCCTTCTAGACGAAGTTTATAGACTCTGTGGGAGAAATATCAGGAACTACACATTCCCACAATTATTCTTGGTGGGGACTACAAACATACCATGCACTTTATGCAATGCCTACAAACCACACACAAAAAAAAAAAAAATACTTTGTGCTGTATTCCAAATTTTTGTTTCCAAAGATAGATGTTTCTCCCACTTGAGGCCACCTTAGATTCTCATGTCAATTTGCATGCCGAAAGGAGGTTGCCATTACAGCATGGAGATCTATACAAGACTAACTATGAATGTGGGAAGATAAGGGTGTGTGTTATCCACTTTAAACTAACATAACATAAAAAGGTTCTGTTTTGGTTTGTTTGTCCTGAATTTGGATACATCCAGAACTTGTGTATGAAAGTTCTTTTTTAGGCAGAATCTAGGATTGTATAGGAAATGTTTAGGTGAGAATGGAGGGGTTGAAAATCGGGTGGCAATTCTTGTCATGGTCCGAAACACAGTACAAGAATAGTCAGGTTTTAGGTTGTTACATCTAACATTTGATAAAGCGCATGTCCAAGTTGGCATGTTGTTTAATTAAACCCGTCAACCTGTTTGACTAAACAACTCAGCCCATTTACAGGGTTGCAACTTGATTACAAAATGCCTAATTGTTTGACTCATTTAGATAAATGGGTTAAACAGATCGTGTTCGGGTTGATCATGATGCCTTTTGCAGCGAGTAGATATATGTGTTGTGCACTAACCTGCTAACCTGACATGATTGACACCTTTCTTTCTAAATCACAGATTTCTGAGAGCCATGTCAACTTACAAAAATACATAAACAGAGTAAATTTGAGGTAAAGGAAAAATCAACGTACGAAAAGGTTGTTGATCTATTGCGTACGTATAAAAAAGCTAATGTATATACTAGTTTGAATTTGGAAATGTGTGGCAAATACGTAAGATATACTGTAACTTTACCTCCTGGGGTGATAATGAACCATGTATTCTGGCTGATGTGTCTCTATATAAACCCCGTGACCGCTTTGCTCTCACATTAAAGGATCCTCTCCAGCAAGCACCCTGTACAAGATTCAGCATGCTCTTAGTCGAATCAAACCAAACAGTCATGAAGCTTTTTACAACTCTTTTTTATTCAATAATCTTTTTATCCTCTCTTTTCTCAAATTATTTTTTCAAAAAAGAGAAGAGATCGCATAAAAACAAAGCTAAGCTTCCCCCGGGTTCAATGGGATGGCCTTGCATTGGAGAAACCCTTCAAATGTACACACAAGACCCCAATGTGTTTTTCACCTCAAAACAGAAAAGGTTTGTATATGCAAATGCTTATGCAGTAAATATAAAACCGACGAAATAATAATAATTATTACTGTTTTTTTGTATTATGATCAGATATGGAGATATATTTAAAACTAAAATACTTGGATACCCTTGTGTTATGTTAGCTAGCCCCGAGGCTGCTCGGTTTGTACTGGTGTCTCAACCTCATTTGTTTAAACCTACTTACCCAAAATGTAAACAGAATCTGATCGGCCCGTCAGCCCTGTTTTTTCACACTGGAGATTATCATGCCTGCATGAGGAAACTAGGTCAAAGCTCGTTTTCTCCAGAAGTAACACGAAAACTAGTTCCTAATATTGAAAAAATAGCCTTGTTTAGCTTTGAATCATGGGCAAATGGTCAAGTCATTAACACCTTCCATGAGATGAAGAAGGTATGTGTCCAATATTATTTTACATTTTTACCATTTTCGTTGAATGATATTAATATTTAGAGTAAATTATTTCACTTTTCATCCTTACACAAAAGAAATGACAGAAATCATCTTTTATCTTCATATGTTGTCATAGTTTACGTCCTTACCACTAACTAACACTAGCTTTTTCTGGTAAATCCAGTCGTGTGCACTGCACATGAGAGTATTTTAGTCTTTTACTCGTTAAATAATACTAATATTTATAATTTTATTACGTTATCTTGTTCTGATTCTCTTAGCTACACTTTATATTAACTGCTTTATCTAGTTTACTACACCTCCCACCCTCCCCACACCCTACCAAATGAATTGGATTTTACAGGGTACGTTTATTTGCTTAATATTAATATTTATGAATTTTGTACAGTTTGCTTTTGAGGTAGGCGTTTTGTCTATCTTCGGCCAATTAAACAAGACATATACAGATAAGCTGAAGGAGAATTATAGCATTTTAGAAAAAGGTTACAATTGTTTCCCAAATAAGCTACCGGGAACCGCGTATCACAAATCTTTAATGGTAATATAAATAAGTATAAGTTCTATGACTTTTTCATGTATTAATTATGATTGTTTAATCTTGTAACTAAACATATGATTATGTGTATATGTGAAGGCAAGAAGAAGGCTTAATCAGATTCTTGGTGAGATTGTGAAAGAAAGGAAGGAGAAAAAACTGTTAGCAAACAATCTCTTGGGTAATTTGTTAAACTTCAAAGACGAAAAAGGAAACGCGCTCAGTGATGAACAAATAGCAGATAATATCATTGGAGTACTTTTTGCAGCTCAAGATACAACAGCTAGTGTCCTAACATGGATACTGAAATACCTTAATGATGATCCTAAACTTCTAGATGCTGTTAAGGTAAATCCTAAAACTAATATGTAAAAATTTACCTTTGTTATAAAGGCCCGCGTGCGTGACAGTTTTACTGCTAATGACAGGGAGAGCAGAAGGCACTTTGTGAATCTGCTTTTGGAGAGAATCAATCTTTGACCTGGTCAACGACAAGAAAAATGCCACTAACATATAGAGTATGCATTATAAATTTAAAATGTTATGATACATCATAAGTTACATGTTAAAAACCAATCGCATGTACATTGATTTCAGGTAATATTAGAGAGTCTGAGGAAGGCAAGTATTATATCTTTTACTTTTAGAGAAGCGGCGGTTGATATTGAATACGAGGGTGAGCCAAACTGTCAAAGTTGATTTTTATTAAGATTAAACTCATTTATTAAATGATTTAGAGTGATTAATGATGTTTTTTTAGGATACTTAATCCCAAAAGGATGGAAAGTGATGCCATTGTTCAGGAACATTCACCATAATCCAGAGTTCTTTGCAGAACCAGAAAACTTTGATCCCTTCAGATTTGAGGTATGAATTGCAATGTCGGCCAAAGTTAAAGTCTAAATCTAATACTTTATATTATAAAGATTATTATCTTGCAGAAACCTCCTAAACCCAACACATACATGCCATTTGGCAATGGAATACATGCTTGTCCAGGAAATGAACTCGCAAAGCTTGAGATGCTCGTTCTACTCCACCATATGCTTACAAAGTATAGGTATGATGCCAACATGTACAAAATCAAATAATTAGGAATTAGCAGTTCTAAAAAAATAATTAGAAATTAAAATAGTTTCTTGATATTATTTTTGTTGGTGATTTGGGACAACAGGTGGGAATTGGTGGGTCCAGCAGACTTAGTACAGTATAGCCCGTTCCCAGTTCCGGAGCATGGACTCAGAGCTAGGTTTAAAAAAGAATTTTGACAGTTAACAAATACCAAAGTGTACTGCATGCCCTATGTATTTTTTCCAGGGTCTAGCTTACAGCTACCTAATCATTGATGTGTATCCCAGTTGTATTATATTCATGATGTCAAAGGTTGCAATGTAATTTATTATGAATGTGCCCTTTCGGGCCATATGTATGCAGCGATAAATAAAGCTCCAATTTATCTTGCTTCCTATCTTAGCCATATTATATGAAAATTCGTCAATTTGGGTACCATTTAATAATAAACGGGTTGAATAGGCCAAAAGTTGCACATGGCATAATAACTATTCACAGCATACAAAACTGTTTTGCTAAGAAAACTGGATGTGCATTTGTGTCATCGTTTGTGAAATCGTATATAATAAATTATGATGTTTGGAAAATTGATAAACAAAGTGTGGAGTGTATATCCAGCACCAATGCTATGACCAAAATCACCACAATTCCTATGTATAAATGTATTTAGAAAAAACAATGTGATTGATGAACCTAGTCTCCACTCATAACTACAATCTTTCTCCTCATTAAAGAAAAAAAAGTGGAAGGTTCCACGGTGACTACATCATCATCATCATCGTACTCAGTATATCCCACCAATAGCAAAGCTATGGTAGGGTCTGAGGAGGGTAAGATGTAGGCAGCCTTACTTCTACCCCATAGGGATAGAGAGGCTGTTTCCGGTGAGACCCCCGGCTCGATAGTAGTTTTGCATCAAGCCTTGGACATAAGGCACATAGCACTCAATCATCGGGACATCGGCACATAGTAGTTTTCCACGGTGACTACCATTTTGTAAAAAAGAATTCTCTCCAAGTGAGCTATGAAAAGAGAAAAATTTTAATATTTGCAAGATTACATTTACAGGCTTGCTAAAGAAACATGTCAGCGTGTTCAAAGGTCATTTGCATATAATGTTATAATTTCAAGTTAAAGTACTTATAATGACAATGTATAAATAGGTAAATTGATGTTCAAAACATAGATGCTCTTAGTTTGGTATATGAAGCAGTTTACAAGCTGTTAAGTTTACCCGTCAAATTATGACAAGTAGTCAATAAGATGACCATGATTAACTAGTGCATGATATTGACCATAGTCTAACAAACAATGACTATACGATAGTCATTTAAAGTTAAACGCATTACTTTAGCTAGAAAAGCACGATTCATACACCTACCAGATTGCCTTTTCGTGTGGAAGAAGGCGTCAAAAGATCAAATCAAATATGATTTTCCTCCATCAAATCAAAGATTACATTAATCAACATCATTAGTCACTTCACAAGGACCCCTAGATTTCAATAATGCATCTAATCATGTGAATTAACTCCACATTCAAAGCGAATCTGTCTAATCAAGATATATAAATAGTATACCGTGGTTAACCTCAACACCCCAAAAGGACCACAAACAGAACATTCATGATCTTCATGTGCATCTAAACAAAACCAGAAATTTCTGATGATTCAGAGTTATCAAATAGTACAAGAGTTGTCTAAATAGATCACCGCTATGTGGTAAATGGGAACTTATTTATTAGCCTCCATATCAAAATAAACTCAAAAAAAAGATGCAAACAGAACATTCTTTTGCTGTGTCAATACAAAAACTACAAATTTTGTGCTACAAGTGAAAATAAAAATATATGAGCTATCAATCAAGGCACAGGGTCAATATAAACACTTTATTATCACAGGAGAAAACCGACTCAAAAACTCGTTACAATAAATCTCTATTGATTATTCATCCCAAGTCTCTAATCTAGACCTAACTTGCTAACCAAAACATTACGATACTAATCCTATTACAATTAGGGGGGAAGGTTCATGTACATTTTAATCTTAACATGAGAACGTAGGAAATAATATCAATTTATAAAAAAATGAGAACGTAAGAAACAATACCAACTACAATACCAATCTACATAAACAATGACTCATAACAAAGAAAAAAACCTAAAAATTACAACAAAAGAATCAAAATCAAGAACAAAATAATAACAGCAAATACCAGTAAATACTTATAATATCAAAAGAAAAAATTTAATAACAACAACAAAATATAAATCAACAAATACTTATAACGTCTCATAATCGAAAATTAGCAAATATGAACAAAAAATATCAGCAAACACCTATAAAAATAAACCTGATAATAACAACAAATTGGTTCTCACTGTTTTCATGTTAAAAATAAAATGTATTTGATCATGTTTCTACAATTAGGAAACTAAATAAACTTGACCGACTTGTCAACTTAGGTCCTTCCATATTCACCGACTTTTGAACACAAACTCATACCACTTCTGACTTTTGGTTGTAACTTTGGTTACTAGGAATGAAGTTACAAATTAGATAATCTGGTAACCTAAATATTCATTATAGCTCATACGGTAAGTCAATTCAGATGTAAATGTAGACTAGTGGAGCATGAAATCGAAGTTAACCAACTTGACAACTGATTCAACGTGGTACACATATCGAATTGTGCGTCGTGTAGTGTTTAGGTCAAAATAGAAGTGATTTACTACCTGACGAATAGCTAGGTTCGATTTAGGCTGAGGGTAATGGGGGGTGAACCAAGGGGCTTGATCTAGGTGGCAGCGGGGCTTGATCGCGCACACCACTACCACCCTCTAGTGATCGGGGGCGCGAACGGACCAGGCGAGCCGGACCACGGGGCAAAAATTAGCCGTTGGACATGGGTTTGATCAAAAAAGAGCTGTTGGACCAAGTTTAAAAAAAAAATTTAATTTTTACTTACAAACCCTACCACTACAATAACAACCCCATTTTATAAAAATAACACACCATGTCGGGTTCGGGTTTCGGTAATTTCAACATCAACGACCCTCAATTTTCCGAAGGATTGAACTACTTGGACGACGAATCGTTTCAAGATTTCGTGTTCTCCGATATGTCACAATCCGAATATTCGGTCCCGGACACACAATCGGAGCCGGAACCGATGCCGGCTAAACCCGCAAAACGATCTCACAAAGGTAAGGGGAAGAAAACCAGAGAAGCGGGTGGTTCATCGGCATCGGTTAAGCGTTGGCAAATGCTTGGATTGAAATATCTCAAGATCGGAACGCGGGTAAATTATTTTTCGAATTTTATTCTTCAATATATCTTTTTAGTTTTGTATGCAATTATTACATTTTTTGTTATTTATTTTGTAGCCGACTTTCAAAGAGTTTTTTGGGCCAAGGTTCGGGAATGTTTTTATAAGCAAGTGGGGAGTACGGATCGTACCGAAAATATGATATCGGGTCGATGGACCGATATTCGTAAATTTGTAGGATTGTTTACCAATCTACATAACCGAAATGCGGTTCGAATGCGGCCGAGTGGGACCGATGATCTCTCGGCTTACCAATTCACTTGTGATGAATGGAAACAAGAGGTGTTTAGGAGGTATGGGATGGTGAAGACGTTTGACGAGGGCTACTTGTGGGAGTTGTTAAGGAGGTGCTCGAAATGGATGCAACAATGTGCGGATGACTTTGGCGAAGGGGCAAAACGTACGAAAACTAGTTCATCCGGCACATATGTCTCTTCGAGCGGGTCGGAGAATCAAATTGAATTCGACCTAAACTTGTCCGAAGGTCATTTGAAAGACCAAGGTTGTAGCCGCCCCCCGGGTAGGGAACGTGGGAAAAACCGGTTGGTGATGACGACTTTAAAAAGGAAATTAAGGAATTGTCAAGTGGCCTCTTCTCGATTGGTGAAGCTCGACATACAAAAAACCGGCTCAAGAGTTTGGCTTTTCTAGCCAAAGACTTTAGCCACCTACCGCCATCCGACCAAGCGATAATGGAGGAAGAAAAAGATCGTATTCGGAAGGAATTGACGAAAAAAAATAAAAACGCTATTTTTATGTATTTTTTTTAGAGGTTGTTGCATTTTAAATTTATGTTTTTATTTTTCTTTTTATTTATGTTTTAATGAAATGTTTTAATTTAGTATTTTTGTGTTTAACAAACAAAAAAAAATCAATCAAGCCTCAAATCACCTGGACCACTACATCCCCTGGGGCTTGATCCTGTGCCACGTCAGCGCCTACGTGTCGTAAATATATTGGATCACTTGGGCTTGGATCAAGCCCCACTACCCTTAGCCTTAACATCTGCATTCGACGTCGTTGATAGCTACGATCATCACGAGGACAGTGACCGAACTGAAATGACGGAATCTGTTGGCGCCAAACCATCTTACCTACCAAAAATCAGTCTCTCCACTTTTCCAGATATATTATTTGGGGAATGTATTTCCCTGTTCTTTTTTTTCTTTTTTCTATATTATAAACAAGGCCTAGAGTTTCAGCCCAACAGAAACTGAATCTGAAAGGTAAATATGTTTGGCAAAACTAGTTTAAGTGTGGCTGAAAGCTAGTGGCTGTAGTTTTATAGATATATTTTGATGTTTGATAAAGTAGCTGAAGCTTTTAATAAAATATATAAAATAACCAAAATAGGTATAACTAAAAAAAATAATAGTAAATGTATTTATTTTGGAAGTTTATTTAAGTAATTTAAAATACTAAAAGCTTGTATCTTTTTTTAAACGCTACTAGTATGAGCTAAAGCTTTAAGCTCCTTCAACCAAACAAAACTTTTAATTAAGCAGAAGCTTTTTCATAAAAGTTTGAAACTTGAAGCTCCTAAAAGCCCTCAACCAAACATGCCCAAAAGAAACTTCAAGAAAAAGAGAAGAAAATACAAAATTACAGCAACAAATGACTAGGTGATCTTGTTAGCAAAAAATCCAAAATGACGCCTCCTCATTGATTAGCTCCATCTCTAGAATATCATGATTACGTCTCCTGTTGAAAATCGCATTATTTTGGTATTTCCAAAGAATCCAAATTATTACCATAAAGATCGCCTTTGTGAGTGAGTTTGTGGTCTTTCTTTTCTCCTTTTCCCATTGACTTGATTCCCAAACTCCAATATCATTCTCACTAACCAAGTCAATCCTTACTATTGCCCGAATGTTGAGCCAAGTACAAACTTGACACCAAATCAATTTCGCCCAAAACCCCACTGCTTCTTTTGTAGGAATCTGAAGAAACGTGGATCGACTCACTGGTAGACGATCAACTTTCCTCGGGTGTGATTATGCTATTTCACCGATGGTTCTCTAGGATCTGGATTCTTCCACCTACAAAATGAACAGCACCGTAAACTTACCCCTCAGAAAGGGACAGAGGGGTCCTCTTTGGGGTAACCCTCCGGTGTGAGAATAAGAGTTTGTAGGAGAAGATAATAATCTGAAAGTAAGGAAATTGGAGTGTATTGCTTAATATAGCTGAATACTGTGTAATAGGGCATACCTCTCCTTGTGGAGTTGATGTGGTATTTATAGTGCTAGGGTTTCCAATGATTGGGCTCAGACCCAATTAGGGCCTTTTTGGCCTCCTCCTATAGCTTCGCGTCACGTGTCCTTGGGACACATGGTGCTTTTTCATTGGTTAGTTGCACGTGGGTTTTGCTGAGTTGTCCACCTTTCATTGGCAGCTGTCAACATCAGCATATTCTTATTCCTTAAAAAGATACCTTCTGGAAGGTTGTCTGACGTGCACAATCAAGGTTGTCCTTACCCTAATTTGGATAAGGACGAGGTTGATTATGTGCATGTGTGATATGCGCCAATCCTGAGGATGCGCGAGGTCTTCTCTTTATTCTCACGCGCAGATGTTTCATGCGCAGATGTGATATGCACGAGCATGTGATATGCGCCACGCGCATATGGAATATGCGTGAGCATGTGATACGCGTGAGCATATGTGATGCCTAAGCATATGTGATGCCTGAGCATATGTGATGCCTGAGCATGTGATGCATGAGCATATGTGATATGCATAAGCATATGTGATATGCGCCATGCGCATAGGTTTTGGCTTTGTGCCTTCATAATGTCTTGATTTCAAGCCTGTTGTCTATATCTTGTGGGTTGACCCGCCTCGCTCGGTGTTGAGGCGGGTACATACCTCTTCAAGCCCCCCCAGTCTAATGTGTGGCTTGTCTCGCGCGAGCGAGGTAAGATAGATATTAGACTTAATAGTTTGCTCTTTTAGTAGGGTTTTGTCTTTTTCTTCTTATTACTCATCATTGCGCGAAATTCTATCCTTTTGGTTGAAAACGAATCGTCCCTGTACGTGGTTGGTTGTTGCTGACATGCGTCAGTGATGGAGACGTGTCAGACTTTTCGTGTGCTCGAGGTGCTACAGTTGCCTTTCATGTCCCCTCACATAGTGTCAGGAACACGTGTCGCGCTCGCGTTGGTCCGTACCTGCGAGTGGTGGCGCGTGAACTCTGACAGCCCCTGTATCGTTTCTTTTCGTGTCCCCTCACACAGTGTCAGGGACACGTGTCGCGCTCGCGTTGGCTTACACCTGCGAGTGGGGGCGCGTGAAGTCCGATCAGCACCAATTTTTCTCTCTCCTGGGCCTATAAAAGCAAGCCCTTTTGAGTTTTTTATCCTTCATCTTCTTTGTTGTTTATTCAGAGCTTTTTCCTTTCATTCTATTCCGATTGCCTGTCTTCTGCTTCCAGATCTCTGTTCTTCAGAAGCATCCTTTATCCTATTTTATAGTTGTATGTCTGATAGCTCAGACAACACAATCTCCCCCATCCATCGCCGTGTGAAATCGTTAGTAATGTCTATGTTGAAGAAGACCGGCAAGGGGAAGAGGGCTGCTGAGGCCTCATCGGAGGAGGTAGGGAAGACCAAGGCAGTGAAGAAGTGGGATGAGATCCCCTGTAAACTGAGGCAGTCCGACTTTGACAGCCTTATCGCCTCTCAGGGTTTTCTCCCTGAGTATGGCTGCATGCTGCCGGCGGCCGGGCGAACGGCGGCGGACCCGCCCACCGGCTATATATCCTTTTATTGCCATTTTTTCACCCACTGCAACCTTCGTCTCCCGGTGACAAGGTTTGTGGGTGCGCTGCTTAGGTTTTATGGGATTCATATATCCCAAGTCCATCCGTTTGGACTCGTGCGCATGACTCACTTTGAGTTCATGTGCAAATCTCAGCGCGAGGAGCCCACCCCTCGTCGCTTTCAATTTTTTTACAAGCCAAAGATCCAAGATTCTTGGTTCTCCTTTATTCCTCGCAGTCAGAAGGTCAAGTGCTGCACTGTTTCATTCAAGAGCCTTCATGACTGGTCTGAGAGATTTTTCTATATCAGGGCTGGTGTGATCCCCATCCGCATGACCATGCGCGCGATCTCTTCTGCGCCTGCGGATGTGGGTGTCTTTAAGAACCCAACTGGCGCCTGGGTAAAAAAGTTGACTGCCGAACCATCCCCCGCCAAGAACATTTGCGAGGAGGCGCTGGTGGGGGTTGGTATGAGCAGGAGGTGGGCCGACAGCGCGACTGAGCCCGTTATCCAAGTTGACGGCTTGTGTAAGTTAACTCATTGCATTATTTCTGCGCGAATATAATTCGTTTTGCTGATCATTTGACTTGTTTTGTGCAGTCAGCAAGGAGTATGTCCACGCCGCCTATGATGAGCATATGGAGGGTGGCTCCGTCGCGCTGGGCGCTGGGGAGGTTGGCTTCCCCGATCGCTTCGATGACATGTTCATCCCTGTTGATCTGGGATTTCGCTTTGACAGCGACGCGCCTGGTAAGCCTTTGTACTTATGCTTATGCCTTTATAATACCAGATTTGGCTAACCTTTCTGTTGCGTGTATTGTAGACGCGCTTGAGAACTACGAGCTGGAGCTCGCGGAAGAGGAGGAGGAGGAGGAGGCTGAGTTGCCCCAACTAAAGCGTAAAGCTAAGGGGAAAACTGGCGCAGGGGCCAGTAAGAAACAGAAGAAAGATGTTGCCCCTGTTGCTCAGGATCCTCCTACTCAGGCGAGGGGACTTGAGAAAACCCAGGAGTTTACCTCCAAGTTTTCCTTTTCTTCCCTGCCTCAAAATGTGGGCAGACCTCCTGTCCACACGAGGTATGGTGCCGCCACCTCCTCCCTTCTCGCGGCGGAAAAGGGGAGCGGCGCTGCGCCTGCCGTTTCCTCATCGACAGGTATACTTTATGGTTTTATGAGCGCGATTCTGATATAATTACTAATGAATCTTTGCTCACTCAAATGTTTGTAGAGCCGACGACGTTGGTGGATCAACCTCAGGCGCAACAAGGTGCCGAGGCTGCGCCGGAGGTCGCTTCGAAGTCCCCTGTTTTACCCTCAAAAAAGGGGAGAATGGACTTCATGGCGATGTTTAACTCGCGAACGGCGTTGCGCCAAGGTATGCATTGCGCTTTTATTTTCTGACTTTTTCTTTTAGATCAAGTCATGAACCATTTGTTTTTGTTGATTTTTCATAGGAGTCATAGCTGGCGTTCAAGCTGCTGGCGGCACTGCTGGCGCCGGTGCCAGCGCCGTTGGTTCTGCTCCTGCAAGCGCTGAATCTCCCCTCATCGGGATTACTAAGGAGCAGGAGGCCGTTTTACGCGCCGATCTGGCGGCGTCAAGACCTCCCTCACCTCCTCCTGCGCGCAGCCCTCCTCGCGAGACTGATTTTGGTTCTTCTAGGTCGCAGGAGAAAAGGCCTGTTTCAGAGGATGAGGAGGTTCAAGTTGAAGGCTCCGACAGCGGCAGCGCCAGCCCTGCAGAGCCACGAGATTTCGCGGCGCAGTCTTCTCGTGGGGCTGGCGCTGACTTTTCTGCTTCATCCCCGCAGGTATAGGTTCGTTTTTGCTCCGCTGCGCGGACTTCCATATTAGTGTTTTAATGACTTAGATCATTACTTTGTGTTTGCAGGAAGCCGATCACATTTACCGCCCGATATGGAATATTACTGAGGACAGCTCATTTCAGTCCATGGGTGTGTGTGAGGACTTCTGGGCTCATTCTGTGCCTCCAGCTGAAAGGAGGTTTCAGGAGGGCCGCGCTCGCGATGACTTGCTAAACGATCATCTGTTTGCTGGGTCGGCTTTCTTTGCTGCCTCCCAAGAGCTTCGCTATGATTACGTAAAGGTACGTGATGCTCTTGCGGAAGCCAAGCAAGAGGCTAAAGTGTCTGCTTGGCATCTTTCTGATGCTCGAGAGAGAGCTGATAAGCTCCAAGCAGAGATCAGCGAGAACAGAGCAAGTGCCAACACCGCTTTCGTGAAGCGCGGGCATGAGCTACAGGCTGCGCGGGAGAAGCTACAGGCGGCCGAGGCGGACTCGGCCAAGTACGCGCGTAGAGTGCGCGACTTGGAGCTGGACGCGGAGGCGCGTGACCAAGCTCTTGTCCAGTCTATAACTGACAAATCATCATTGGAGAGTGAGGTTGCGCGCCTGAAGAAGGAGCTGGCGGCCGCGCGGGCCGAGAAAGATGAAGCCTTGGCGACGGCAGCGTCTAGCCAGGAAGCACTCGATGTTGCGCGAGCGGAAAAGGAAGAAGCCTTGGCGGCAGCAGCGTCCGACAAAGAGGAGCTGAAACAGACTAAGGAAACTGTTGAGTTGTTAAACTCTCAGATTCCTGCTCTTGAGACGTCTGTTTCTTCCCTCGCGCAGGATCGCCAATGGCTAATCTCACAGGGTATGACTCGTTGCGCTTACGCGATGAAATACTCAGACGAGTTTCAGGCCCTTGTGATGGATTGCAACGATGCCGCGCGCTTGGTGGGTCGAGCTGAAGGGTTTAAGGATGGCTGTGAATATAGCATGCTGAAGAAGAACCCATCCGACTACCCTTATCAGCTCGACGTTGCCTGCGCGGACATGGCCGAGATGGGGGAGAAGTATTTGAATACTCCCATTCCCATCCTTGCGCAGGTATTTTAACCTTAATGAGATTACCTTGACTTATTTTCCAAGTCTTTTTGTACTCATATTTTTCCTTATGATTTACAGATATCCGCGCGCTGACCAGCCCGATCTCGGCGCGCTAAAGAAATTACTTGACGAGTGCGAAGGGGCTGGTGGCGGCGATGATGGTGCGGGGAATGCTGCCCCTGCTAGCGGCTCTGGCGTGGCCAAATGACCCGCTCCTGACACTATTGTGATAGAAGACTCCATTCAGGACGAACAACTTGACTATGGTCAGTTTGGAGATGACGAGGAGCGGGCTGCGCCAGATGCTGAGGGCGGTGATGAGGACGATGAAGAGGCTGACGTCGACGTGGAGACTTGAGAAGCCCTTCATGTTTTTTTTTTTTTTATTTTTTTTTATTTGTAGTTTGTATCTCATCATCTTGTAAACTTGTAAATTTCAATGCTTTGGAATGAAATTTTGTTTTTCCCTTATTCGCATCTTGCGCATTCCCGAATCATCTCTTTATATTGCATGTTTGCTTGTTGAATATAAGATATGCTTGCACGTTGAAATAAGAACAAGGTTGTAAGGAAATTATTTTACTTAATCCTTGTCATATTGTAAGTGATTTTGCAATATCCTGACTATGTTGATACGTGCTTTGGCGTTTCATTATTCCTCTTTTACGCGACGTTATCGCGCATTTATTATAGGGAATTATGAGTTTTTTAGCCTTTACGTGTCAGTATGTGTTACTCAGATATCCATTACAATTTCATGCGCGACCTCGACCTGAGACCTTAACAACTACGTTTTGGCATGTGCTTTGCCTTAGTTGTGCTTAGGTATTTTTATGGTCAGGCTGCGCAGCATGTAGGATGGATGTTGTGAGTGATTTGAGCTAAGGCTCACATTATTGGGCTAAGGCCCTGAGCTAAGGCTCATATTATTGGGCTAAGGCCCTGACGTTTTAGAGTTAAGACTCATTAACGCGTTTGAGCTTGAAGCTCGCGCATTTATGTTTTACTTCGTTTTATTTTTGTTTTGATGTCAATACAATGTTGTCATATTGCTCAAAATTAATAAAGGGAAGTGTGAAACATGTATGCAAAAGTTAATAGAATCCTCATTAAGAGAAGATAGCGCGTATCATTATTCATAATGGCTTAAAAAGCCTTGATTACAAACTTGACATTTTTTACATGAAACATTTTCTAAGCTGTGCCGCGTTCCATGCGCGCGGGATCTTCTTTCCATTCAAATCTTTTAAAGCGTATGCGCCTTTTCCCAATTCTTCCGAGACTTGATAAGGTCCCTCCCAGTTGGGGGACATTTTTCTCGGGGGTATCGCGCGGCTAGCTTCATTGTTTCGAAGGACGAAATCATTTTTCTTGAAGTGGCATTCTTTCACGCGCTGATTGTAATATTTTTCCAGTTTTTTCTTGTATTTGGCTTCACTGATGATAGCCGCCTCTCTGCGCCCTTCAAGTAAGTTGAGATCCAACCTCCTTTCGCGCTCGTTATCAATCTTGTTCATCATGAGCACTCTATGGGATGGGCATCCAATTTCTGCTGGAATCATTGCCTCCGTTCCATAGGTTAGGCTGAACGGGGATTCGCCATTGCTGGTTTTGCTTAATGTCCTGTGCGCCCACAGGACATTAGGTAGCTCTTCGACCCAAGAATGGGATTCTCCCTCCAACCTTTTCTTCAGCCCATTTAGCAAGCTTTGGTTCGCGCGCTCCACGTGGCCATTCCCCTGAGGGTGATATACTAAAGTGAAGATTTGGTTGATGCGCAATTCCTTGAGCCAGCTGGATATCTTTTTGTCAGTGAATTGTTTGCCATTATCGCTCACAATTTCCATGGGCAAGCCAAAACGGCATATGATGTGGCTCCAGATAAATTGCTTCATCGCCTCGGCTGTAATTTTTGCTAGTGGCTTGGCTTCAACCCATTTTGTGAAATAGTCTACTGCCACTACCAAAAATTTTACTCTTCCTTGCGCCTGCGGTAAGGGACCCACAATATCGATTGCCCATTTGTGGAAAGGCCATGCGGAGGTCACCGGAATCAAGTTGTTCTTTGGCTGCATGGTGTTTGACGCATAGCTCTGACACGCTTTGCATTTTTGGATCTCTTTTAAAGCGTCCAAGTACATGCCTGGCCAATAGTAACCTGCGCTCATTGCCTTGGCAACCACCATGCGCGGGCCAGCATGTATTCCACAGATTCCTTCGTGTATCTCTCTAATCACATAGCTTGCTTCCTCAGCATCTAGGCATTTCATGAGTGGTCCAAGATAAGAGCGTCGATATAATGTACCATCAAGCAGTTCATAATTCTGCGACTTGTGTCTTATCTTCCTCGCCTGTGCGCGATCGTCTGGTACCTTTCCCTCCATCAAGAATTCCATTATTGGAGTTATCCACGATGAAGGGGTTGTATGAGTTACCAGGACAGACTTCGCTCCCACCGATGGGTTGCTCATTACTTCTACCCTGACATCTTTGCCAAAGTGATCGAAGCTGGTTGATGCCATCTTGCTCAGCGCGTCAGCAGACTTGTTTTCACTGCGCGGAATATGTATGATTCTGAAGCAGTCAAATTGCTCGATGAGCTTTTTCGCCTGCTCTAGATACAGAGGCATGGTATTCTCCTTGGCATCATAAAGGCCATTGACCTGTGCTGCTACCAAGTATGAATCAACATGGGCCTCTAGCTTTTTAACTCCGAATTTGTGCGCGATGCGCAGGCCAGCCAGCAGGGCTTCATACTCAGCTTCATTGTTGGTGCTCTTGAAGTCCAACCTGATGGCGTAAGTATATTCATGATTCTCTGGATCCACCAGTTTGAGGCCTGCGCCGGACCCTTCGTTGTTTGAAGCTCCGTCAGCGAATAATCTCCAAACATTTTCTTCATCATTGGCTCGCGGAGGGTCTACCTCGCGTGAGCCTCTTCAATTTTTCCTTCGGGGATTTCTGCGATGAAATCAGCTAAGACTTGTCCCTTTATTGCTGGACGGGGCTTATAGGCGATCGTGTGTTCTCCTAATTCCAGCGCCCATTTTGTCAGCCTTCCTGAGAGCGCGGGACGCCGCAAGACTTGCTGGATGTTGTAACCAGTCAGAACTTCAATGGGATGACCATTGAAATATCTATGAAGCTTGCGCGACGCGTGTGTTAGTGACAAAACTAACTTTTCCATGATGGAGTAGCGCGTCTCAGGATCTGTCAGCACCCGACTCACATAGTATATTGGCGTTTGGATTCCCTTGCGATCCACCAATAATACTGCGCCGATGGCGCGCTCTCCTGCTGATAGGTACAATGTCAAAGTTTCACCAGGAAGTGGAGCTGTGAGCGCGGGCAGATTTATCAAACATTCTTTTATCTCACTGAAAGCTTGCTCGGCCTCAGGAGTCCATTTGAATTGGCTTTTCTTTAAGCAATTTCTCAATGTGTTGACAAATGGGGTAGATTTGCTTGCATGGTTCGCTAGGAACCTGTTGATTGAAACCAATCTACCATTTAGCTTCTGGACTTCTTTCATGGTGGATGGCGAGGGCATGTCAAGGATGGCCTCCACCTTTTCTGGGTTCACCTTGAAACCATCCTTGGTGACCATTACACCTAGAAATTTTCCCTCTTGTACGCCGAAAGTGCATTTGCTCGGATTGAGCTTCATGTTAACTTCCTTTAGGCGCCCAAGGGTTTCTTCGATGTCTTTGAGCATTTTTTTTTCCTCCCTGCTTTTGATCACCAAATCATCCACGTAGACTTCTAGGTTTCTTCCAATTTGCTCGTTGAAAATAGCATCCATAAGTCTTTGGTAGGTGGCTCCCGCATTCTTCAAACCAAAGGGCATTTTTGTGTAACAAAAAACACCCTTGTCGGTTCTGAAGGCAGTCTTGTCCTCGTCTTGTGGTGCCATTTGAATCTGGTGATAGCCCTTGTAGGCATCCAGAAAACATTTGAGCTTGAATGGCGCCACGGAGTCCACCTTTGCGTCGATGTTTGGGAGGGGGTAACAATCTTTTGGGCACGCTTTGTTGAGGTCCTTGAAGTCAATGCACATCCTCCACGACCCGTTACTTTTCTTTACCATCACAGGATTGGCTACCCATGTCTGGTATCGTATCGGGCGGATGATGTTTGCGCGCAGTAGATCCTCAACCTGCTCATTCATGGCCTTCGCCTTCTCATCCCCCATGACTCTCTTCTTTTGAGCAATTGGCTCTACAGACTTGAACGTGTTGAGAGAATGTTGCGCCAGGTCTCGCGGAACCCCAGTCATATCAGAGTGTTGCCACGCGAAGACCGACATATATGCTGTGAGCAATCTTTTCATTCTCAACCTCGTGTCGTCTGATATCGTAGCGCCAATTGTGATTGTTTGCTCCGGGAATTTTGGGTTGAGAATCCATTCCTCTGGCGCGTTGTCTGCCATTGGAAGTTTCATTCTCCCTTCCCGCGGAGTACTTGTCACTGCACACAAATGATCTCGGTATACAAAAGTTACACCTGTTGGTGTTGGGAATCCCAACGCGCCGTGCGCTGGCGACGGTATGGCGTTGAATTGGGCAATCGTTCCTCTACCCAAGATCATATTGTGGCAAGAAGTGGTGGGCAAGACCAAGAAGTTGACAACTTCGGCTCGCTTGTGTTTCTCATCCCCCATAGTTAGCTCAAATTGTATTTGACCTAGGGGATGAATGATTTCATTTGAAACACCAGAGATTGGTGCATTCACAATTTCAAGCCTTGCTTGGTCTGCCGGATCCAGTTTCCTGAAACATTGCTCATACATGATGTCTGATTCGCTGCCAGTGTCCACCAGGACTTTTGACACTTCATAATGAGCAATGTGTGTAGTGATGACAAGAGGACTGCTGATAGAAGGGCCTCCCCTGATTCTTGGGAAGATTACTTGTTGCTCGCGCCAATCTCCTTGGATCTGCGCTTCTCTTTCTTGATATTTGCCCTGCCTTCCTCCCTCGGCTACACAGATTCTTTTGTACTTTTTGCTGGCTGAGGCTCCTTCTGGTTGTTCATTTTCTGGTCTTGAGCTTTTCACCAGGTGAGCCAGCTTGCCTGATTTCACATCTTTTTCAATTGCATCCTTCAAGTGGTGGCATGCATCAGTGTTGTGTCCTGTGGACTTGTGAAACTCACAGTACTTGCCACTGTTTGATGGTCCCTTGTAGTGTAGTGGCTTGGGGCTTTTGAACTGGACATTCTCAGTGCTTAACACTTGTGAAGGCGTTTTAGTGAGGGGAGTCCATATTCTTGGCAGAGGTCTGTTAGGATCTCTGCCGCCTTCCCTCTTATCACCTTCTCAACGATTACGAATGTCTTTTTGGGGCTGGGGTGAGCTTGGTTGCTCCTGCTTTTCTGCGGGAGAAAAACTGGTTTGTTGCAACCTGGACCATACAGAGTTCTGTTTGCCCCTTCTTTCATTGTTGCGCGGTGCCTCTGCTTGATGCCCTCTTTCTCTTGCTCTATCTTGGGCAATTTGTTTTTCATTTCTCGCGAAGACTCGCGATGCTTCCATTAGCTTGGCCCAAGTGGTTGGCATGCCATCTCTGCTCACGAGAGCTCTGCGGAGTTGATCACTGCGCGCGCCTTGTATAAAGGCCACGCGCAAAAGTTGCTCAGTGATACCTCCGATTGCCAGAGACTCCTGATTGAAACGAGTTATGTAGTCTTCAATCGTTTCATCATTCCTGCGCACGCAGTGCATGATGTCATCAGGGTCGCGCGTGTGTCTGCGCTGCTGTACGAAGTGAGCTTGGAACTTTTCCAATAGTTCCTCGAACCCATCGATTTGCCCAGTCGGCAAGCTTTCGAACCAGACACGCGCCGCGCCCGTGAGGCAGCGAGCAAACATGTGACACCATGTTGGCATCGTCCAGCTTTCTAGGTTTCCAGTGTTGTAAAAACCTTGTAAGAAATCGTCTGGATCTGTTGTGCCGTCATATTTGCCCAAACCACTTGGCATCTTGGTTTTGTGCTGAATGGGAGCCTTCGCGATGCGCTCAGTGAATTTTGAATGTTTCACCAAGATGGCTGGCCTGTACGGTGTGGTTACGTCCACTTGCCCTCTCACTGGTGGGCTATACGGTGTGTACAGATCCATGTCGGCTTTGGCTCCAGGCGTCACGTTCATGTGCGCGCGGAGCTGTGAGCCTCCTGCATGAGTATCTCGCGTCTTCCTCATGCTGTGCACTTCTTCATCACTAAACTCAGCGTGTTCAGTGTGAACAGAGTGACCCTCTTCCGGCGCGCGCGCCCTTTTTGTTCCATGAGCGGTTTGCTTGTCAAACGCTATCCTTTGTGTTAAGTCGGCTAAGTTTTTGTGTTTGACCATCTCATTGTACTTGTCCATTAGACGTCGTTGCTCGTTTATGAGCCATTCTTTAGGGTCATTGGTTTCATCTTCTGGACCCATTGGTCCTTTTTGTTTCGCGCCGGCAAGATTTTGGAACGTGAGATCGTCTGGAGGAGTTTCAGTCTGGCTATGAGGAGTTGTGATGAAGGGATGGTTACTGGTGGTGCGCGTAGAATCACGCGGCACCCTCAGAAACTGCTGTCCCCCATTAACATCCTCACGCTCAATATCCTCCAGAACTTGATCGACGTTACGACCACCAGAAGCCATGGTGAAAAATTTTTTTTAGAGAACTGATGAGATTTTGTTGCCGTTGTAACAGGTGATGGCGCCAATGAAGAAACGTGGATCGACTCACTGGTAGACGATCAACTTTCCTCGGGTGTGATTATGCTATTTCACCGATGGTTCTCTGGGATCTGGATTCTTCCACCTACAAAATGAACAGCACCGTAAACTTACCCCTCAGAAAGGGACAGAGGGGTCCTCTTTGGGGTAACCCTCCGGTGTGAGAATAAGAGTTTGTAGGAGAAGATAATAATCTGAGAGTAAGGAAATTGGAGTGTATTGCTTAATATAGCTGAATACTGTGTAATAGGGCATACATCTCATTCTGGAGTTGATGTGGTATTTATAGTGCTAGGGTTTCCAATGATTGGGCTCAGACCCAATTAGGGCCTTTTTGGCCTCCTCCTATAGCTTCGCGCCACGTGTCCTTGGGACACATGGTGCTTTTTCATTGGTTAGTTGCACGTGGGTTTTGCTGAGTTGTCCACCTTTCATTGGCAGCTGTCAACATCAGCATATTCTTATTCCTTAAAAAGATACCTTCTGGAAGGTTGTCTGACGTGCACAATCAAGGTTGTCCTTAACCTAATTTGGATAAGGACGAGGTTGATTATGTGCATGTGTGATATGCGCCAATCCTGAGGATGCGCGAGGTCTTCTCTTTATTCTCACGCGCAGATGTTTCATGCGCAGATGTGATATGCACGAGCATGTGATATGCGCCACGCGCATATGTGATATGCGTGAGCATGTGATGCCTGAGCATATGTGATGCCTGAGCATATGTGATGCCTGAGCATGTGATGCATGAGCATATGTGATATGCATAAGCATATGTGATATGCGCCATACGCATAGGTTTTGGCTTTGTGCCTTCATAATGTCTTGATTTCAAGCCTGTTGTCTATATCTTGTGGGTTGACCCGCCTCGCTCGGTGTTGAGGCGGGTACATACCTCTTCAGAATCCGATCAAGTTCCACTTTCCAAGCAAAGTAGTTAACCTTTAGTGATACCCAATTATTCCAATGAAAGATCCAATTCGGGCGCACCCCACCCTTTGTGAAGAAGCGCAAGTCCGAACTGGATAGTCCGAACCTACATTTAACCCCATATGTGAGTCTACTGAATAACGACAAAGCCAGATCCAAGCTATCCGCCCGGAAAACATAACACCGTGAGTCTCGTCACGGGAAGAACACGATGGAGGGTCTTCCCATAACCACCCTCCGACGTGAGAATAAGTAACTATATTGATCGGAATAATCGATACGAATACCAGTAATTGCGTAAGGCGTGTGGGAGTGAATGAATACTTGAAGTGGATGATCTTGGTATTTATAGCCGAAGGTAGGGGAAGGTGGTTGGTGGAGTTGTCACTATCGTAATATTCCTCCTTCACATAAATAGACACGTGTCGAGCCTTTATTGGATGTGACAACCTGGACCTGTTTATGGGACAGCCATTATCTGTGCACGTCGTGGGATGGCTATTACGTGTCCAGGTGTCATCTTTCCATTGGTCGATGTCGCTATCAGGGGGGTATTGGGAGAATCTTCTAGAAATAGTTTGTTACAACTGCTCTTCCATATCAAACGGGGATCATACGCGTGATGAGTCCCTTGTGTTGCTTGCGGGTTCCTTCCGCGGATGCTCATTGGTAATCCATGGGTTGCGATGGAGACCCGCGAAGCGTGTCTTCGGAACCGCGGGTGATTTTGCTGGTCTTGTTACGACTGTAAGTGTTCTGGTCCAAGTGTTCCTCTTGCGGATGTTTATTGGCAATCCACGGGTCGATTTAGGGATCCGCGGGTAACTTTACCACCCTACCTCTATACTTTGCAACTTCTAATTTAAATCACACCAATTTGGTGTTAAATCCCAGCCCTCTATCATCCGAGCTCCAGCACTAAATATAGATTACACGGGTCGTGCAATGTGCAACCCCCAAAACATTGTAGTAGATGCATCAATTCATCAGCCATACGATATCATGTTGTTTAACTTTTCTACACAGGGTATACCTAGAGCATGTTTGGGTTTGAGTTTGAAAAATGCTTATTGGCTTATTGGCTTATTGGTGTTTCAAAAAGCCAATAAATTAAAATATGTTTGACAATCACAAAAATCTTTCTTATTTTAAATTTTGGAAAGGATTAAAAAGCAATTTTTTAAAAGCCCCAAATCCTGATTTTTTAAAATGTTTTTTTAAAAAAGCCAATAAGTCAATAAGCATTATTCAAACTCAATCCCAAACATGGTCCTAGTGTATATAGTCATGTTGCATACCCCATGCTTGATATCCTACACCTTTGTATAGTCATGTTGCATACCCCATGCTTGATATCCTACACCTTTGTATGACGTAGGGGTGTTCAACTGTTCATTTAGCCTCTCCCCATAAGAATGCATGAAAGAAATTCTTCTTAAAACATTATATAAAGGTAACTTATATATATTTGCAACCGCTAAACATATACATGTTTATAAATATCTTGAATGTCAATTGTGTCGGGTTAAAAGTAAGAAATTCAAACACGATTCCTATATTTATTTGTGTCAAAGCATTAATCCTAGTCTGGACATGGTTTATAACAGTGTAGCATGGAGATGGTCTGTGTAATCATTTACCTAGATAGATCAAACAGGTCGTAAAGTTGTAATCAAGTCATAACGAGGTTGTTTGATCCGTATTATAACTTTAAATGAGTTGAGAGGTGAACATGCTTATTTTTAATACAATCAAACATAACTTATTCATCACGTATCATGTCATCAAGTGTATTCATTGCGTCCAGGCTCTCTTCAAACTCCTCTTTTTCATACAAGAACTGAATGGTAAATTTAACACTTCAAAACAATTTTCAATATGCTGTTTGGTTTAATAAACTAAGTCATTGTGTTTATAAAACCACTAAACGAAAACCGTGGCATGGATGAAGGTCACAGAGTTATTTTGCTTCTACAGACTACCGATGATTGAACATATGGTACAACTTCCATGAGCATACAAAACAAGTTAAACTTGAAAAATTTAAAAGATCATGTAAAAAATAATAATAAAAAAGATATCCTCACAAAGCATCACGGGCAGCAATTCGACATGCAATAGCATCTCCAAGTGTTGATATGTCCAGCTCTGCTACTGTTATTTTGTAGTGCTGTTGAACATAAAACACATAGTAAAATTACAGTGTATGAAATCAAGCATCACGAGTAAATTATCCCATTTCAACCCATCTATTCATTTGCGGGTCGATTTAGGTTGTGGGTTATCTTTAACGGGTCAAACATGATGATATAAAACCTTTTGTATTTGAGGTTTGTTTGCTCTTCCATCCAACTCTTCTAGCTCAACTTCCTTTCCTTTAATAAGCGTTTTCATGGCAATCGTCTAAACAAACAATAGATCATCCATAGTGGCTAATAATAACAAATACTAATAACAAATTTACCCCCCCCCCCCAAAAAAAAAAAAAAAAATCATACTATGGAAAAACTCACCTCTTCTTCAGAAGCACCAAACTTAGCAACAAGAACATATGTCGTGCTATCAGAGATGCCACAACGTTTTAACGACTCAGAAATCTGGTTGAAACCACATATTTAAACAAAACACTAAATACAAAGTTAAATAAAAATAAATAAATCAAAGCTAATGTTTTTTAACAACTGTGAATGAGTTTTTACATGTTTCGAGCCTGAATAATTATAAACAAGCTCAGAGTGTAGGGTGCGAGTCGTTAACGAATCCCTTAATTTAGCTACAAGTGTTTTCTGAGCAGCTGCTAAGACGGGAAAGATATCCGGGATCTAAATATTATTTCAAGGAATTCATGTTAGTGAAAAAAAAATTTGAAGGTAATATGAGAGGCAGTTTAAAGTAGGGTGTTCAAAAACCGTTGAATACTGACCGAAGCCCAAATCAAAGCAAGTCAGCCGGTTTAAGATCCAAACAGTTGAGTTCACGGTTTGACGGTTCAACGATTGGCCCGGTTGTTTTACTTTTGCATACAAATACAAATATGTATGTTGTGTACATAAAAAATATAAATCTAATTTGTTTATACATTTTTTTTTTATTTTATAAGAGACGTACAAGTTACAAATGTTGTATTTCAACAATTCTTTGTGTTACTAAATTTTTCTAAAAAAAAATAAAAAAAATGAACGATGTATTTTGTTAAAGTATGCCTACTACCAGGGATGCATTGAGAAGGGCAACTTGAGGTTCTAGGGTTCCAGCTTGCATCATTTCCAAAAGTTCCCTTATATAAACAACAGTCAATTATTATTATTAATGCATTCAATTGATCATATATAGCAGCAATGTATGAACAATTAATTTCAAGCTTGAGGTGTATATATTAGATTGATAAAAGAAAGAATACTTGGAATTGGCGACGACTGTGTAGAGAGCAACTGAAAGAGTTGTTCCAGATACCTCGTAAACCTTCATACCTGCGAATATAATTAGAGCAGGGTAAAACCCAGATTCTATAGGCAAAATTAAAATACTTTGGGACGGGTGATTAAGAGGTGTTTGATTTCTTGTCTATATCTATACTTTATATATACGGTACGAGATAACTTTTTCACACGTTAATATTTTTTTCTAAAAGTTATAATATAAAAACGAGCATTTTATTCTCTTTAATTTAAGTATGGTATTGCTATAGTTTATTAATTTTTAAAAAACTAACATGTTATGTGATTACCAGTAACTTATTACTGGCAACGGGTCGGCATGTCTGGCTAATGGTGTCGAAACGAGTTAGGGTTGGAACAGGTTAATACAAAAAAATGGTTAATTTAGTTCTTGTTGGGATGGGTTTAGAGCAAAAGGGTCATGTCAAAACAGGCTTCGGGTTAAAACGTTTTCTGGTCGGAACATGTCCGTCAAAACAGATTGGGTTAAAGCGTTGTTTATTTGAAATTACTGTACATTTCATCTTTACTTCTTGATTGTCGCCACCGATTACGCGCGTTCAAGCATCATTTACGCGAATGACATTGCTTATACATATTGGATTGTTCGCGCTAGAGATGGCAAATGGGTTGGGTTGGGTCGAACGGGTCATGGGTCGAAGGGGGTTTGGGTCGAAATGAGTTTGGGTCATAATGAGTCAACTAAAAAAATGGTTGTTTTGGTTTGGGTCAGAATATGTTAGGGTTGGAACGAGTCAGAACGGGTTTCAAGTTTTTTTCTTTTTCCCGTTTTTTTTTTTTTTGAACGAGAATAGCGACGGTAACATTTTAGTATTTTTAATTTTTTTTATTTATATTTTGAGTTATGATTTTTTTTTTGAATTTTTTTCTAAGGGATTTTCTATTAAGATCAAAAACCTCTCAAAAATATTTAAAAATAATAAAAAAAAATCATAACTCAAAATATAAATCAAAATAAAAAAAAGTAAAAAAAAAACTAAATGTTTCCTCCGTTGTCCTTGTCTCATAAAAAAACACCGAGAAATCGAACCGAAACCGAAAAATCGACGGAAATGAAACCAAAAGCCAAAACCGAACCTAATTAATCGAAATAAAAAAAATCGATCAAAACGAAACTAAAAAAACTGAAACCGAACAAAAACGAAACTAAAAAAAAGGACAAAAACAAAACAAAAAGCCAAAAACGAGTCTGGAATCGACCAAAAAGAAACCAGTCCTGTGTGAAAACTCGTGTTGGCTTGAAACCTGAACCGAACCCGTTCCAATCTCAAGCCCGTTTCTTGCCGAAACCTGTATCGTGCGAAAACCCGTTCCGATCTGAAACCTGCCACATTTCCTTAGGACACTAACCCACATCGACCCATTTTTTTTGAATATGTCAACCCATTTTGACCCGAAAATAACATGATGAAATTTCAAATGACCTATTTTAACCCATTTAATTAAATCAACAAATTTAATTTTTAAAATAACCCAAATTGACTCGTTTGAAATGGTTTGGGTCAAGATTGTCACCCCTATCTCGCGCATAAGCGTTATGTGGTGCGTTTACCGGCACCGGTTACACATCCAATACCACGTTAAATGCATATCACCGTCGGGTTACACACGTACAGTTGCGAGATTATAAACGTACTAATACCGATTGTGTTTGCGCATACACCGCTGCATCGCGCGAACAACTTGCTAGTTTTCACTTATAACCAAGTATTCCTGAAGGGCCAATTATGCAATTAAGATATAGTTTATATTCCAAATGGTCATCCAAATTTTTGGAATGGATGCCCTAATTTCCTTACGCCGTTGTTCTCAATGTTTCGGATCTTCACCCCAAATAATGGCTGCTTCTACATCTTTTTCGTCTGCGTGCAGATATGACGTTTTCTTGAGCTTTAAATCTGAAACCCTTGTAGTGTTGGCACATGAGTCGGAGACATCTAAATATTGTTGGTATGCTTTCTCTGTTTTATCCTTTTAAGTTATTCGATTTTGGTTTGAGGATATTTAATATTTGATCAGAAATTCGAATTCATGCTCTAGTCATCATTTTTTTTTATTTAATCTGTTTTTATCCTGATTTAACGCAATTATACAAATTAATATACTCATCCATTATAGATCTGAAGTTGTTTTTTTTTTTAATTTCACTTACGGATCTGTTAAGCAATTGTTTCTTGGGCTTTAATCAAGTTATAGAGGAATATACGTTTCATTTGTTTGTGTTTGTTGTAGCTGTAGGCTGTATCATTTATGTTTCATATTGGTCAAATATTTAATATCTATTATCTATATAGACTATATTGCAATTTTCAGTTCTTTTGTGTTATATGAAAAGTGCATAGCATATCAAGAGTAAGATTTAAAGTTCTTGTGTTCTATGAAAAGTACGCAGCATATCAAGAATAAGATTTAAGAATTTTATGTAGTTCATAAGCATTTTAATTTATACACATTCATTGGTTGTTTTAAGTGCTTTGGGTATATTTGATAGAAGAATATTATACCTATTCTAAACAATGTGCATTGTAACTTATAAGTAGTTAAGTTTGTAAAGTTTTTAGTGTTATGTTTTGAATATGCTAATCGTCTTTTTTTTTTCTCTTCAGATTGGAAACCAACAATATCTAGTGTTTCTGAATCTATGGTTAAAGTTAATAAGGTCTTACAAATGAATAGGGCACTCGTTGTTCGTTTTGACATCACTGAACATGAGTAGATAGACATTTTATTTAGTACAAGTGAGACCATATGCAAAGCAAGATCATAATAACAATCATCTATGTTTTGTATGGATCTATATTTTTGGGTTCTACAAACTCGAATTGTTGAATGATCACGAATCATTAGAGCTTTTCAGTTGTCACTCTTTTAGTAGAGTTAACACAAAATTGTGAAGAGAAACCCACTAGCTCTTAAAGTATTGGGTTCTCCTCTATTTGTTATACTCCACGCTATGGGCGTCGGGAGGGGAATATTGGGCGCCGGGGGGGAACACCGCTGGGGGGCGCCGCTTGGACGGCCGGCGCGAAGGAAAGGTGGAGGCCCCCACCCCAACGGTCCAAAATATGGCCGTTAATACACACACACACTTTAACCATTTCTCTATAAATTCAAACCATTTTTCCTTTTTTAATCAAACAACTTTCATTTTCACACCAAATTATAACCATTTTCACACCTTTTGCTCTAAACCTTTGAAACTTTCACAACCATGAATCCTAACTCGAATCCAAACCCAAACACGAGCTCGAGCTCAAACCCAAACCCGTGGGATCCGAGTTATATGTGGTGGGCTAGTTTGCTTGCAAATAACGTCGACCTTAACAACCCGTTCTACGCAAACCAACAATGACCGATGATTCCTCCACCCATGCAACCGTTTAACCCCGATATGTTCTTTCGATCGCCAATGCCGTATACGTCTTCGCAAGTACCCGAAACTCAAATACCCGAAACACAAGTACCTGAAACGCAAGTCCGTCGTAAAAAAAGAAGTCATAAAAAAAGGAACCCAGGTGACGTTCAAACAACCGAAAATGGCGAAAGCCAAATGTGGGAAACGGACGAGGAAATGGCGTTAGCGTGTGCGTGGATCAGCTCATCTGAAGACTCGATTCAAGGTATATTATAAAAATATTTATATGTTTTCTATGTTTTATTTTTTTTGTTTACTAATACTAAGCTTTTATATGTATCGAAGGTGATGGCAAACATTTCCCGGAGTTTTGGGAAGAAATACGCACTAAGTTCTTTGCTACAATGGGTCGAGGTGAGTATCGCGGGAATGATTCCGTCTACAACAAATGGAAGGCAATATGCACAAAAATAATCAACTTCACCAACATTCACACCCCGCGTTATCAACAATTGAAAAGCGGCATGAACGATGCCAACGTGATGGAGGCTTGCTTAAAACAATACAAGGCCCTTTATCGTGGAGATTTTAATATGATGGAAATTTGGAGACAATGCATAAGCTCGCCAAAGTGGCATCTGTTCCCGACATCATCACCACCGCGACCGTCCAAATGGTCAAAGACAACGTCTACTTCGGCAATCAATCGTCGTCTCAACTCATGTCGGATGGTTGTTGTCAACTTAATCTAAACGAGTTGGATCCGGAATTTATTTTTGATGAACCGGATGAGTTGCCACATTCGGTAGGAAGAGATAAAGCCAAGGCGGCTAAAGGTTCCGAAGTGAGCTCGCGTTTGACAACTTGGAGCTCAGGCTAACCGAGATTGCCAACGCTAAAATACAAAAATAGGAGGAACTCATGAGAATGCACGAAGAAAGAAAGGCGATGCATGCGGAATACAAAGCGATGCATGTACAAAGACAAAAGGTTCACTTGGAGCGAAAGCGAGAAAGGAATTCAAGCTCCTCACAAAAGATCTATCGCATCTAGATCTTTCAACGCGAGCGCTGATGGAAAAAAAGAAAAACAAGGATATTGGCCAAATATGCAAACGAGGACGAGGACGACGAATATTAGTTATATTTTTATTTTTTTACTTGTATGGCTTTTATTTTTATTTAAATTTAAATCTTAGTATTACTATATTATGATTTAATTAATATATTATTTAAAGGGCTTCGAAGCCCTCTCATCATAGAGGGGTATTATCTTAGGGCTTCGATGCCCCCTGGATTCAAGTGGCGCTGGCGTGGCACTCCCTACCATGTCAGATAGCCTTAGTTACATCATACATGATCCCGGTTATGATTTAACTCGACTTTGGCAGTTGGTGTTATATACATACATCTCACTTATCTATGGTATACTCAAATAAGTATGTAAATGTGGGAAAAAAAGATCTGCTCAAGGGATTTTCATGTGTCAGATTATAATAATTTTACGTTTTCTTAAGCTTTTATAATAATTTTGACGTTTTCTTAAGCTTTAAACTTTAGAAGAGACTCACAGAGCTCTTTTTATATAAATCACGCCGGATGTGAGACGTTCCTTTGAAGATATGAAGACACTGTAATGTAAATTTTATGAGCTTGCTATAAATAAGTGTAATATATAAATTAAAATATACCAAACTTTTCATGTAGTTTACATTTATATGATTTTCTTTATCTTGCATAGTAATGATATCGTTAATATCGGACTTTTGGTTATGAGGCCCAACAAGCTGAAACCATGCAGAGTCTTAATACATTACTCACTAGTTACTAATTTAAGGGTGTTTTATAATTCATATATGTTCCAAAGCTAACTATTTGATTATATATGGTTATTACTTATTAGAATCAAGATCCTGGTTATTTCATCGTGTGATTCAATCTAAAGAGCTACCTAACTAAACTCATTTCAAATTTCTAGAGGGTCACTGGAACTATGGGATTGCAAGTAAAAATCACAAGGCTAGATATAAATATAAGATCGTAAAGTTCACACGTCTTTAAAAGAAAACGTGCAAATGGGCTACATTTTAAATGGTTCAAAGTCTACTCTGCAAGCCTAGAGTGTAAATTCACATATTTGTTATTATATCAAAAGATTAGCAAAGTTATAGCCACAAAGACACTCAAATTTGCCATTTTCATGACAATTTCAACTCTAGTTAACCAAAACTGTCACGGTTAAATACCAAAGAGTTTTATCTGAGTTTGATTGGCACAATTTTAATTAAGTTTTTAACCCGAACTGACTTTATTTCAAAATTAAACTAAAAAGAGTTTGAACACCTTCTATATGTATTTAAGATCAATCCATATAGACGAAAGTATGTTTGATCATTAGCCACTTTAATCAATCAATTCATCAATGTCATTCTGCTCAGTTTTAGTTAAAGTCACAATTTTCATCAACTCTTTCAATTATACATTGGAACCCCATACAAGCAATTCCAATAACTGGTTGTTTAATTATGGTTGGAATCCTGCCAATGAATTTGTGGGCACAGGGCCTTGAGTTCCTTGATTTGGATTCAAGTCATCTTATCATTCCAACAATAGACGTTGGTTTATTATTTTAAACATTATCCTGATTCCTGTTATTGTCTTGTTCTATATTTTGTCTTCCAAAATGATCTTGAACATTACTCACGGTTTTTGTTTTTTTCACAAACTACTTAGAGCACGTGTTTAACATCCGAGAATGGACAATTTTGTTTATAGTGAGTTATAAAGATTTTACCCTCGGGTGCAGTTAACTTAGGCACTAGAGGTGGAGTCATAATTTTTTTTTCGACACCCATGATTTTTGTATGGACATCATACAACCCGATTTAAACCCAACATTCCTTTTTTTTCCCCCTCAATACATTGGCACTCAAAAGACTTTTATGACTAAATGACATAATAACCAAGTTACATTAATTTACCTTTACAAGTTTTAACTTAATATAAAATTTTAACAAGTTATTAAATCCATTTAAACTAAAAAATAAAATCTATTAAACCCACATAAGCTTAAAGACCATCTTTAACCTTACATTTTTCAATTTAAACCCACCACAATTTCAACCGGTTACACACTTAGACTTAGACCAATGTTGTAAAAAGTAAGTCTCCAAGGCCAAGTACTCGCTACAAGGTATGACGCCGATGAGAGTTTCTTCAACTCTGCCTAGCTACTGAGAATCGATCAAATGTGGTAAACCCCAGCCAGAATCAAATCTAGTCGGTTACCTTGGGCCGATTTTGACTTAGAAAAGAAAACATAATTCATAGTTCTATAATATCATAAAAAATATCACTTTTTTTAGTTAATGATTAGAAAATTTTAGAATAATTTAGTATTTAAAAATATATATTTTCTTATCTATATCGATGTTCACTTATTTTGTTATAAATATTAGCAAACTCATGATATTTGACATATATTTAATATCCAAAAATTTAATTTTCTTTATATTCACCATTTCCCAGTACTCCCTGAGTACTCCGAGTACACCCAACTCCTCAGTCGGCCGCCTAACGACTTTTGCAACACTTAGACCATACGCATGGATTCCAATTTACCATGCCAATTTACAAAGGAATTGGGGGATTTCCTTAGACTATTTCATCCCCAAATAAACATTTTGGAACAAAATTTCATTTATTCAACTTTAAAAATTATTATTTTATTTAAAAATGAAGGGAAACAAATTAAGAGTGTTTTCTTATAGCATTCTCATTCAACCCCTCAAATTATGTGAGGGGTATTTTTATAATTTAGAGAGTGATTCAGTGTGTTATGAGTGAAGAGTTTTTATATTTAAGAAAAAATAGTGATTTTTCTGTATATTTGAAAAGTTAATGTTCATTCCCTATAATTTTTTAATATATTTTGAAAGTGGTTGTGAGTGAAGGAAATAGAAAAGGTAATGATAAAAGGTATAAAAAGTATTATTTTATTGAAATGAAGAGAGAAAATAAAGTGAGTTTTAGTGTCATTTTTGGTTTAGAGACAGAGAATGGGATGAGAATGCTCTTAATAGAGTGGAAGATAGTGGAATGGAGCTGTGAAGTGGGTGAGTGTGATGTGATATTGGCGTGGCACAATGGAAGGGTGTGGAATTAATGCCCACCTCCATAGTTGAGATTGTATGTTTACTATGGTGGTGTTTGTTTTTTTCCAAAAGATCTTCCTGGCCTTTTATGTCTACGCCGAGCAGACCACGCGCAAACCTTTAGGCTTGAAGACTGTTTGTTTTTCTGAAGACATTTCATTAAAAAATGTCTTCGCGCCCTCTATCCTAGAAGACATAAACCAACCTCTTTTCATATCTTCTGCATCTTCCTATCTTATTCAAAACCCTAGCCCCCTTTCATTCCACTTTCTCCTTCCCTTCATCTCATCCCCAACCAACTCCCCTTCATCTCCACCATCGCGAACTCCATCATCGGCGACCTCCACCACCGGCAACTTCCACTGTCGCACTGCACCGCCACTGCTCCACTGCCGCACCAACAACCCCATACCTCTGCCGCTCTTCACCTGCCGTAGGTCCACCACCTACGCCGCCCACTGGCACACATCTACAACTCCGGTCAGTGTATTATTATTTTGTTGATTTGTGTACTTTACCTATATTTGTATGATTTGTGATGTAATCGGTTTGAATTTGTGAATTGGATTATACTATTGAAAGCTAATAATATCAGAATTTGTTGAAATCAGGTTTAATTGATGTTCGTAGACTGATTATTGATGTCGTGTTTATCAATTTAGGTTTATTTTGTGTAAACGAGCTTGAGCTTGGCTTGTTTTGACTTATGAGATCTTGAGAGTTGTTTTTCAATTATTGTTGAATTTTTATTAGTTTTTTTTAAGGAATTGGTTTGTTGAATTATCATTGTTTTGTTCAATTAATTAGTTTGCATAATTGTCCAATTATCATTAGTTTTTTGTTGAAAAAAGTTTGTAGAAATTTTAGATTTAATGAAGATCTTATTCCATTAGGTTTGCATAAAGTTTAAGTTTTAATACCTTTCTTATGTTTAAAAATTCGGTTTATTTAAATTTTTGTTTATTTTAACAGTTTGCAGACGTGTTAAAAAACAAACAGTCTTCTTCTTGCAGACTGTAAAGGTTTGGTCCACCTCTTCTGCTACAGATGTCTGCAGATGTGATCCGCAGACTGCAGACATTTTATCTCTTAAAAAACAAACAACACCTAAGCGTTTTCTAATGATACATTTTTAGTATGTAATTTTAGACCTGAACCGAACCCAAAAATATATCTGAAAATTGGCCGCACGTGGAATATTCATGAGTTCGCTGCTATTTATTGGTTGTATAAATAGTTTTATCATTATGTATTTATGTGATAAGGTGGCAGATTTGATAGTGGTCTAGTCAATGTAGTCACATAAGTTAAAAGGAAATTGAAGGCACAAGCATCAGAAACATGGAGGTTAGTGAGCAAAAAGAAACAAAAAACTTTATAACAAAGATAGTCCCAATTAATCGTTACTGGTCCATTGAGCTCAGGCCATGTTGAGTTCTTATAAAAGGTTTTGGTTTGCAACACGAAAAGGAAAGAATACGCTCCTATGAATGTGAAATCTAACTCAGCTCCTAGCGTTAAACGTCGATGAACTAAATGTAACGTCTAACAATATATGATACCTGACTTGTTTATTATCTTTTTAACAAGCATAAAAAACAAGGGGCGTATTGTTTTTATTATTTTATTTTTATTACCCCTTGTGGTACAATGAAGCATACTAATTTTTAATTTATTAGGAAGCTTATTGTGACGTATGTTGCAAAAAATATGGTTGCTTAAATTGCGGACACAAGAATTCTAAAAGATTAAACATAGAGGGTGTATTTATACACAAGTTTTTGAGTATAAATACAGATTAAAAAATCAATTTAAAAGAGAGTTTGACTTCACTAAGAAGCTAAACTTAAAGACTTACTTTTAATATGTTCACCAAAGGGTGCGAACAATAACTAAGTTACTTAGACAAACAAATTATCAATAGTAACTATTAGATGCTTAGCTACTAGTGTACTACTGATAGAACTAGATGTCAAGCGCATTGTAGCATTTCAACAAAATGTTGTGATAGTTCACAACAATGAAACCCAAATCTTTTGTCTCCTTTGGAACTATATTCATAACACAAACATACATGATTAAGAAATATCATCCATTCAATTGCAAACTGCATAACCTACACATAAATTGATTTATTATGTATAACAAAGCGCGTGTGGAATATGTGGAACATGGCGAGCATGGAACATTAGGGGTGTTCATCGAATCGAATAACGAATTTTCAAGTTAAATCGAATCGAATAATCCGAATAATTGTTTTTTTTGCCGGTATTTGTATTCGCTTCGTATTCGATTAAAAGTTGAACTATTCGATTCGTATTCTTATTATATGCCCAATTTGAAATTTGATTCGAATTCATATTTGAAATTCGAATCGAATTCGAATAAATTCGATTTTAATTCAAATAAATTCGATTTTAATTCGAATAAATACAATCTAACTCAAGTTTACCTATGCCAAAAATTTGAAAACCATAATCATAATTGCAAAAGAAACATATAAATTTAAAGTAGCCACATGATAATAAATTCAAAACTAAACTACAAATGGTATAAATTCAAAATATTCAAAACGAGAAGTAAATAACACCCATATTAGTATAGGCTAGGAAACAATAATATGGCATATAAGGTTTAATAATTTGTAATGGACATTTATTATTTATGGATTTGACACAAATAAAAAAAATATTATATATATACATATATGTATATATAATTTGAATTCGAATTTCGAATCGAATCGAATAATAAATCATAAATTCGTATTCGATTAATATACTCGAATACGAATCGAATCGAATTCGAATTTTTTAAAACCGAATTCGAATCTTAATAATCGAAGTCGAATCGAATCGAATTTCGAATGTTTCGAATGAGAATCGAAATCTGAACACCCCTATGGAACATGTTCTGACACGATGGAATACACAGTTACTGCTAAGCGCACAACTACCGTCAATCAAGATGGTTACACACTTCAACACTAACCAAATCAAATCAACAATTGTGACTAACACGTCCTATTCATCGCATAGTTATTGTTGATCGCTAGTTCTCGTTATTGGGTCAGTTACTATCGATGGATGAGTTTCTACTCATGAATGGATCACACTGTTACTGCTAATCGCACGGTTATATAGCTCCTATTGATGGGTTACACACTTACTGCTAATCCATAACACTAGCTTATAAGCAAATCAACAATAACAACGAACAAAATTCATGTTCATCACACAATTACTTTTATTAATACACACAATTTGTGTTGATCGATCACCTAGTTTTCGTTGATGGATTAATTACTACTCATGAATGTCACATAGTTACCGCTAATCACTTAGTTCCTACTAGTGGATTACAATTTACACCGATCCACAACACTAACCAAAGCAAATCCACAACAGTAACTAACACAAGTTCTATTCATTGCACAACAATTATGGATCACACAATAGTGTCGATCCCTTAGTTGTCGCTATCTAATATAATGGATGAGTTTCTACCCATGAATAAATTAACATTAACACGACTAGTTACTACTCATAGATTTCCATCGATGTTTCTACTAACTAGGCAGACAGGACTCAAGTTTCATAAGTTTTGGCTGGACCGTGATACCCCTGCCAGATGCTTAACCTCCTAATTACGATGCTTATTTGGATTTCTTTAGGGTCCTGCTAGGGACACCGCCCAGGCACCGCCCTAGGCGCCGCGTATAGGCCTATACGTGGCGTTTTAGGGTACGATTTGACTACCTAGCCTGGCCTGTCATAGGGTTGTCGGATCGTACGGGCTGTACGCCGCATATAGCCCTATACGCGGCGCCTAGGGTGTTGTATATTTTTGAAGCCCGGCTCCCTCCCCTCCCTCTCTACCATTTCTTCTTTTTTCCTTTATTTTTTTTTCTTAACCCTCACCCTCTTCATTCAACCAACACCAACAACCATATATGTTTCCAGAGTCGGACGAGGAGATGCCGGACGGGTAACGGTCAGTCAGAGTTGAACCATGTATGTTTCCGGAGTCGGACGAGGAGATGCCGGACGGCGCTAACGGTCAGTCGGAGTTAAACCAGGTTTCGTTTTATCTTTATTTTTTACATGTTAAGACATAGTTGTAGATGTTAGGACAGAAATTTGGTGAATGGTTTATTTTAGAAATTTGTCTAGGCACCGACCGTTTGACGGTAACCCTAGTTCGCCGGGCCTCCTAAACTTAAAATAGATTTCCCGTATTGTTACCGTTAGCGCTAAAATTTTTATTATATTATTACTATTAAAATATTAATATTATTATTAAGATATTGTTGTTATGAAAATATTATTGTTAGTAAAATAAAATACTATTATTGTATTTATTAAAATAGTATTATTATTATTAAACTAATAATATTTAAATACTATTTAAATATAAATTATTATATTTTATTATTATTAAAATAATTATAGTAAAATACTATTAAAATATTAATTATTATATTATTATTATTTTTATTCTAAACATATAATTATTAGTATTAAAGCATTTAGTTTCGGATTATTATTAGTACTAAAATATTATTATTATTAGGTACCTGATGTACGCCAGAGAGTCAGATGTCGGGGTTAGGCGGCGACGCAAGACTTTCGGAGGTACGTTTGTATAGTGTATTGTATAATATAATATAATATAATATAATATAATATAATATAATATAATATAATAATATTATTATATTATTATATTATATTCTGTTATATTGTATTATGTTATATTTATGTTAGTGAGTTTTTCTATAAAAGCCCACCAGTATTGTCTTATTATGGTTTTTTTTTCCTTTTCTTTTCTTTTGTTATTATTAATGTTATTTATGATTATTATTAATATTAATAATATTTAATTATCAATAACATATTATTATTGGAAATTCGATAAAAGGGTGTTTAGTAGCAGGACTTATTTGGGAAAATTGACAGTGCGAAACGAACTTTTAAATTATTTGCTGCTTTCGTTATGGGCATCTTCAATCAGTTACAGTGGCTTACTTGGGAAAACAGGCATTTCCAAACAAACTTTCAATTTTTTGGCTGCTTTCGTTATCGACATCTCAAATCTGGCTCTTCGATTTCTTCGAACTCTAACGGTCTTGACCGCCGGTCACTACCGGCAACCGTAGTTGTGTTCACTCAAACACATATCAGTCGTCACTATGCTTAAGCTCGGGCTTGTTATTAGTTTTATTTTTAGTTGGGGGTATTCTAAGTTGTTCATGTTGCGTATATTAAAGAATTATCGGCTTTTATATATACGTATATATATATAGTAGATGTGCGGTATAAGAATTTATTGCGAGATAACCAGCACCAGATCGAGACGCTAGTTTGATGAGTTTGAATCTCTCGAATCCGCGGTATCCGCTAAAGATGTGTTGTAAAACACACGTATTTTCCGCACCTTTTATCTACGTAATATATTATATTTTATGTGTTTTTACTCGTTTTATATAGGTTTTACGTAAATTTAATAACCTTGTAGGTTTTGGGTGAAAGAAAGAAGAAAAACCGAGCTTTTCGAGCATTCTACGAGCCTTTTACGCATACAAGTTCAAGACAAAGCTCAAGGCCCAGCCCGTATGCATCATGGAGGCCCAAGACCCTATTATATTATAATATATAAAAAAATAAAAAACCCTAGCAGCTGTTGGAGAGTCCGATCGCAGCAGGAGGTTCAAGGGAGAAAAAAGAAAAAGTTTTGTGGAGCTAGGGTTTGGACTTGTGGTGGCTAGGGAAGGAAGAACAAGCAAGAACAAGTGTCGGTGATCGTTTCTCATCAGTTTTGACAGCAAGGAGCAACCCCATATTCACCCAATATCCTTTCTTTCATAACACTGTTCAACAACTTTAATTCTCTTGTTTAAAGGTTAACTAGTTTTGCACTTGATTGAGAGATTGAATTGTTTATGATTAGTATTGATCATTGGATGATTATTATGATGATTGGAATGATTTAAATGGTGTTTTTATTAATCAATAGCTGTTGTCCAAGTAATATGCTCGGGTAATCTTGTTAGTTCTACCTAGGAATGATGATTATTGTTAGTGTTTGATAGGTTTTATGGATTGTTTGATTAATAGACCTTAATTGCTATTGTAAAGTTTGATTAGACATGAAATAGGTTGGGTTTAGTGGCTGGAAATTTTGGTGATTCATTGCATAAACCCCGTGTATTGATTGATTAGTTTTGTATTGATTGATCGGTGCATTGTTTGATTCTAGACTTTGTGTTTAGGGTTTGTATGCGGTAGGTACAACCATAGGGTTTTGTTGCATGATTATTTGGATTAAGTACAGCGGTTAAACACCTTCTTTGAGACCGAGAGGTGATAAGAAGTAGGGTCGTCTCATTACCTTTGCATGCTAGAATAATGATTGCGCGAGAGCGAGTTCGTTTCTTGTCAGGTTTAGGAGTTTTGAGCGATTAGTTGATCTATTTTAGTTTAAGTTGAATTGTTCCTCTATCCTTGGTTTTGAAGTATTCATTTGCCAGGGTCGAGTGTTGGTGAGACCGAGAGGTGATCCTTCATTAGAACACGTTAGCAATTGTTTCCCGGTTTGGTCGTTTTAGGCGATTTTGAGTAATTTAGGCTTGTTGAGTAAGACCGAGAGGTGATCTAGTGAGCCCGAGCGATCCTTAGTCGTGTCGTATTTAGGGACCGGTGTCTTGAAGTCATTCAATCCATTAGCTTGTTAGGCCTACAATTTGATTCAGACCTAGGTAGACGTTTTTCTCCATTCTAAGTTAACACAGTTAGTTTTCCGTTAATTTTTATATTTTTGGTAAGTTTTGTTAGTTCGTCCAGTTAGTCCAGTTAAGTAATTAAAAATCAAAAATCAATATAACATTAATCTAAGGTAGGTCTTGTCTAGGGTTAGTAATCGTTAGCGTCTTACGTGTCCACGTGTTCGATACTCGGACTTCCTAGGTCTATACTACTTGCGATCGGTACACTTGCCGGTTGTGTATGGTTTTAGGATTTTCATTTTAATATTAAAGCTTAGTTGTGAGGGTCATTATTATAGGATTATTAGACAAACACATCAGCTAACGGCAGCGAGAACGGGAGCCCCTACTTTGGACAGATAGGTGGAAATTCGGTCATTGCTCAAACATAACGAGCACCAGATTGAGATATTAGTTCGCACTTAGCTGAACCGGTTGACACGTATGCAGACGTGGGTTTAGGTTCGGTGCTGACCCGGATATTAACACGTATGTTTACAGCATTCGTTGACACGTTTGCATAATACACAATGAAAGCACAAACTCAAACAACAATCCATACAATAGCAATTGTCTTCGTTATTTTTCTCTTCTTCTTGTTTGACTGGTCGTTGAAGAGAATTGCTATTGTATGGATTGTTTTTTGAGTTTGTGCTTTCATTGTGTATTATGCAAACGTGTTAATATCTGCGCCAGCACGGAGCCTAAATCCACGTCAGCATATGTGTCAAACGGTTCAGGTAAGTCCCGGCTAATATCTCAGTCTAGTGCTCGTTGAGCTGGAGCAATGACCGAATTTCCACTTATCTGTCCAAAATATGGGCTCACGTTTTCGCTGCCGTTAACGTATACCGCGGATCCGAGAGATTGAAACTCATCAAACTAGCGTCTCGATCTGGTGCTGGTTATCTCGACGCAATGAATTCTTATAACGCACATCTACTACATATGTATACGTATATATAAAAGCCGATAATTCTTTAATATACACAACATGACCAACTTAGTGACGACTGATATGTGTTTGAGTGAACACAACTACGGTTGTCGGTGGTGGCCGAAGGTCAAGTGCGTTGGAGTTTGAAGATATCGAAGAGGCGGATTTGAGGTGCCGATACCGAGAGAATCCAAGAAAGAGTTCGTTTGGCACTGTCAGTTTTTCCCAAGGTAATCACCGTAACTGATTCAAGATGTCCATAACGATAGCAGCCAATAAATTGAAGGGTCGTTTTGCAATGTCAATTTTCCAATATAAGGCCTGCTACCGAACACGCTTTGTCGAATTGTGAATAATAATATATTATTCATAATTAAAATAATATTAATAATAATTATTATAAATAACAAAAAAAAAAGAAAAAAGAAAATAAAAGAAAAAAAAAGAAAAAAAAAACATAACAAGACAAGCGGGTGGGTTTTTCTATAAAAGCTCCCCTATCGGCGACGTATAGACCTATCCGCGGCGTCTTTTTATGACTAAGACGCCACGTATAGGCCTATACGCGGCGTCTTAGTTGGATTACAACCTGCCCTGCAAAGGCTGGGCTAGGTTGTCAACTCGTACCTTATACGCCACGTATAGGTCTATACGTGGCGTCTTGATGTTGCTGAATTATTGGAGGCCGGCTCCCCTCCTTTCCCTCATTTCCTTTCTTTATTATAAATGTTGGACACCATGTTTCGTCGTTCAACGAAAAATAATACAACATTTGTACTACATATACCCAAAATGTCTTGGTTTAACCATTTATTTTCAGAGGAGGACCCGGGTTACGCTGCTAACGATCAGCCTGGCACGTCGTGGTTACCCGACTTGAACCAGGTTTCGTCATATATTTATTTAGTATGAATTTGGTAGTTTTTTTTTACTAACACATGCTACATTACGTTTTGTTAGGAGTATGTTGGGTATGATACCCAGCCCGAACAGTTTTATGGTAACACTGGCTCGCCGGGCTTGCCAAACTTGAACCAAGTTTTTTTATACAGTCTTTTCGTAAATATACGGTTATCTTATTATTATTTTAATATTCTTATTTATTATTAAAATATTATATTTTATATTATTATAGGTATTATTATTATTATTAATTATTACCACTAGCACTGTTGTTTGAATTTCTAATTTATGTATGGTAGGAGTACTTCGTGTCGGATTACAGTAGAAAGCTTTCGTACCCGTCATCTGTCGCCTGGTCGGATTACGGAGGTCAGGCTACGTCATCGTACCAGCCACCAGTAGCAAATGATCCGTTTTATGGAACCGAGTCTTCATCGCACCACGGGCAAAATGATTATGCCGGGCCAAACCCAAATAACAAAGATGAGTACGATGACGACTACATACGCGATGTGAAGGTTTCGTATAAAACAGATGCTGTAAGACACCGTGTGTTTTGTTTAAGTTAATATTATTTGTTTGTATGTTATTTAATAAACGGCTTAAGAATTAGCGTAAAACTGTTTCAGATTTTTGAGAGCCGCGAGGAGCTGGAGAAATGGGTAAAAGTTAGAGGACGAGAGGTTTGTTGTTGTGGTCCATCGGTCAAGGAAAAACGCCGTGGACCTTGCATGCAATCGTGAAGGCGAACCCAAAATAAAGGCGACGGTGAGACATACCGGCAGCATCAAAAAATGCTGTCCGTTTAAGATCCTGGGCAGGTACGACTCGAATGATGCATGTTAGAGGGTTCAAGTGGTAAACTAGACTCACAAACACGATCCCGTTGAATTCGAGGAGGGGTGTGCGTCTTTTAGAAAAATGAACACCGACCAGCTGGATATGGTTGAGAGTTTACACAGGGCCGGCGTGAAGCCGCAAGAAATCGAAGCAGCCCTCCGCGAAAAGTTTCCCGGTGTGCAACCTGCATTAAAAGATATATACAACCACACCGCCAAGATTAGGAGGGATGGGCTACTAGGCGACACCCCTATGAAGATAGTTCAAAACACTTGTAGTTTTAATGTGTACTTGTCATGCTTGTAATATTTAGCAAAGTTTTATTTCATCCAATGCAGGCGCTGGAAAACTTTCTTGAAGGCAACGGTTTCATGTTCTATACCCAGGAGAGTGATACCGACGACAGGACGGAGGAAATTTTCTTCTGTCATAGTAAGTCGAATAAGATGTGACGTGCGTTCCCCGAGGTGCTGATGGTTGACGCGACGTACAACACCAACATTTACGACTAGCCGTTGGTTCAGTTTATTGGTGTGACCTCGACATCACAGTCGTTTTGTATCGCCGCCGCGTTTGTGATCAGGGAACGGCATAGGAACTTCAGCTGGGCTCTGGAGAAACTTAAACAAATGCTCTACGACTGCATGGAGCCACGCGTGATCCTGACTGATGCGGACCAAGCCCTCATGAACGCATGCGACGCAGTTTTCCCTAATGCCACCAAAAATTTATGCAGGTGGCACATATCCGAGAATATAAGGAGAAAATTTAAGGGCATATATAGCACGAAAATGGAGACGAACTTTGCGTACTGGTGGAAGATCCTGTATCAGTCGCCGACGATTCAGGAGTACGACCACCATCGCCTCAACATGGAGCGTCATTTGATACGAGACGATAGAGCCGGTGAGTCCTTCGTATCACCTGACAGTTTTTAATAGCCTAAACATACGTGTTAATAACGTTTCCTTTTTATTTTTCAGAGGTCTAGCAATACATTCGTAAGAGCTGGCTGGATCCATACAAACACAAGTTTGTAGCCTATTGGATCGACGAACGCTGAAACTATGGCGAAACTACGACGAACTGAGTTGAGAGCCAGAACGCAAATCTGAAAAGGTAACTCAATGGAAGCAACAACTCGCTCGACACAATTGCCAGGCAAATCCTTAAAATGGTCAACTCGCAGATGAAAGAAATCGGTAAATCCTTTGAAGCCTCCCGCTCGAAGGTCATGAAAGTACATCGACAGCACGTCTGGTTGAAGAAGCTAATAAACAGGATGTCGATTCACGCTCTGGGTCTACTTGTGAACGAGTATGGGTTGATACACAAGATGCGTGACAGCGGCGCTTCATGCGACCACCATTTGTATTCGTCTTCGGGGTTGCCACGTGCCTGTCGGATTGAGGGATACATAGTTAACGACACGTGTATCCCAATAGAGGATGTTGACCCGTTCTGGAGGAGGCTTAATTTTGATCCAGCCTGTCCGCCGAACGAAGAGCCAGACCACGCAGCAGGTCTACGGGACATCACAGATACGCTATCGTCCATAGATGACCCTAATCTAAAGAAAAGTTTTTTCGCCAGGCTATTGTCTGCTATTCCAGGGAGATCTAAAAAGAAGGAGCCAGAAAAAAGAGAGGATCCTCGGGGGCGTCCCAAAAAACCAGATCCCCCAAGGCACAGTGCATACACCCCCGCTCCAGATCTCCTCAGACACAGCTCCTACAACCCATCCTCGTCACAGGGGACCAGCCAAGAAAACCCCACCCCATCCTCGATGAATCGTTCGTTGTCCCAGTCAGCATCGCGGTTTAAAACTCCTCGTTGACGAACTACGGGAGCTCACCTCGAGTTTCCTTTAATGGTTTCGCCTGCGCAAGTACCGGCGATAGAAATGTTTAGGAGCGTCATTCCTAGCTGGGCCCAGCCGTTCGTCGCAGACATAAAAAACGTACACCCACACGGTAACTACGGTTTTCGATCAATTGCAGTGGGTTTGGGGATACATGAGAAAGTTTGGCCGGATATTAGGCGGGCAATGCAGAACGAGCTGGAAACGAACGAAGGGTGGTGAAGGGCGATGTTCAACAAAGAGGATGACAGATTGTATTGCTGGGTTTATTCCAGCATTCCGTACTACAACACGGTCAAACCGGCACCACTGAGTCGTTGGTTCAGCTTACCCGGTCATGGGCACGTGGCTGCTCAGATATACGCGTATGTGTTAGTCAACCTAGTTGGCAATCTGTGACATTTGAGCCAAAACAAAGTACACCTCAGTACGTATTTACCGATTAAGCAAATAAACGCCTTTTGCGTAACAAACGAACGATTAACCGAACGGGTCGGGTTATGACCCAGATATCTCGGGGGGCCATTTATAAGTGATATACGATCTATACAAGCTAAAATATTAGAAATATGGTCTTAGTTTGATAGAAAACAAGTTAAACGAAAATATGCTCGTTTAACTACCCGCTATAGATTTAAACGCGAAAGATAGTTACAAACCAAGCATTGTATCATCCGTTAAGCCGAAAAAGACTTACCAAACACTTATTTGGAATGTTTTAAGTGATCCGTTAAAATATTTTTGATTTTTACAAACATATAGTATGTTTTTATAATTTTACTCAAAACTAGCCGAAAAACACTCGTTTTCGCGTTGTTTAACGCACCCGATAAGTTTTTGGGCTTGAGGAAACTGAAACTTGGGCCAAAATGGGCCCAAGGTGGGCCCATATAATCCCGATCGCAATTCAGCAGCCCCCCCCCCTTTTAGTTATTTCATATTTAAACTAGATCCAAGATATTTTAACATCATTTCCTTGAAAATTCTGGACACAACTTCTTCTCCAGCCAAAAACAGCAAGAAAACCTAAGGTAAGAGCTTAAATAAGTAGCTTTTGAACTTGTTTAAACTTGTTTAATACCATAAAAACATGTCTTGGTTACTAAAAATCATTCCTAACCGTGTAAAAATCCTAAAAATGGTCCATAAACATTTTTTGATCATACACATGGTAAGGAACCTTTTTTGATAAACTTTTTTTGGTCATAAACACGGATTAAAGGGTTGAAACGACTTTTTTACGGTTCAAAAGTTTGTTTTTGTGCACTAGCCGAAACCCTACCTTAAGGGCTGTTATGTTGATGAAATATTGTTTGGTTTGTGATATAGGACTTTTACCTAGCTTTCTTAGAAGCACAAGAACCTGAAAACTTGATTAAAAGGTCGGAAACGAGCCAAACCCGCTAAGGTAATGCCGAAACACTCGCTTACGGGCTATTTAGGTTAAGGTTGTGATGTGCATATTTTTAGGACTTGAAATTTTTCAGGGACATCAGGGACCATGCCAATGAGTCCCTGTTCAAATTTGGTAATTTTTCGACCATCCGAAAATATTTGACGAATTTATTACCGAATTGGGACGTTTATTTGGGAAAAATAGCTAAAATATTTCAAAAATTATGAAATTTTTCTGGGAACTAAGATTTGGTGTATTTTGATCACATATGGATTTTGGGATCATTTGGAGAAGTTTAAAGAAGTTTTGTTTATTTGCGTTCGTGTGAATTTTTACAGCCGAATTTGGGCCGAAAAGAATATCGCACGAGCTTTTTACATTCTGTAATTGATACAGGTTGTTTTGGGACATGATTTGAGTATTCAGTAATTTTTGGTGAGTTTTTGGAAATTGTTTGGGGTAAACGGACGATTTTCAGACTAAATATAGCTGATAAAATGAATTTTTATAAATTAATAAATCAGTAAATAAATTCGAGAAATATTTTTATAAAAATCTACATATTTTAATTGATAAGTGGTTAAATTTTTATAATTTAATAATTAACGGTTAATTAATTATGCTAATCTAAATATTAAACAAATTCAGTTTTTATAAAAACCGGCAAGTTCGCGACTAGTGAATATGCGGGAATATCAAAACACCAAGAGTGATCAAAAATTATATTTTTGGACTAATCAAGTAAAAATGAACTTTTCTATGAGAAACCTGGACGATCCGGGTGGATTGTGCGCGTTTCTTCTCAAATCAAACTGAATAAACGGAAACGGGCCCCGTGGCTAATCCGGGACCCTAATAGGTGATCATTCTTTATAACTTAATCATTTTAGTAACCAATACATTTACCCAAGCTTATTTTCCCATAACTGTTTTCTGAACGCGTAAAGAACAACTTGGCCCAGCTGGGAAAACGGGAACCTGAGCCAAGTTTAGTTTTAAGTATTAGACATTGAACAACATCACAACCTAAGCCTATTGCCACTTTCTGGGCATTCCAACTATACCCAGATTAGTTATACAGCCCATTTTAGTATTGAGATTATAATAATATTAAAGTATTAATATTATTATAATATTGATTATAGGAACTACTGATAGCGGACCGAACAAACCACGAGCCGATACAGTTCTGATTATCTACTAAACCGTGAGTTTCATGACCCCACTTTTAAACTGTTTTACGAACTTTTGGAGTGAAAAGCATGTTTGATTACATATACATACCTGAAACATGTACTGATGTGAATTATCTAAGTGCTAACACATGAAAGTCCCCACGATCACCGTGATTAACTTCGAGCCGGTGGCTTGTGAATAGTAGTATTGGTTTGACAAACCCAAACGGAATCGGCCTGGTTGCCGTGTCACATAGCGCCGTTTTCACATGACCATATTTATACAAACAGGCTATGTAGTGTTAGACATAGCTACCGGGGCATGTTGTGGGCGGAAGGGGAGCCACAGTGATTGATTGAGCGTGGGAAATGGAGGCACGCAGCACGAATAGTCCAGGCTTCACTGAAGCATAGCATAATTACATCACATACATAATTTACATACATACATACATATTTCAAGATTACAAGTGTTGACTTGTGAATACTCATTACTGATTTCTTGAAACTCGTGAAACTCACCAACTCTGGTAGTTGACCCGTTTTAAACTGCTTTTTAGGTGTACATAAATCGGAGTAATTTGGTGATCTGTCACTTGCCTGAAGTGTGTGGTTGATGCTATGTGAATAGAAGCAAAGACGTTAGTAGTAAGAACGTTTAGTTAACGAACTAGTTTTGTTTGTACCACCTATACTGTAAAACAATGATAGAACGAATAAATGTAATATAATGTAAATTAGTTTGTAATGTTAATTTATAAACAGTGTGTTGATACTAGACGTGTCTGTTACATTCTCGTTTTACGCTTCCGCATTGTGCTAGTCGGGGTGTGACACAATCAGACCGAATCTTACTTCCCATTGAGAATCGGTCCTGACTTGGATCCGGACTCACAGGTTATAGGCATCGCTAACTGGGGAGGTGATCACTGGATATATATAAACCTGGTAGGGGATTTCCCAATGCCTAGGCCAAACCCAAATTGGGAAAGAAGCGCCGTACCGGCGGCGCTCGAATGGAAAACACGGTTCGGACAACGTTTGAAGGAGTACGAAGACATACGCCAGGGTTGGCGAAGGGAATCCTCTAACGTAGATCTAGACAGCTTATAGAACACATAGTATCAATGGACAAAAAAGTCTATAATAATAATAATAAATATTAAATAATAAATAATAAATAACAATAATTTTAATAATAATAAATAACAATAATTAAATAACAAACTAATATTAACATTAATAACTAAATAATATAAAAAAATAATAATAAATAATAATAATAACTAAATAACAAATTAATATTAATATTAATAACTAATAAATAATAAATACTAATAAATAATGATAATTAAATAAAAAATAGGCCACAGACGCCACGTATAGGCCTATACGTGGCGTCTAGGACCCCTTATATCAACAGACGTCTGCTCAGCTACCAGACTTAGGCCTAAGACGCCACGTATAGGCTTATACGTGGCATCTGAGGCTCCATGTTATCAACAGACGCCCACTTTCAATATTCAAAACTCCCGCACGAACGACCGAGCATCCACACACGAGCCTATATCGGACGGCGACCGGAATACCAAACGAGCCAACGAGATTTCACCCGACACCGACACGATATGGAGGTAATTTTTTAATATTATATTAGTGATGATGATTAGGTTAACATGATGATATGTGTTGTTGGTGATGTGATGATGTTGATTTTGTTGTTTGGATGGATAAAACTGTCGGCCGGACTCAGGCCGTAAAACGACCGTCGGTTTACCTGGACTGTCAGACGCGGCGTATAGCTCTATACGTCACGTTTGATATAATTTTTTTTTCTGTTTATTTTTAATAATAATAATAATAATATTATTAATATTAATATTATTATAAATATTATTATTAATATTATTATAAATTTTATTATCAATATTTATTACTAGTATTTATTATTATTATTAATATTTTTATTATAATTATTATTATTATTTGTAATAAATATTATTAATAATATTTATTATTAGTATTTATTGTTATTATTAATATTTTTATTATAATAATTATTATTATTTGTTATAAATATTATTAATAATATTTATGAATATTAATTGTTTATTAGATTACATCGAAACAGAAGGCAAGCGGGCAACAAGCTGCGCCGCTACCCCTTTTTGAATCGCAAAACCTAATCTTTTAAAAATTATATTTGCTGATCTTTGAGTCATAACATTACTATGCATGACCCGCTGAACACGGGTAAGTAGCTCCACAGCTTCAGGCGCGAGGAAACCAAAAGTGTAAAAAGCAAAAGGAATAAATACATGTTGGTTGTCAAGACACGCCTTTTCATGTTTTGCCACCTTACCTGAAGCAGCTTTTAATGCGACTTGACCGACCGCGAAACCACTACTCCATAAGCCCACCAAAGGAGAAACCCTTGTTAAATCCACACACACGTGTTTCCCTCCTATCCATTTAAACACCAAAATGTCAGCCGGTCGAAGAGATGATCTTCCCTCCGACGGGTCAGTCAGGAAATTCATAGGTGCTTCTTTCTTAACAGAAATTCCAGCTCGCCTGAATATATCAAAGAGCACATCCCTAACCATATCGTGTCGATACTTGAACCCCGGGAGCTCTTTACAGTGCACCGCGTGCTCCCCATATGAGTCTAAACACGCTTTACGACAAACAGGACATATCTCATCAACCGGAAATATTTATTATTAGTATTCATTGTTATTATTAATATTTTTATTATAATAATTATTATTATAATAATTATTATTATTTGTTGTAAATATCATTATAAATATTATTATTACTATTTATTGTTATTATTGTATTTGTTATTGTTTTAATTATTATTATTATTTTTTATTATTATAGCTTGTGGACGACGAGATTGAGCATGAGCTCGAGCAGCTCGGGCAGGGCGAGGGGCAGGGCCGCAGACCCCCGAGGGCAACAACGTGTTGCTCGCCTACCCTCATGTGCAGTTCGCTGAGGGTTCGGACGCCCACACACGATACATTCGCCTACGCCTGATGCACCAGTTTCCCAGCACGATTATTTCCTGGTCGTTTTTGGAGTCCTGTGACGTGCACCAGCGGGCGGCTGATTACATTGGACAGGATACGCCATGGAGCCGATGCTTCAGTATGCCGCTATCAGCTCACCGGGATCTGACACTGGAGGTTTACTACACGATACGCGTTACGTAAGTTTACTCCACGTTGTTATATTATATTATATTATATTATATTATATTATATTATATTATATTATATTATATTATATTATATTATTGCAGGCCCCGCGCGCCTGGTACGCCAGAGATTCAGATGAGGGTGCCTGGCGCCGATACGACACAGTCGGAGGTTTACTTCCGCATGTTCGGGCATGACGTCCATCTCTCGATGGAGGAGTTCGCGGTTGCTCTAGGCTTATACACCGCGCAGGAGGTACGCAGCCCGATATACACGGAGAGCATCCACCAGATGCCAGAGGACGAGCTGCGGGTATGGTGGCGGGCCATCAGCTATCACGACTTCGGGGGTAGGACCTTGGGCACCAGTTCCAAGGTCTCGTCTATTAGGGACCCGCCGCACATGTACGTTTTTAAAATGTATTATATTGTTTAGTATAACGTAATATATATTAATAATATATATTATATTATAATATGCAAATATAATATAATATAATATAATTATTATTGTTGTTAATAAATTATATTATCTTATATTACACAGGTACCTTCACAGGCTGATTGCGATGTCCATTTAGGGTCGCAATCAGGGCGCGGATCACTGCACCCTACGCGATCTGTTTTTTTTAGGTGTCTGCTGACTCACAGGCACTGCAACCTCGCTAGGGGGTTTGCAGACTATTTTGTCGTCTACTAGTTCAGGCAGGGACGAGGGTCCTTGATGGGTGGCGGGTATGTCACCCAGCTTGCGATATCTCTGGGCCATGGAGACCTGGTGGACGGCCTGCGTATCACTCCGATCCGTCCCTGCACGCTGGACAGCCAGCGTTGCGACGGCATGCACATTGTGCGTTCGTTCCCCGGGCCCCATGGCCCGCGGGACCGACTGGTGGCCGGGGTGGGGGCACGTGCGCCTTACGTCCCAGTGCCTTTAGTCGAGCCTCCCCCGATCGCGGCACCGGAGGTGGAGCTTGTACATGAGCCTGTCGACGCGGGGGAGGGGGCCGGCGGGGATCCTGACGACGGTGGTGCCGGACGTGAGGATCCTAGCGCATGTCAGGTACGTTTTAATATATTATCGTTTTATCGTTTCTTTTAATTCGACTTCGTATTAAACGTATTTCTGTGGTTTTGTTGTTAGGGGCCGACGTAGCACGTTCCACGCACATATCGCGCGGTGCGTCTGGGTCCCGCCACCGACGCTAGGTTGGAGGCCCTAGAGTTGGAGATGAGGCGGATGTCGCGCCAGACGGACTGGCGGATGAGCCAGATTTCGCGTCAGATCGACTGTGTTGCCTGTCGGGTAGCGGAGCTGTCTGGACAGCAGTACACCGTGCCACCACCACTGCCACCACCCCCCAGTTTTGACTACGAGGCGAGCACGTCTGGCGTGAGACGCGGACGGGGCAACGACGTGGATGCCCCAGACGGTTCGGGGCCGAGGCGCAGGGGAGAGGACGACGCCGACGTTGGCGACGCGTTCGGGGTGCTCGTGGGCCACGACGACATGGGCATTGACATGGGGGACTTCACGTAGATTTTATGTTTTAGTTGTCGTATTTTCTTTTATTTGTACAGATTTAACAATGATTTTTGGTATACATTTATGTTAACTGTTTTTCACCGAAAGGATATTAAATAATAAATAATTAATTAATTAATATATAATGATAATAATAAAAATAATAACAAAATAACAAAGAAAAAAATAAAAAAAAAAACATAATAAGACAAAATTGGTTGGATTTTCTAGGAACACCAGCCTATACGCCGCGTATAGACCTATACGCGACGTATAGTCTATACGCGGCGTATAGGCCGGTGTTTTAGCATTTGGGCGGAGTCACTAGAAAATCCGTTTAATTATTCTTAACTAAAATCCAGTTTTTAACTAAATGATTATATAAATTTAATTTGTTAGACCGCTTAATTAATGCATCATTTTCACTAATCTTAGGCAGCCTAATTGGCCCATGTATAAAGCCTACCCTAGCTGAACACTACAACTACATACTTAAGACATACTCTGAACGTGTTTTTTCGGCCATAACATGAGGCCAAGATAAGATTATATAATGTGTTACAATAAAACAAATAATTTAGTACAGCAGAATATATATATATATATCTTACTAGGGGTATATATGTATATTATAAGTTTCTCCGACACTACACCCTTAGTGATTTAGATCTTCGAGCCAGTTTTTTTTGCCTGTACGTACTCTTAAGAAAACCCCCTCGAACATGGGTGACGTACGGCATATATATTTAATAAAAATGTACATTATATATATTAATTAATTAATTTATATATTGGTTTGACAACTATATGTAAAGCAACATGCAATGAACCAGACTGCAATAAAACAACAGTGACTTTGTTATCTCCTGATCTGACATAGCTAAACGTGCCTCTGCGTGTAAAAATAAATGTTAAATAAAAAAACAGGAGCATCAATAAAACAAAACGTGTACACTGTTGAGCAGACCAGCTAAGGAACAAATGCCTTTGACCAACCTTTATTTTCCATACGAGATCCATTGCATATACATATGCCCCTTGTTTTACCCCTAGTGAATGTATGTGCAATGGGAGTCAGCCACTTGTAGACATTTCATTCAAAATTCAAAGAAATGTGGATAATAGCCATGTGAGGACAAACAAGCTAGGATTCATGTCTCTTAGACCATATGCACATGTTGTTGGTCAATGCTAATCTAGTTAGATTCTGTGTTTTCTTAACATCTTTGATCACAAGACCATATTAAAGTGAGTTTTAGTTTGCTGTAAAATGGCTATATTATGAGTTGGTAAGGTGATCTTAGATGCAAATAAATTCGCTATGAGCTAAATCCGTCACAAAATTTAGATTGTAACAGATTTTGTTCCCTCACAAATTAGCGACGGGTAAATTAAAGCCTTCTCAATGGATTAACAACAATCTATTTGCCACGCTGTGGCCTCGTAAATAGATGAGTATGTATCATGTATGTGGAGTTAATACTCTCATCAAAGTAAAAGGGTCGCGGTGTTACACTGTACTAATGCAAACTATGTTTGTTATGTAATTACGTGATGTAAATTAGTCTAGGTCTAGAGTATTATTTAGTGAACTTGGTAACCATTTAGTTAATTTGTTTGTCGTACTGGTATGTGTAAGATGGCATGGTATTAGGCTGAGGGGTGTGGGGGGCTCTAACGGGGGCGCGAGTGGGGGCTCCAGCCAATAATATTGTGACGTGTGGCAGAGAGAGAAACTGGATAAGGGGGGTGTTGGAGCCCCCGCTGGAGCCCCTGGCCCTGGTGTGGAGGGGCTCCAGCAGGGGCTCCAGCGGATTTTTTTTTATTTTTTTATAAATATATTCAAAAAACGTATTATTAAAAAAACTCATAAATTATTAAAAAAAACACACATTTTTTTTAAAATTCAAATTACAAAAAAAAACATACTAAAAATTAAACAAACAATAATACTTAATAATAACACTAATCTAATACAAGATCATCGGGTTGCCTCGCCCACAAATGTTCAACCAACTCATGTCGAAGATCCCCGTGTATCTCACGGCTCTTGATATTTGCTATGTTGTGAAGTCTTTGTTGATCACTGATTGTGGACGGTTGTGGCGGAATGTCACATTGGTAGTTTTGGCAGATAGCTTTGCCCTCGTCTTCTAACGTCATGTTGTGTAGGATCAGACACGTGTAGACGACGTCCGTTATCCTCTCCCGAGTCCAATAACGTATCGGGTTCGCCAGAACATAATATTGTTTTTTTATAGCTCCAAAAGCTCTTTCAATATCTTTTCTAGCAGACTCTTGCTTCTTCGTAAAATACTTCCGTTTGTCGGCGATTGGATCTGTAAAAGCTTGAACTAACAAAGCCCATTCGTTGTAAATACCATCGACCAGATAGTACCCGTACTTGAAGAGTTCTCCATTTGCAACAAAAGATTGAGGTGGTTCAACCCCGTCGATAAGGTCGTTGATCAAATTTGACTGATCGATAACATTAAGGTCGTTATTTGACCCAGCAACACCAAAAAAAGCATGCCAAAACCAAAGATCCTGTGACACTGCCGCCTCAAGTATAAGGGTCGGCCCTTGATGATCACCACGGTGGAACTGACCTCGCCAGGCCGTTGGACACATAGCCCATCCAACATGCGTACAATCGATGCTACCTAGCATCCCAGGAAAACCATGTTTTTCTGTGTGCACCTCATATATGCGTTGGATGTCATACATTGTAGGTTTACGCAGATATCTCCGAGCGTAAGTCGATATGACTCCTACGTATAATATATATTACAAAATGTAATAAATATTTAATAAAAAGTAAAATTAATGTTTTTTACCTTGGCAGAAAAAATGAAGGGATTCACGTGCAACCCTTTTCGATATCTGTAAATACTCATCCAAAGCGTCCGACGAGATGCCGTACGCTAATTGACGGATAGCAACCGTGCATTTTTGAAGAGGGGTAAAATCGGGGAGACCCCTAGCATCCTCCCTTTGTTGAAAAAAGAGATACCGTGCCTCTAAATCACTTGCTATACGCATGAACAATTGTCTGCTCATTTGGAAACGAGTTCGAAAATCCGACTCCTCATATACCGGTTGAGGGCTAAAATAATGCCTAAACAAAGTATCGTTAGCACCCGATCGATCACGATCACGAGGTGGTGCTCTAACCCTCGGGAGTCGAGGTTGATGGGCTTGATTTTGCAAGAGATCGACCACGGTTGCGGTCAAAACTCCTCTTACATGAAGAAGCAAATCATCCTCTTCGGAGGAGTCGGAATCAGACGAGTACGACGACATTATTTTAAAAAAAAAAATTGGGAAGATGGGTTGATTTTGGGTTTTATTTTGAAGTTGTGGTGATTGATATGGGTGAAATGGGGTATTTTATAGATGAAATGGGGTATTATATAGGAGTTTGGGATATTATATAAGGATTTTAAGGTTTTTTTTTTAAAAAATAATGAGCTCCAACGGCTCTTTCTCTCGAGCTCAACGGCTCTTTCTCTCTCTTCTCCCGCGACCACACTCACGCCTGCCTGGGGGCTCGCGCTCGCGCCCCGTTCGCGACCTGGTTCGCGCCCCGGTGGTGTGGGGTTAGCGCCTGGGGGCGCGAGCGGAGGGGCTCTCGCGCCCAGGTTAGCGCCCCACACCCCTCAGCCTAAGGCTGTTCTCTTAAAATTTTCGGAATTTTCTCAAATGTATCAAGTTCAAATCTGATCTTAATCGGATTTTATCACAATAAGTTTTTGGAAGGCGTGTTTCCCGTGGGATGGTAGATTGGGGCTTGGGCTACCGAGTGCGATCGCATTTTGTCATTGGGTTGCTCCGGATAGCCGACATCTTTAAGTATCTTATATTTAAAGATACTTCGTCATGTTTGTTGAGGCTGTTCTCTATGGTTGGAGGCATCAAAGCCCTTTCACAATGTCACGTCAGCGTCACGTGGGCACTGATACTTCGAAGCCTTTTTTCATAACGTCCCGCTATGGTTCAAAGTTCCTTGGACGCCCCATTATATATATAATTATATATATATGTGTGTGTGTATATGTATGTATGTGTGTATGAGAGGAAGAGAGAGAAAAAGGCATGGCCCACCGCCACTTTTCCTAAGACGGCAATCGTCCTGAGCCAACCCCCCCCCCCCCCCCCCCCCCCATTTGGCGGTGTGGAGGTCCTTCCATGCCCAAGGGATCTGAGGAAAACATTAGCATCTTATAAAATACATTTGATTATACAATTATTAAATATTAAAAGCATATATGTAGTAAATGATGAAGTGAATGCCAATGTAACTGAAGCAATAGATGAGATCGAATATAAATCAATGACGAAGACAATGCTCGTTAGCTAAAATGAAAAGAAAGAAAACATCAAACGCTTGAGATCATTTTTGCACAATTGCTAACGTTGGTCGACTGTGTGAGCATCATAAATAATATGCGGATACTCTTGCTTTTATCGTGCACCAAGAACAAACAAACTGAAGTGAATTTAACAAAGAAAAAGAAAATTTCATGAAAGGATTTGATCTAATCAAATAACCGATATAATTACATCTACTAACTTAGATAATTCCACTAGTTATTGCATTTTACTAAGACCATATCCAACAGTTTTTGGTTCAAACCAGCCACATCAATGTCACATCAGCTTTCTTAAAAACCATATTTTTACTTCAACAATACAACTTCTCAAACCATCTTTACATTTCCATATTATCACTTACTTTTACATTTACTTTAAATAAGAATTTCACAGTATAATAAAATATTTAATTTTTATAATTTTATTTAAATAAATAGCATTATAATAAAAAATTAGTAAAAAGTAGATTAACTAAAATATAACAAATAGATAAAAAAAATATAATTTAAAATGACAATTACTCTAACAAAATGAAAGAGAGATAACTTGAAACTTTTGCCTAATAATAAAACCTATGAATTATTATTATTCTACACCGTCCACAAATGTTTCATTCAATCATTCTAAAGTGCATGATGATTACGTAAATCCGTGAACTGTTTCATGTACGTTTGGAAATCAGATGTTGGTCAATGAAATGACGGTTCATGTGGTTCATCTTCATCATTCGACCAATCTGTTATGACGGCCCATGTTATGGATGTTTTTTCTCTGACTTCTTGTTATGTTTTTTATTCGAATTAAGCAATGTAAAATAGATAATAAAAACATTAAAAAACTAGCCGTTAAAAAATTTAATCGTTAAACTAACCGTTACGTAAAAAATACACAAACAAAAAAATACATAAATTTTAAAAGAAATATAATTATATATATATATATAATACTTTAATATATTTTATAAATATATAATGGGTGTGTGTGTGTGTGTGTGTATGGGGTGAAAGATGTGATGTTGGGACCCATAATGAATGGTTTTTGATGGTTTGAAAAACCAAACCTCAAGTATTGGATTTTGGTTTGAACCAACCACTCTAATGGTCGTAAAAAATACACAAACAAAAAAATACATAAATTTTAAAAGAAATATAATTATATATATATATATATAATACTTTAATATATTTTATAAATATATAATGGGTGTGTGTGTGTGTGTGTATGGGGTGAAAGATGTGATGTTGGGACCCATAATGAATGGTTTTTGATGGTTTGAAAAACCAAACCTCAAGTATTGGATTTTGGTTTGAACCAACCACTCTAATGGTTGGGCTTTGTTTGAACCAAGATAAACCAACCATTGGAGATGGTCTAAAATCAATTGATGTTCAAGTTGAACTGATTTATACATAGATTCAAACTCACTTAAGAATGTCATGGAGCATGTAAAATAGTTGCAGACTCATCAAATAAATAAAATGACTAAGGTGAGTGTAACATTAATAATTGAGAAGCTATCAAACAAGAAAGACAAAACAACAACAATTTATCGAGCGGAACGCAATCCTTTAATTAAATGTTAGTACGCATTATCTTCTTTTAGGCATTTTTATAATTAGTTTAAATTAAATACATAAAATAAATATCTTTAATAGAAATAAACTTTCGTTTTTATTAAATGGCCAACGAATAAATGTCGGCTATCCGGAGCAACCCAATGACAAAATGCGATCGCACTCGGTAGCCCAAGCCCCAATCTACCATCCCACGGGAAACACGCCTTCCAAAAACTTATTGTGATAAAATCCGATTAAGATCAGATTTGAACTTGATACATTTGAGAAAATTCCGAAAATTAGCGTTTATGAAAACAAATTTCAAAATTTAGGTGTCATTTGCAAGAATTTTATGAAGTAGGTATTATAAACTAGTCGTGACGAGTAGTTTATAGTACCAATTAAAACTTGCCACGTGTCCTTAAACTAACCATAACGAGCACGTTCACTAATCATTTACTCGTCACGACTAAATAAGTTTCATGACTCGCAATCAATGCCCACGAGTAATTCATGAGTCCTTTAGTCGCGACGAGTAGATTGTAAGGTTAAACTAGTCGCGACGAGTTAACTGCTAATAAACTATTCGTGTAGGGAATGTAAACCAGGTAAACTAGTCGTCGCGACTAAATGACTTATGAATTTCTCATGGAAATTGATTACGAGACATGAAACTTATTTAGTCGTGACGAGTAAATGATTAGTGAATCTGTTCGTTACGGTTAGTTTAAGGGCACGTGACAAGTTTTAATTGGTTCTACAAACTACTTGTGTGTTATCAAAATATACTCGTCATGACTAGTTTATAATACCTATTTCTAGAATTTCTTACAAATGACACCTAAAGCTTAAAATTTATTTTCATAAACGCTTATTTTCAGAATTCTCTCATCCTAAATCTTCACTTCCTCTTTAGAACCATTTGGGTAAAACTCATTGGCTCAATAAAAATAAACTAAGAAAGAATAATAAAGCTTTGAAAATAAGTAATAAATATAAGGGACATTTGTGTATAAATACTTGGCCAACCAAACACCCTCCAAACCACCTAAAATTAACTTTTTGACATCAATCAATTAGCTTTCTTTCTTTCTTTCTTTCTTTCTTTCATCAATGGCATGCATAAATATGCAAGTGAAGAATGAAACACAAGGAGGCAGCTTCATGGGCCCAAGAATCTCTTTCTCAAGTGATTCAAATCACCATGAGAATTACACTTACACCGAAGCTCCAGTGTCGTCTGATTTCGAGTTTTCGGTTCCCAGTTTTTCCTCAAATGCGGCAGATGAAGTCTTCTTCAAAGCTGGTAAACCATTGATGAAGGACCAGAAGGTGGTCACACTCAGAGATGAACTGCTTTCAGGTCATGATGATGATGATAATGGTCATGTGTTGTTTAATATTAATAAGAACTCAACAACAACAACAGGATGGTGGAGAGAGAAGTTTGGACTTAGAAAAGGTCAAAGTGGTAGAAGTGAGCACAAGATGAATCTTGGAGGCTTGGAAACCATTGATGAAGCAGCAAAGATCAAACCTGGTTTTTAAACTCATGGTTTCACAGGTTGGTTAGCACGCATTTGTTTTCTAAAGTTCAAATACTTTTAACTTATTCTTATAATTTCCTTTAAGCTAACATTCACTTGCAATAAATGATATGTTGAGAACTGCAAAAATTACGAAAATTCTTATGTTATTTCTATTAATAAATTTACTAACTTGAAGAAAAATTCAAAATTTTTAAGATACACTAAAAAAATACGCCATTAAAAAAAGAAAGAAAGAAAACCACGTGTGACTCTCTTAGATCTCTCTGCGTTTTGTTTTTTTTTTTGTTTTGGTTCTACTAATGATAAAAGTAAACAAAAGAGTTGATGTGCAGTCCCTACTTAATAACATTTATTTTGAAGCAACTATATACTAGTTCTCAATTAATTAATTTATTAAAATTTTACGTCATAAAAAAGTGTTTAATTTATTATTTATTAGTGGTTGTCCTGATCACTCTAATAATCCTTTTCTCTTTTGCAGGAGGCAATCAATATAAGGGAATTAATTAACCAGGGGAAAGGAGTTTATTGGTCTTGAAGGTGAAGGAATTGCAGGATTTTTTTTTATTTCTTTTAGTATTTTTCAAGCTAATTACTTAATATTTCTTAGTTAGAACTTAGATGTATGCGCATAATTAAGAAGTTGATGTGTGTAGAGAAGTCATTTAACTGTTAGTGTATTCTGTACATATATTTGCGGTTGAAAGAATTTCAGTCCCTTTTATCTCTCTATTAGATTTTATCCTCGTATTACGGGGTTATTTTACATTATTCGTTTTTAATATTTATATATGTATATTTGAATTTTAATTTTATTTATTGTAAGAAAGGTAATAATTAATATACTTGAGGTTTGATGATGAAATTGTTTCACAAATAAATGATATGTTATAATCCGCTTTAAAAACTATATGGGTTTGGTGATACCCATTACCCGTTTATTTTCTTTATTATAAAGTTGTTTCTTAATTATAAATAATATATTTTTTTAAAATAAAACAGGATATTAATTATTAGTATATTCCTATTTTATAGGATTTTCATATCAAATATTTGATAAGATCATTTTTTAATATAATGAGATGTTATAACCCGTTTAAGAGTTATCTGGGTTTGGTGAGACATAAACATTAACAAGTTGTTACATCATTTAGACGGAGATGTTACGTGTCATAAACTCGCATGCGTAAATGAACGTGGATACCTCTCGGCAATTTAACCCACTCATGTGCACGTGTAGTCGTCTGCGCTTGTTATGTCTTTTTTAAATGAAATTCACTATGTATTGGAACATGCCCATTGTGTGTGTCAATTGTCATATTCTGTGAGTCACAGCATGCCTTTTTCTTCTTTTATTTCGCATTAACTTATAAATTCGCAAGTTGTAGAATTATTAAAATTGATTTAACCCGTATACGAACTCATGTAACACATGAGACTTTTACATAGTGTGTATATATATAAGTTACAACTTAAATTGGGACAATGAAGACAGGATCTTGTTCAGATCTCAATTTTTTTTTTTTTTTTTTTTTTAAATAATGGTTAACTAACCTACCTTGAAACATAGATATTACATCAATATAGCAGGTAGGCGGGCAACAAGCTGCGCCGCCACCCCTTTCTGAATTGCAAACCCTAACCTGCTAAAGACATACCCTAACCTGCTTTTGATACATTTGGCTCCTTGGCACCGGAAGCTATCCGTTTTCTAACCAGGGTCCAACAGGTTGTGCATAGCAATGTGTCGACTCCAAAAGGATCTCAATTAATAAACATTAAAATATATATTGTGATTCATGCTTATTGGAGATTGTTCCCTAGCTTGGAAAATTCTAGCTAGTAGCAGCAACCTATGGAACAATCGTGCATGTTTCCTTAGTAAAATAAAAATAAGTACTTTTATTTATTTATTATTATTATTATTATTTTTCATTTATACAAGTTAATAGCACATCAACACATTTTCTTACAACTCATAAGAAATTAAAATTTTATTAACACTAAAAGTTAATTCTTCAATTGTAAGTTGTAACTATATGTAAGACCGCTCATTTGTTTTCTTGGCACTGTAGACATTTCTTTTGAGTTGGATTTTCTTTTCTACTTTAATATTTACTTTTTCCTTGGTGTGTTTCAGAATGAACATAGTGTTTTTTCTTCCTTCTTTTTTTTAATGTGTGTGGAAAGTGTCCAATAAATTCATGTTTTTGTGAACCTGACATTCTTGTTTGGTATATGCAGTGATGGATCTAGAAAATAATTTTAGGGGTGGCGTAAAAAAAATTTTTAACCGTACATTAAGAAATTTTTTTTTTATCGGTTTCATGTATACGGGGCCTGATTACGCGTTTCGCGCGTACCGGAGCTCAGTAATGCGTTTTGCTCATGCAGGTGTCTGGTTACGCGTTTGGCGCGTCTTGGGCTTGGCTTCATGTTACAAGCGTACCGGCGCCCGGTTAACCCATTTGCAATGGCGGATCAAAACAAGTTGGTTTATAATAGGTCGAATTAAAATAACCTAAACTTGTTTGCTAATACAATGATTTTATTGATATATTTCAATCAGCAAACACATATTGTTAATGAGTAGTTTTAAAGTTTACTCAACAAAAATGCTGATAAACACAATATTTAATTAAATAAGAAAATGATTTTATTGCAAATTATTCAAACTTATTAACTTACTAATACAATGATTTTATTGATATATTTCAATCAGCAAACACATATTGTTAATGAGTAGTTTTAAAGTTTACTCAACAAAAATGCTGATAAACACAATATTTAATTAAATAAGAAAATGATTTTATTGCAAATTATTCAAACTTATTAACTTACTAATACAATGATTTTATTGATATATTTCAATCAGCAAACACATATTGTTAATGAGTAGTTTTAAAGTTTACTCAACAAAAATGCTGATAAACACAATATTTAATTAAATAAGAAAATTAAAGAGTCACACATGTTAGAAGTTGAAATTGGAATATTTAAACTTGGTGAGTCATCGTTTTCTTTTCTTTGACGTTTAAAAAGGTTGCTAATAAGAGGTTGTTTACTCATATTCAAAGTTTCCTAAACAAAATTTGAACAAAAAACCTAACATCAATTCCAATTTACACATACACCAAAGGCTAAATCCCAAATTAATTTCAATTTAAACATAACCCTAAATACCTAATCAATTCCAATTTAAACATAAACCCTAAATCCCAAATTAATTCTAATTTAAACATAACCCTAAATACAATAAATCTTACCGGAAAGGAGAGGCCGGAGCTAGTGGAGGTGGCGGCAGCCGTGGTGAACTGGTGGTGTGTGGTGAGCAGAGTCTAGAGAGGCAGAGAGCAGTCGCATGTGTCAGTGTTCACAATATCCGGTCTTTTTTTTATTGTTAAACTTAAAAGGATTATTTGGATTATTAGGTTCTTTGGTTTGGGCCTTATAATTTAAGTGGGCTTTTGTTGGTTTAATTATTAAATTGGTTGGGCCTAAAATACATAGAGGTAACGAAACCCGAAAACCGACTAAATTTTTTTTTACACTACCCGCGAAACGTTGAGGGGTATAAGCCAGGTCCGCCACTAGGTATATGAACTGAAATGTTTGTTTTTGACAATGAATTGGTGTATAAAATGGTTCAAACCTAAGTATAAGTTTAAAACATATGTTAAAAGGTCACAATAAATTTTGAGCACCCATAGCACAAGTTTTAGGGGCGCTTTTGGGCGGATGTGGCGTCCATGCTTGGTTTTAAGCGTTGCTGCACCACGTATTTGGGCAGTTTTGGAGCGGGTGTACTTAAAGTTGGGTCAAGTTTTTGATGTGTGGTGATTTTGAGAATCTATTTATGGGAAGTGCTATGCCGAAAATTTGTCAAGTTGTTTATGCTCGTCAAGAAAGCGCGATATGTAGATCTGAGGATTCATGTAGGAGAGGATGGCTGTCATTGGAGATATTGCTTTGTATTATACCCGGTGTGCCTTGGTAACCATTTTAGACGATGTTAACGAATGAGCGGAAAAGTTTTTAGTTGACATTTCAAAATGTCCAACCATTATGCATAATCACCACTAAACAAAAAAACGCATGTGTCATGAGCTACTTGACATATGGCGGACCGATGGATACATATGATGCGATGAATGCATACACACAGGTGAAACTACCATATCGAGTGTCCGCAAAACTTTTGTAGATGTGTTATATTCCCATAACAATATCCAAGAAGGCCGAGGCCTAATGACATCCAATGGGTTAGTTGAAAACATCCAACCAAACACTGGTTTTCCGAAAATCTTAAAAAGCATCAACTGTGTGCAATGGATTTGTAAAAATCGCTATTATGAGTGAGAAAGTTAATGCACGCTAGGTGACCATGGATATTCCACATCCGATCATTATGCTAGAGGCAGTTGCAACATGACCTATCTATTTTGCATACATACTTGGTTACAATAGTAAAAAGTCTTACTTATCTACAAATCAAAAGATGTTGGAATCTATATGGATTATACGATACGAGTTTGCAAGAAAGGATGTTGAGAGCATCTAGTGTCCATGCTTGATCGATGGGCAATTATACGATACAACAAGAGCTTGGGCCTTGGAGCTTGCGAGTAACAAAATATATAACGTGTATGCATTGCATTATTGCATGACATGATTGTAGATGATAGAGGTTATGTCCACAGACAAATCAATTTAAACATGCTTCCACAAACACAAATCAATTCGTATGTGAGTTTCTAGCACAACAGGGTTTAGCTGAATTTATACATGTTAATGTCAAACTCGCCTACAAAATTAGCTAAACAAGCCACGCTCGTATCAACAAATAGGCTCGTGAGCTGACCTGTATAACATGTTTATTTTATAACTTTATTTAAAATTGTTTTTATGAACTTGTGTCCTTTATGCTAAAAATCCATAAGCTAAAAAGAAAAGCAAACATGTTTTAAAGTTTAAATGCAAATTTTCATACATTTTGTATTTTATTTTTGCTAAAACAGTTTACTTTTATAATTTCTCATGCCAAAACAGGCCATGTTTATATCAGGTACACATGCATTTGTTTTCATGTGTCAAACACGATTTTTGAATTCTTGTCTGGTTCAACTCAAAAACTCATTTAAACAGACAAAAGGAATAAAAGGAGAGAGAAAGAGAAAATAAGCTACAAGGTGGCATATGGTGTCATTCAACCATATATCCACGTAAGCATCCACATAATCTATCAAAAACTCATACCCAGCATTTTTGGGCCGTTACATTTTAATCCAGTACCTCTAAATGTTAAAAAGAACTGGGATTATATTTCAATCAAATTATAAATAGGATATGGAGAGAGTAAAAACTCAATGGTGAAACTTAAATCCAATGGGGTTTTGTTTCAAATAATATATTTTCTATATCTCACTTTTATATTGACTCCAAGTGTCGTCATCGTCTTCGATATCATCAAAAGCGATCGGATTCTCATCGGGTTCCATATCTTTAACCTCTTTTTCTAACCCACCCTCCTACAATAATAAAAAAAAAACCATTATTATTATTATATCAACACATAATTTTATCAATATATATATATATTAATAAGCCCATACATTGACGTCAGCAGCCGCCTGGACCTCATTCTCTCCGCCCGGCATATTAGCATACGGGTCATCGTTCTCAGAATCTTCATCTTCTGCCCGAGCTTGTTTTAGCCTCTCAATTACAATATTAAATTGAGAATGACCTGAAAACAGCAAAATAATATATTCAGGCAAATTAGATCATATAAATTAACTTTGATCAATACCCTATGTATGTAGATGTTAATGATACCTTTAGCCCGAGTGTTTAGCGCGCTTTCAATCCTTAAACGATTTTGTTTATACTCTTTTTTAAACTTTGATTTTATCTGCTCACGAGTTCGCCCCGGAAAACATTCTCTTACCATCGACAGATCCGTCCCAAGTTGCTGAATAGCCTGCATTTAATAATTAACTAGGTTTAAAACCCGCTGCAGCGGCTTGACACAAATTCGGTCAGTATCGGTGAAATTCGTCACATCTACACTAAATAAAAAAATGATGTGTGAACACCCAAAATAGTGTCATCACGCGTACAGCCATATAGCTTATGATACAAAAATAATATATGTAAAACCACGTTTATTCGGTTGGCAAGATACGGGGGTTGTGGCGGAAATTCAGTCGTTATCGATAGGTTTGCAACGGTACTGGAACTAAACACAAAAGAAAATTTCGAAAAATTAACATATTTCAAACAAACAAAAAGCGGGCGTTGCAGCGGCGAGTCGACATACATCCGGTAGGTACCGGTTAGGTTCGTTATCATACCAGAAGTAAAAATAAAAATAATTTCGTTATTGGCTAGGTTTGTTACGGTAAATATAAAAAAAAGAGTGTTGCGGAGACGAGGCGCTGCATATTTAGTTGGCATCGATTAGGTTCGTTATGATACCGAAACTAAATGTAAAACTTCATTTACTCAAATTATTATACTTAAAAAAAACACTTTAAAAAAGAACCTAAGTTCAAAGACCTTTAAAAAACATGATGTTACAGCCCACCAAAATTAAAACATAAAACAATAGATAGATAAAAAGAGATGCATATGAAGAGCAAAGGGATTCGAACCCGGGAAACATAAACCAAAGAGGTTAACAGAACAAACTCTAGCCAACCTACTATACTAACAAATTTAAATGAACAATGAAACTAAATTCATAAATACACAAACTTTGGGTTTCCAAAAAGAGCTGTGGCACCGACATATTGATCTTTATCTATATATATAATAAGCAAACTGGAAAGTATATGTTTATTATAGCAATAAATTATATGCTTATCGATTGTGTTACCTCGTAAAATAGTTCTGTATCTTGTTTTGTCCATTTCACTCTCGGTGCTATTTTCATGTGTGTTCGGTAATTGTAGTAGGTAGTATTTTCTGCATACTCGCTGCAAAACAGTAAGATTATAATTATTATCTGCAAACCCAATAAATAGCATATCTAAATTTAATCAGTACCTTTCATTCGTTGCATCTGTTCTCGATGAAGATCCTTCCTTTGCCTGCAGAAAATCATAACATTAAAAATATATCCTGATGCAGTTTCGCTAACCCTATTTATACTAAACAAAGAAAAGAGTTAAACATAAAAACAAGATAAACACAAAATATTAAAAGATAATAAAAATAATAATTTAAAGTAAGAGATGCTCCTGCATCATATCCATTTTCATAGTTGTGACATTTATACCCTTTTGAATGTATGTATGATATTATGTAAGTTTTAAGGGGTATATATGAAACTGATGCAAAGGAAAAAAGGTTACTGATAGATAACATTTTCAGAAACCGGAAAGAATGAAAAAGAAAAATAATAAGTTGTACCTCCATCCGTTCTTTATGCTCTCTTAGCCTGATTAAATCCTTTATGGGGAAGGTATGCATATGCAACTCAAGTTCATCCTCAGGGATTTTAAGTAATTCAGGGTTCACTATTAAAGAACATCATAATTAATAACTAATACTAATTGTAGTTGTACATAAAAGATAACAATTAGAAATAAATAAAGTTACCTGGTCTTTTATTTCGTTTTGTGCTGTGTGAGAATTTCTTTTTGGGTACTTCGGTTAACTCATTTTGTACCTCTGTGGACTTTTTACGCTTTTTAACGGGTTTTTTGTTCTCATCAGCGGACTTTTTTGACTTAGACTTAGACTTTGACTTGCTTTCAATTCTATCATCTAAAGACTCATTTTCCGGTACAAAATCGATATCATTATTGTTATTATCAATACCCTCAATTTCCGCTTCGTCTATAACATAAAGTGCTTTACTTGCTAGCCGTGTTAATCTCTCTGAAGATCTGCCAGATTCATTTACTGAATCCATTTGAGAAATTTCGGTCAAGCTAATTGATTCTTCTTCAGTCAAATTATAACCAGAGATTGTCTCTGTTGGAACTAAATCAGTAAGAATTTCCTCTTGTGAAAATGAAGAAACCGAATTAACATTTTCTCCATGTTGAACGGGCCCCACATCCTGAACAGAGTTGTTAGCAACTCGTTCAAGTTTACGCGTTTGTGCCTTAGGCTTGGGCTTGAATTTGCTAGCCTTTGGTCCTATAATAAAAATAACCAGAATAAAATAACAAATTATTAAAAACACAAAGTGAGGAGATCAGAAGGTTTTGGTAACAGGTTCCCGTTAAGATGTATTACTTTTGTGGGTATTTTCGTAATTTGGCATATGCACCTAGCACAAAAGGTTAGCCTCCATCCGTTTCAGGGACCAATGGTGTTATGTTCATGAGAAAGTTGGTCCAGAGGTGATAATTTTTGAATATTGGGGACTAAATTTGTGACATGGCCTATCCACAAGAGCCATCCATGTAAATTTATTTTTTTTATGAATAATTAGTGTGTTGGCTCGAGTTTGTTTACAATGATGATATTACTTCAATAGAACATTACATTTTTTATTGACATGATTTAGGAAGTTTAAAGCATTAGAAATACCCGCTGGGCGATTTTCAAGTTTCATCCATTTGACATGTTTTCATTTAATCTTTCTCATCAGTTTCTGCTTGACCCATTAAAGATCAAACAAACCAAGAATGACCCTTTAACATGAATGTAACAAATTGATTACCTGAACCAGTTATTGGCTGAGCCAAAATGTCATCCGGTTCCAAAAAAAGAGAGTTTTCTGCTTCCTGAATTTGAGGACATTCCACAAATTATTAATTATCGACATGTTGCTTTTATGTTAAAGAACAAAAACTAACGCATTCATTCACCTTAGATCCTGATGATAAACTTCCTATCTGAAAACCTTCATTATCATTAACAATAGCACCTTCCTCCCCTGTTAAAGGATCTACCTCTGCAATACTTTCTAAGTTTGAAGAAGGATCAATATTATTCATCAACTCAGGCTCTGTGGGTCCCGCTTCTACCTTCCCATCAGTGGACACATCAACAGTTGGTATCTCCGAGCATGGTGGCAAGTTCACTGAATCATAATTAGAAATATAAATTATATATGTGCTTGTTTTGTATAATTAACAGAATTAAGTATTACTAGCAACGCCCTTCCTTAACTGACCTGTTGTTGTAGATTCAAGGAGGAAGTCATTAGGTGAATCCAATGTAAGAAACGATTCAGTATTCTGTGTTCAACCCTAGAAAAATTAGCCAAATGTGATAATAAAAAAACATAATTCTTAACAATAGTAATAAATACCAACCGCTTCCTGCGATTTTGCAGAGGAAGACTGAAAGCTCTCAACAACATTTCTAATAATTTGATCGACATTATTTCCACGTTGATCCTCTGTAGTAGAAGCAGCCTCAACAAACTCTGTTTGCAGGGTTGGTTTAGGCTGACTTTGTGTTGACTTTGGTTCTGGCTGGGAGTTAGGTTTGGGTTTAGGCTTGGGTTTGAGTCTGCCTTTTGGTTGAAACTTTCGACCAGCTTTTGCTGCAACAGAAAATCAATAATACTAACCATTGAAGCATCAAGTAGGTGTAACAAATTATCAAAACATAAGGGAGAGAGAATGCATTTATATACCAGTATTTGCAGTATCGGTTGAAATCAGATCATCAAAATCAATATCCATGCCGAATTAGTAAAAGAATCTCTGAAATTTGACAAACAATATATTAATTACCATATGTAACATGCCAATTTCAACTTTTAGTTTTGAGTGTTTTAGCAATAAATTATAAATCACCAACATTTTCAAAGTAACCGATCAACTGTTTCACCTAGGAAAATCTTGATTTTAAGATTTTATCAAATTTCAATACACCTACATATGAATCATTGACTTACAAAAGCTTTTTCACATAAACAGGCAAGATTCTCCTGTTATAAACAAAAATATATTATGTCTACTAATTAGACATTTTATATGCCACAGCTAAAAGGACTGATTTTGTTCCTTATGATCAATTTGCTATTTTCTGGGTAGTGAAGAAACGAACACAGTCTTAACAAAACTCAAAAAAGAGCGATACAGTTTGGCATTCAAAAAAGTAAAAGGAAGACATGTCAGATATAATCCTGGGAATTAAGCCAGCATCAGCCATAATCTCTATGCAAATCAAGTATCTAGCTACCATCAAAAGTAGGGCTGTAAACGAACTGAACCAAACTGAGCAAGGCCTTGTTCGTGTTCATCTATTGAGTTTTTTTTTTTGGACAAACGAATGGTACACGAACAGCTAACCGAAGGAAACTTTATGCTCGTGTTCATTCATAAAGGAAATGATTCATGAAAAGTTCACGATCATAAACAAATGAGCACGCATGAACACAAACAATGCTATATATGATATGGCTAACCGAGAAAGGCAGTGTCAACGGTTCGGTATGACTACCAAGTCTTTATTGGTGTTTTATTTAACATTCATGTTCATACGCTAATTTCACATATATATGAGTCGCATAATAATCATATCGGATTTTGTTTTACAGTAAATAATTTTGCTTAAATCTATATAACAAGATTAAAAAAGTCATTAAAAAAACTCCTTGTTCACATCCGCTCATTTATTAAACGAACTTCCTGAAACGTTAGGTTGATTTACAGCCTAATTAAAATTCTAGTGTACTCCAGAACCGACAACCAGCCGTCAATAGCAGCATATATATAGAGAGAGAGCAAAATATAAGAAACCAAAGTAGCTAAAGATAAGCAGCAACAATCAGTCCATCACAATTATTGAACATGAGCCATCGACGAGTAACAATAACAATAGGTAATCGGAATCTGCCTGGTGAAAAATAACAGACGCTAACCCTAACAAACGATGTGCCCCTAAAATAGCTACCGCTTTTTTTAACAAAACATTTAGGTTAAGTGGATTTGTAATTGTAATAGTAAAATAGATAAAAGAAGACTTACGTTAATTCTGAGTCAACAAAAATAAGCAACGACTGAAGAAGACGAAGAAGATAAAGCAGAGTGAGACGGACCACAGCCTCTTTCGGCGACGGTTACCTGAAGCAGATTGAACAGGATTTGTAATTTGTATAGTTCAAAATACAGAACGGTCCCTATACTTGGTCTCGTGTGTACATCGAAGAAATATCTATCATTCAGTTTCTCATTATAGTTAGACTCGTCCGATTTTCCACATCTTATCTTATCTTATATGCCACTTGTTATCTTCTTAGTCGCTCTCACAAATTTTAACCCATTTTCAAAAAATGGTATCTCATTCGGTTCAGCCCGCCCCAATAATACTAACCGGATCCATTTTTTTCATTCTTTTTTTCTTTTCATCAAACCCTAATTCCAGTTCCTCTCTTCCACATTCGTCTATTTTAATCCATTATCAATCTCTCTTAAAATCTCACCACCGCCGTCGCCCCCATCATCGCCACCGCCGTCGCCTACATTTAAATTGATTAACCTACTGTTTTTATATTGTTTTTCATCTATGTTGAGTGTGAGCCCTATATATATATTTTTTTGTTGCAGTCTTTCCATCTTGCTTTAGCGTTGATACTAATGGGGTTGGTGTTCGCGATGATGTCACTTGTAATGCTATCAAGGAAAAACTGGTGATTATTACTGATTTGGACAAACTCTCTAGTTTTTTTTTTAGTTATTTGATTATCTGTTTAAAATTTTAGTTTTAATTGTTTAATATGATTTTAACTCGGGTCTCAATTGTGGCTTGAAAATGACCTTAATCTTAATTAAAACTGATTACCCGAATATAAATTAGGTTTAACCAAAACTTGGATTACTTGAAACATGGGAGTCGTTTTTTATTAGGTTACTTGTACTTTGCTTAATTTAGTTTTTTGATGGATTTTTGGGCTGCTATACTTGAGCTGCTTTAATTATTACTGATTTGGACAAATTCTCAAGCTTTTTTTTAGTTATTCGATTTTATATGTTTATTGATTATACAACTTTTAATTGTAAAATAAAAAATCAATTAAAAATTTGTCATATATAAAATATTAATGACAACAAATTTATCATGATCAATCAATTTCAGATTATAAAGATTCTAAGGATAATTATATCATTAAAGTTCAGGTAATTTGGTTTTCGGGATAATCATGTTTTTTGGATAAACATGAACAGATGATCTCAAATGACATCATATTAATTGTTTAAAAGGTATGATATTTTGTGTGTATGAATATTTTTTTCATTATTTAAGATTGGTATGTACTTGAACGAACCTTATTTGTCACACGGACAACTATACGTGGCTACATCAAGAATTACAAGCGAACCTATATGTTACCTTATCAAAAGTTACAAGAACACATGGACTAAAGATTTTGATTTTTGATAAATAATGTATGCCGACCAACACAACAACAAATTAATGTACAAGGAAGTTTTTTACTTATTTGTAGCATATTTGGTAACCTTAGTTATGTATTTTTTACAATTTTAACGTAAATTGTAGTTGTATTAACAATATATGATAATTTTGTTGAATGAATTTCACTTAAGGGCTAGAGTAAAATTTTCTTCAATTACCTGTGTAATACATAGGCCTCAAGCTAGTGTTAAATAAATAAAATATTGAATATTTATTAATGAATAGTTTGGCGTTATAAAGTATGCTTGAAAAGACATAAAAATCAATTAAGACAAAATGACTAAATTAAAATAGAGAGACAGATAAGTGAGCAACAAGTTGTATCATCACCTATTTTTAAATGGTAAAACCGATCCAACTGAAAACAAAGTCAAGATATATTTGATATGAGATAATAGAATAGATGAAGGAATAGATTGGACATGGTAATGGAATGGACTAAGGAATAAAATTGATCATTACCATTCTATTGTCATGTTTAGTTACCATGTATTATTATTATTATTACTAGTAATAATAATATGAATATTCATAATAACTAGTTTTTAAGACCCGCCCTGCACGAGATCGTTAAACCGAATAAAAAATAATCGTAACAATGTTGAATCACGTATGTGTGTTGTAAAATGTTAACTCTTCAAATTTAAAATAATAATATTGATAATGTAGTAGTAGTTCTAAACTTCTAATATGATAATAGTTATTATATTGTAATATGCAAAACAATAAAATAATAATGATAATTATACAGCAATAATATAATAATTATAATTGAAAAATAATACTAATCATAACATAATTATAATTATAATATAACAAAAAATATATAATAATTATAATAGTAATAATAATTGTTGAGTCTTTGACTTTTTTATTCATTGAAGGAATGAAAAAAAAAAGTCATACTCAAAAGAATGAAAATTCTATGAAAGGAGTTTCATTTCTAATGGAATTATTCTATGGTAATTAACATGTTTTTTTTTTCATTCATTTGGAATGACTCATTACATTCTACATTTCATTCATTAATACCAAACACTACCTTATAGTCTTCGGACTCGATAAGTTTGTGCGTGATCTGCTGAACTCTTTTAAGAAACGTAGCAGCTTCGGTAGTAAGGGAGCCAAATATATTAAAAGCAAAACGATAAAGACGTATTGATTCTCAGCATAGGCTTTCTCGTGCTTAGCCATTTTTCCGGATTATGCCTTCAACATGACCTACCTATCAACAAAAACGGTCCCTAAGCCCGACAAGGGGGGACATTCCAGTAAGGTTCACACAACGTGTTTCCCTCCGCCCAACCAAAACAAGAAAGCCCACTTGAAATTGCACATAAGTAACCACTCTAAAAGTAGCTAAATAGGCTAAGTTCGTATCAACAAGGGGGTTGTGGGTTGACTCGTATAACATGTTTATTTGAAAAGAAGAACATTATGTTTTATGATTTTAAATGCACATTTTTTATACATTTTCCTATTTCCCTTTGTTAAAAAGTTAATACTCTTACAATTTCCCAAACTAAACAGGCCATGCTTATATCATGTGCGCAAGTTGTATTTGCATGAAGGGCACTTATTTTTACACACTAGGGAAAAAAAATCATATTTAAGCAAATGAAAGAGAGAGAGAGAGATATGCTACAACACGGCATATGTTGTCATTCAACTACACATCCATGTAAGCAACGGAGAATCTTAGCTAGGGCTCGGATTGTCCCGACCCCCCCCCCCCCTTTTACGCATCATTGTACGTTTATCCATTTTCTTCTAAAATTTGCATATACAGTGTAAATTTACCCTTTTTCGGTTGAAAACTGACCCCCCCTGGCGACTAACTTGTCGAAACACGAAACGAATCTAACCTGATCCATGACGATGCTTCCCCGGATACACATAAGCATCCGCATAATCTATTCAAAACTCATACTCAGTATTTCTTACCGGTACATATTAATCCAGTACCTTCAAATGCTACAAAGAACTAGAATTCTATTTTAATCAAATTATAAATAGAATATGAAGCAAGTCAACTCAATGGTTAAATTCAATGGGGTTTTGTTTCCAATAATGTATTTACTATATTTCACTTTTATACTCACTCCAAATGTTCTCATCCTCTTCAATATCATCAACTGAGGTCGGATTCTCATCGGGTTCCATATCTTTAACTTCTTTTTCTAACCCACCCTCCTACAATAATAAAAAAATTAGAAACCATTATTATTGTCAACACATAATTTTATCAAAAGAAATATATATTAATAATAATAGGCCAGGTCAGCAGCCACCTGGACATCAACTTCTTCACCGGGCATATTAGCAAACGGGCCATCGTTCTCAGAATCTTCATTTTCTGCCCGAGCTTGAGTTTGTTTTAGCTGCTGCTGCTCAATTACAAAGTTATAATGAGAATTATCTGAAAATTGCAAGATAATATATTTAGGCAAATTAAATCACATAAATTTCTTTTGATCAATAGGGTATAATATGTAGATGTTACCTTTAGCTCGAGTGTTGGTGCTTTCAATCCGTAAACGGTTTTGTTTGTCCTCTTTATTAAACTTTGATTTTATCTAGTTGAGAGTCCGCCCCGGAAAATGTTCTTTTATTATCGATAGATCTATCCCAAGTTCCTGAATAGCCTGCATTTTATAATTAATAAGCAAACTGGAAATTATATGTTTATTATAACAATAATTTATATGTTTATCGATTGTGTACCTCATAAAATAGTTCTGTATCTTGTTTTGTCCATTTCATTTTCGGGGTTATTTTCATGTGTGTTCGGTAATTGTAGTAGGTAGCATTGTCTGCATACTCGCTGCAAAACCGTAAGATTATTATTCTCTGCAAACCCGATAGATAGCATATCTAAATTTAATCAGTACCTTTCATTCATTGCATCTGCTCTCGATGAAGATCCTTCCTTTGCCTGCAGAAAATCATAACATTAAAAATATATCCATTTTCATAGTTGTGACATTTATACCCTTTTGAATGTATGTATGATATTATGTAAGTTTTAAGGGGTATATATGAAACCGGCGCAAAGGAAAAAAGGTTACTGATAGATAGATAACATTCAGAAGGTGTTTGGGATTACTTATTGTACCTCCTTATAAACTTTCATTAAGTTAACAAGTTCCAAACGTGTAACTTATGGAACTTTTCCTCTCACAATATAAGCAATCCCAAACACCTTATTACTTTTCAAAAAGTTAATAAGTTATAAGTTGGTGAAAATAAGCAAAATCCCAAACACCACCTTAATAAACTTGAAAGAATAAAAAAATAAATAAATTGTACCTCTATCCGTTCTTTATGCCCTCTTAGCCTCTGATTAAATCCTTTATGGGGAAGGTATGCATATGCAACTCAAGTTCATCCTCGGGGATTTTAAGTAATTCTGGGTTCACTATAAAAGAACAGCGTAATTAATAATTAATACTAATTGTAGTTGTACATAAAAGATAACAATTAGAAATATATAAGCTTACCTGGTCTTTTATTTCGTTTTGTGCTGTGTGAGAATTTCTTTTTGGGTATTTCGGTTAACTCATTTTGTACCTTTGTGGCCTTTTTACGCTTTGTAAGGGTTTTTTGTTCTCATCAGCTGGTTTTTTTGACTTGGCTTAGACTTTGACTTGCTTTCAATTCTATCATCTAAAGACTCATTTTCAGGTACAAAATCGATATCATTATTGCTATTATCAATACCCTCAATCTCGGCTTCGTCTATAACATGAAGTGCTTTACTTGCTAGCCGTGTTAATCTCTCTGAAGATCTGCCAGCTTCATTTACTGAATCCATTTGAGAAATTTCGCTCAAGCTAACTGATTCTTCTTCAGTCAAATGATAATCAGAGATAGTCTCTGTTGGAACTAAATCAGTCAGAATTTCCTCTTGTGAAAATGAAGAAACCGAATTAACATTTTCTCCATGTTGAACGGGCCCCACATCCTGAACAGGGTTGTTAGCAGCCAGTTCAAGTTTACGCGTTTGTGCCTTGGGCTTGGGCTTGAATTTGCTAGCCCTTGATCCTATAACAAAAATCACCAGAATAAAATAACAAATTATCAAAAAAACAAATGAGGAGATCAGGAGGTTTTGGAAACAGGTTCTCGTTAATATGTATTACTTTTATGGGCATTTTGGTAATTTGACACGCACCAAGCGGAAAAGGCTAACCTCTATCTGTTTCAAGGACCAATGGTGTTATGTTCGTGAGACAGTTTGTCTAGAGGTGGTACTTTTTGAATATTGGGGACTAAAGTTGAAACATGGCCTATCCACAAGGACCAACCATGCAAACTTATTTTTTTATGAATAATTAGTGTGTTGGCTCGAGTATGTTTACAAAGATGATATTACTTCAACCATGCAAACCTATTCGCGTTGTGTGCATATAATGTATATATGCGCGGGCCCTCGGGGGCAAAAGTAAAACTTCACTAATTTGATGTTGTTTTACTAATTTTGCTAAAATAACGTTAAAAATGGCAGAATGTTAATCAGGCATCATGTGGTAGCATTGACAGCCGAAAGACAAGGGTGCATGCACTAATCGGACGATGGTTGAGTGTTATGTGCCTTTTGTTCAAGGCTTGATGGAAAACTACTATTGAGCCTGGGGTCTCACCGGAAGCAGCCTCTGTATTCCTATTCTTACTGGTTAGAGGTAATGCTGTCTACATCTTACCCTCCTCATATCCTACCATAGCCTTGCTATTGGTGAGATTTACTGAGTACGATGACGATGACGACGACGGCGACGGAAACGAGGACGATGACAATGATGATGTTTAGGAAATTTTAAGCAATAGAAATACCCGGTGGGCGACTAAGTTTCATCCATTTGACATGTTTTCATTTAATCTTTGTCATCAGTTTCTGTTTGACCCGTTAAAGATCAAACAAACCAAGAATGACCCTTTAACATGAATGCAACAAATTGATTACCAGAACCAGCTATTGACTGAGCCAAAATGTCATCCGGTTCCCAAAAAAGAGAGTTTTCTGCTTCCTGAATTTGAGGACATTCCACAAATTATTAGTTTATTGACATGTTGCTTTTATGTTAAAAAAACAAAAATTAACGCATTCATTCACCTTAGATCCTGATGATAAATTTCCTATCTGAAAACCTTCATTATCATTAACAATAGCGCCTTCCTCCCCTGTTAAAGGATCTACCTCTGCAATACTTTCTAAGTTTGAAGAAGGATCAATATTATTCATCAACTCAGGCTCTGTGGGTCCCGCTTCTACCTTCCCATCAGTGGACACATCAACAGTTGGTATCTCCGAGCATGGTGGCAAGTTCACTGAATCATAATTAGAAATATAAATTATATATGTGCTTGTTTTGCAATAACTAACACAATTAAGTATTACTAGCAACGCCCTTCCTTAACTGACCTGTTGTTGTAGATTCAGGGAGGAAGTCATTAGGTGAATCCAGTGTAAGAAACAATTCAGCATTCTGTGTTCAACCCTAGAAAAATTTGCCAAATGTGATAATAAAAAAAACATAATTCTTAACAATAGAAATAAATACCAACCTCTTCCTGCGATTTTGCAGAGGAAGACTGAAAGCTCTCAACAACATTTCTAATAATTTGATCGACATTATTTCCACTCTGACCCACTGTAGTAGAAGCAGCCTCAACAAACTGTGTTGGCGGAGTTGGTTTAGGTTGACTTTGGTTCTGGCTGGGAGTTAGGTTTGGGTTTAGGCTTGGGTCTGAGTCTGCCTTTTGGTTGAAACTTTACACCGGCTTTTGCTGCAACAGAAAATCAATAATACTCACCATTGAAGCATCAAGTAGGTGTAACAAATTATCAAAACATTAGGGAGAGATAGCACATTTATATACCAATATTTGCAGTATTGGTTGAAATCAGATCATCAAAATCAATATCCATGCCGAATAACTAAAAGAATCTCTGAAATTTGACAAATAATATATTAATAACCTTATGTAGCATGTCAATTTCAATTTTTAGCTTGAGTGTGTTGGCAATAAATTATAAATCACCAACATTTTCAAAGTAACCGATCAACTGTTTTACCTAGGAAAATCTTGAATTTAAGAATTTATCAAATTCCAATACACCTACATATGAATCATTGACTTACAAAAGCTTTTTCACATAAACAGGCAAGATTCTCCTACTATAAACAAAAATATATAATGTCTGCTAATCAGACATTTTATATGATTCAGCTAAATAGGACTGATTTTGTCCTTATAATCAATTTTCTTGCTATTTTCTGGGTAGTGAAGAAAAGAACACAGTCAAAAAAGTAAAAGGAAGACATGTCAGATATAATCCTGGGAATTAAGCCAGCATCAGCCATAATCTCTATGCAAATCAAGTATCTGGCTACTATCAAAAGTAGGGCTGTAAACGAACCGAACCAAACTGAACAAGGCCTTGTTCATGTTCATCTATTGAGTTTTTTTTTTTGGACAAACGAATGGTACACGAACAGCTATACATGTTCATATGCTAATTTCACATATATATGAGTCGCATAATAATCATATAGGATTTTGTTTTACAGTAAATAATTTTGCTTAACAAGATTAGAAAAGTCATTAAAAAAACTCCTTGTTCATATCCGCTAATTTATTAAACGAACTTCCCGTTTGCCGAACGCTAGGTTGATTTACAGCCCTAATTAAATTTCTAGTGTGCAAAAACAAGAGTATGAGCAAACCAAGAATACCAGCATGAAAATCCTAACCGACAAACAGCAGCATAGATAGATACCGAAACAGAGTGTTATCACAGTAGCAGAATAGCCAAAGATAAGATAAGCAGCAACAATCCTATCATCAACGAGTAACAATAGATAAAAGAAGACTTACTTGAATTTAATTCTGAAACAAAACGATTGAAGTGATGATGATGATGATGACCTCTACGTTTCGGCCGGTTGCTAATGCTACCTCAGAGATAAAGCAGAACAGGATTTGCATTCATTCAGTTCTCGTTATAACTAGACTTCAATTGTCTATGCAGTCAATATCGCTCGGGCCCTTACCAATAATAACGGTGATATTAACCGATGTCTTACCAATATATTATTGGCATTTTCTGAATTAATGTTTTCGGTCTTAATAATTATTTTAGTGGTTGATGTTTTGCAAGTTATAAAGGTTATTTAGTTAATAGCAGAAGTATACTTTATATCTTTGGGATTGAGTTTAAAAAATGCTTATTGAGTTATTGTTGTTTTTAAAAAGCCAGTAAATTAAAATGTGTTTGGCAATCACAAAAATCTTTCTCATTTTAGCTTTTGAAAACTTGAAAAGGTTAAAAACCAGTTTTCCAAAAGCCCCAAATCCTGGCTTTTCAAAATGACTTTGTGAAAAACCAATAAACATTTTTCAAACTCAATCCCAAACATGCTCTTAGTTTGATTCTGATTGAATGATGATTGATATCAATTATCAATTAAAAAAAAGAAATCATGCAGTCATCGATACTAACAAGACGCCACGGCACACCCCAATGGCAAAGCTTGGATGAACACGTCGGGGGGGGGGGGGGGTGGGGGGGGGGGTTTCTTGGGCCATCATATAAGAGTCTTCCTTGTAGGCCCGGCTCCCACCTCATGCAAGGTTCAACTGGCGTCATCATCATCATCATCATCGTACTCAGTATATCCCACCAATAGCAATGCTATGGTAGGGTCTGAGGAGGGTAAGATGTAGACAGCCTTACCTCTATCCCATAGGGATAGAGAGGCTGCTTCCGGTGAGACCCCCGGCTCGATAGTAGTTTTGCATCAAGCCTTGGACATAAGGCACATAGCACCCAATCATCGGGACACCGGCTGATCGGTGCATGTGCCCTTGTCTTTCGGCTATCAACGCCACCACATGATGCCTGATTAACCTTCCGCCACTTTTAACGTTATTTTAACGAGATTAGTAAAATAACGTCAAAATTAGTGCAATTTTACTTTTGCCCACCCGAGGGTTCAACTGGCGTGTCAGGCCCAATTCCAACAGATGGCACGTAATTTTTATAAAAGTTTATATATGTATACAAACATAGTTTATGTTAATATAAGGCATAGGTTTATATAAAGGGCCTAAAATTTATCCAAAAATTTAAATATAAACAAAATTATGGGTTTGGGCTCTTATAATTTGTAATAGTTAAATAACAAATTTGGCCTAATAGTTTGTTTAATTAATAAATTAGGCCTAAGTTTTAATAGTTCTAGTTAATTGATGGATAATTTGCACTCAGCATTTGACAAATTATTTTTATTTATGTATGTTATTGCGACAATAACTTTGTTTTGATTAATGCTATATTACAATTATTGTCGATCTTTTGAAATAAAAAATTATAAAAGGCTCATTTTTCATACTCAGTCTTGGTCACTTAAAATCTCCGAGACTGTCAGTTGCCACAAGCCCACACACATGCATACTTGTGGAGTATACGCGCTTTAGGCTCTAGTCAATTAGGCTTCGACCCAAACTAATCAAGCCCATTATGGTTTTGGCCCATACTTCAACTTAGAGCCATTCAGAAAGTTTGCACTAAAAAGCGACTTATTTGTAAACGAGCCGAGCCAAGCTCAGTCATTAACAATGTTTTTTTTTCTTGGAAGACCAGAGTCACCAAAGGCCCATTTTGTTTCTGAAAAAGCATATTTGAACTTTGAAACAGAAATAACATATTTGAACCAACCATAAGATCGAAAACCACGTTTTACTGAGTGAAAGATGAAGCGGTTTACATATAATTTAACAATAGTGTGACCATTGATCAATGATCTAACACATGCCCTCCAAAAACTGCACTTTTTTCTGTTTCTTTCAAAATGACAGTTCTTGGTTTGTTGCGTCTTACGCCTCGTCACTATCTTCAGCTTCATTCACTCTAATAATGTAAACCTAAATTATAATGCAGAATATGCCATTAACTTTCAATAATGAACAAGAGGTCAACCTTAAAAGTGATGAAGAATACAACCTTAAAAACTGTCGGTTTTATAAGTTGAAAAACCAATGCATCACCATCAGCTAGTTTATGATCCTCAGCAAACCCTTTCCAACCACCACTAAGTCCTGTTTTCCTTGGAAGGTACCTTGTTTTCCACTCCGCCTCGTCTTCATCCACCAATGTCATTACTTCATCGCGTTTAGGAAGGTAGCTCTTGCAGAAATGGACAGGAAGACCCTAAAGATTTAACATTTTCATGATTTGTTATTAGTGCATTATGTTATGATCATAATAAGGTGACAATCATGACTTGTTTTTCATGAATGAGTTGATTTGGGTGAAAAAAGTTGCAAGCTGGTTCATCTACGTTAACCCAAATTATACAACAGGCTAGGGGTGTGCAGAAAACCAAAATAATCGAATCGTAACCAGAAGAATAACTGACGTAACCGAACCAAATAACCTAACCAAATAAACAACTGACGGTTTAATTTTATGGTATTTTAAAAACCCGATTTTCGATTAGGTTTCGGTTTCGCTACCAGCCAAAAACCGAACCAAAAAAACCAAAAAACTGAGTTTAGGTAATTTATAAGAAATTAATAAAATGATTAAGCAAAAAAAATTAGATTCGAATGTGCAATAATCAATTAATAATTAATTAACAAAACATTTAGACCCAAAGTTTCACACCCAATCATTGGTTTGGACTTTCTTGGGGGCCAAAATACTCAAGTGTCCCAATTGACAAAACCGAAAAAAATGAAACCGAACGGTTTTAGAAGACCCGTTGGAACCCAAAACGTCGTGCACACTGCACACCCCTACAACGGGTTGATCTGGATCGATTCAAATTATAATGGGCGAACCAATTTTGATATATTTTTATTCTAAAACAACTCCTTTTAACCCGAGCCCAATTTGATCAACGCCCATTTTTTCTAAAACATGACGTTTTGACCTGGACCCATTTGGTCAAAACCCAGTTTGACCAAACCCAACTTGACCCGTTACCCGATCCACCCACCCGTTTTGCCAGGCTTAGACCATACTATCATATCATATCAATATTGTTACAAACTAGAAACTATATCCCTTTTGATCTCACCAGCCAAAATCCACCCGAGACATGGGATTGAAGCATTGGCTTTACAAAGCTCGGGAAATCAGATTCCAAAGTGGAGTGTAGTTCATCAGCTCTCCCTGTAGCATACTCTCTATCTTCATACGAGGCGTATACTCGATTTGATAAATCCCTTACAGCTTTGCCATAACTGATGAATACCATCATGATTCATGAACACATATCATATTATATTTTTATTTAATATACCAGGTCGAAAGAGTTTTACCTCCTACAGATTCCCAAAGGCTCGATCGGGACCTGTCATTGCATTTCAGGAATATATTAAATGAGTGAGGTTCAAGAGAGAAGAAACTGTGAAGGGATGAAGTATCATATTATCAAACAAGAGAATACAGCATGCTAACTTATTATAACTAAAATTAAGGGTTCTGATAAAAAAAACGATGTAACCAAAGCAAGTCGACCAGTTTGAGATTTATACGGTTCATTTTAGGTGGAATAGTGGTTTAACGGCTTGACCAACGGATTGAAACTTGAACTGGTTAAAATTTTGAATACAAACTGCCCATCTTGAAAAAGGATTCTAAAAAATAGGTTCAAACTGCCAAATTGCTAAACTTGCACATACAGCCGAGCCGACCCACCTAATCTTGCTACCGGTTTGGTTTGTCATTTCCTGAAACCAATGTTTTCAGAATCTGTCAGACAGTGAACCGGTCGCCTAACTGGTTCATAGTTCATTAGTCTAACCAGATTCAAGAACCGTATAACGTCATATATAATATAAAACTTAAAATTGTAAATATGTATCTAATAGAATATAAAACATAAAAATATGCATGTGTTGGTGTGAATTTGCAATTTTAATATAATATGAAGCCTCTAGTAATGAACAAACCATATAATGAAATTTTGAAGAGAAAAATGAAAAAAAAAATCAAAACTGGAACAAGACTTAACCGGACCGGTTCCATTCCCGGTCCAGCCAAAATACTGCCTGAAACTTGGTCGGCAGTTCGGTCCAAAATTTCAATCAGAACCGACCAACCCGGACCTAGAACACCCCGAACTACAAAATATGTAACCTTAGTTTCCCAATACCATTTTCAACCATCTGACATCATACAATAATAACCTATAAACATGTATTTTACGGGATCTTAATGGCAACTAAGCAGGATCAAATCCAAGTTACAAGCATTTAACCGATCCCGTTATCATAATCAACAGATAACAAAACTAAAAGACGCAACAGTATTCATAAATAATAATAAAGAGTGAGAAAATAGTACTTCTTTGTAATTAGCAGGTGGCTTATCAGCTACCCGATTGGACCGCCTGACAGCCGACATATCCACAGGCTTCCGAGGCGTCCGATTCACCTTCTTCATCTGCAATCATGAAGCACACAAGTCACCTAATTACTCTTCAAAATAGAGAGTTTGATTGTGAACGTACAGGGGATGGTTTAGGGGTTGAAATGGTGCGAAGAGACTGAGCTAAAACAGTGAGTTTGAGTTCT